>NC_080800.1:4991502-5317336 GCF_028018385.1 Neofelis nebulosa
GACAGAAGGCCCTGCAGCCGGTTTTATCCCTGCTTCAGGCAAGGACTTTATCCCCCAAAGAGTATTTTCCTTGTCCCAATTTACCGCTAGATTTGACATTTTTATTCTTATGGTTTCCCAAGGGTGCCTTTTCCTCCTTCTGAGCCACCATTGTATCAGGTTTTAGGTTTACAGACCTTCTATCACCCGCTAGCAATTTCTTAGTAATTGATATATCAAGTTATTGTCATTAAAACCAGTCTGTTTTCATGGCAGGAGTTATTATGTTTTGCAAAGCAATGCTTCCCAGACCCATAAGTCACTGAAGCCCAACAAAAGAGCAAATAAACTGCTCGGCGTCGTGGAAAAGAACCTTCAGAGAAGAGCATTGTGCACAGGAACCTTTTCAAAGGCTGGCTTCGAGCTTCACACGCCAGGACGCGGAGTGTCATTGTGGTCACGGGCTGCTTTTAGGCTCCAGATTTCCTTCCTTGGGTTCAGAGCCGGCTAGTTCATTTCAGTGAAGAATTCATCCCCGGCCCTGCCAGTTCACACAGGCTCTCTGAGTGGCTGTAGGAGCCTTGAAGACGTGCCAAGTCCGGAATCATTAGCATGACACTTACGTCCCCTTGTAAAGGGAGCTGCTGACACAGACTGACAAGGGTACAGATTTACAAGTTTGAGGCAGCGTGGGGAAGCTTCACCATAAAACCAGGCCTGCTGGGCTCACCCTTGTCAGCCACTGAGTGGGAAAATTGGGGACGTTGATCTCTACTTGGGATCGAAAAGTTATAGCTCTGGTCTCTGGGTTTATAGTGCACATCACTGTTTTCCAGAGTAAGATCAGATCAGAGATGCCTTTCACCCCTGGCTCACATCTCAAACCACTCTTTGTCCGTTCCCAGTCTGCACATTTAACTCCCGTGCATTTCAATACTTGGTAAAACCCACGCATAGGGAAGTTCCCACAGAAGCTCTGAGCCCGTACACTTTTACCAGACAGTCGTTACAGAATGAAAGCACCACAGTGAAATGAAATGAGATCACGGGGCCTTAAAATTATGCAGCCAATGAAGTGGGAGATGTTTCTAGGGAACATGAGAATGTCCCCATTTGGGTTCTTCTTTCCTGTTAGAAATGGCATTACTGAGTCTGCTGGGGAATTTATTGTGAGGCCAGCATCCCATTAGTGCTGTTTCCTCACTGTGTCTTTGTAATTACATTTCGTTGTGGTTATTTACGCCCGTGATTCGTACATCATCATTTATCATTAGGCAATTACCTCATCACGTAGCACTTCAAATGGAAAGAGACACTGTGTTTTGTGTCAGTCTTAATCCAATGCCCTGCATCAATATATATGAGAAACACCTTGAACATAGAATAAAAGTGATCTGCAGCCCTCATCAAGATTCAAGCCCAAGGTTCAGCAAACTTTCTGTAAAGGATCAGATAGTAAATATTTTAGGGTTTGCTGGCCAAGAAGCCTCACGCTCTTCCTCCATAAGGTGAACACAACCACAGACGGTACAGAAATGAATGAGGGTGGCCAAGCTCAAGGGAGCTTGGAATCCGTGCTGGCGGGTTGTGGCCCCAGGCTGCCGCTGGCCCACCTGACCCTTGTTGGAGCTCTGGAATAGAAAGGAAATGTTTCTTCTGGACCACATCTAAAACATCAGTGATGGCTGGCTTAGCTCTGAGACTGTGTCAGGAAGCTTGAGTTCATTGGGGGAGGGTCCTTGGACTGATACGTAAGAATTCTAGATCAAGATTATCCATTGTGTGGACTCCCCTCAGTGCTGAGAATCTCCGCAAAACAAAGTGGAACAGGTGTGATGAGAATTATCGCCAGTTTCCAGATTGACAGACTTGAGTCCCAGTGGCATTCAGCGGTTTTCTCAAAATCTCACAGGTGAGAAGTGTTTGGAGGTGGGTGAGCAGAATTTCAACCAAAACACTTAGTTATCCAGGGAGCAGGATAGAGAAAGGGACCGTAGGCTATGGGTTTGCCCTTCCCAAGGAGCCTCTGTCTTTTGGAATTGTGTTTCCAAGTAATCTGGTGTGTATCATTAGGGTCCTGCACACACACACACACACACACACATGCACATATCTAAGTGCATGCATATATGTGTATATGTGTGTATGACATTATGACATATGTTTGCATGTATTCTGGAGTTAGTCTCATGTGGCCTGAATCCCAAACTTTATTTATCATCGGAGTGATTAAAATCACTTTGAACATTAAATAGCACATGAATGTGGAAGTCGAAAAATGCTATCGCATAGTTCACGTGAAATTTCCCTTACTTTCATTGGTTTGAACCAATTGGAGGAGATCTGCTTGAGTGCACAGGCACGGATACTCAGATCAGCATATATGGCGACCGAAATTTAATAATTAGGGAGAAGTCATGAATTGTAACTCATAGGGTCAGGTTGCATTGTTTCTTACAAGTTCCATCAACTCTTTTTGTAAGATGATTCTTTACGAAAATCCCTCCATACATCACCAAATATATGTGATTTGGGTATGTCTCCTTAGACCTTTTCCTTTTGTCTACTTTGTGCTATTTATGTATCTGAGTATGTATTTACCCATATGTTTCTATCATCTATCTACCTATTGTTTGATTTTCACGAAATGGTATAGACAAAGTGCATACATAGATGGTACACTATTTTCCCTTTACTATTTCATTGCAAATATCTGATGTTACCGAAAATTCCTAAGTTGTGTTAAAAATATTTAAGTATAGTTGTGTATTTAAGTTTGATTTTTGAAGCATAGTTGACACAGTGTTACATTAGTTTCCGGTGTACAACACAGTGATTCTGTGGGTTTTTATAATTCGTGATTATTAATTTTCACAGTTTTGTCCATCAAGTTGTTGACTGTGAATCATTGGGTCATTTAAAGAAATTATTTGACATTCAGGGTAACCTGCTTTTGCTATCTTAGTGAAAGCAATAATGGTTCATTTTATATCAAGCTCAAAAAAATATGTTGATTGTTTTATTGTATGTATTACATCGAGGAGGAAAAAACGCCATTAGAATTTATTTTTTTAATGTTTATTTATTTTTGAGACAGAGAGAGACAGAGCATGAATGGGGGAGGGTCAGAGAGAGAGGGAGACACAGAATCTGAAGCAGGCTCCAGGCTCTGAGCTGTCAGCACAGAGCCCGACGCGGGGCTCAAACTCACGGACCGCGAGATCGTGACCTGAGCTGAAGTCGGACGCTTAACCGACTGAGCCACCCAGGCGCTCCAAGAATTTAAAATTATCTACTAGGTTAAAGAAATTTCTCTGGGTATCTAAGAGTGTTTTCCCTCTGTGTTGTATTTTAAAGAGCTATCCGAGTGTTTGTTTGGCTTTATCTCTTCTGCCATATTTTGCCATCTTTGGGATCATAGTCTGTTTGTACATTGTGATAGAAATTGAAGTGTGTTTGTTTAGAACACAATGACACTCAAGTGTCCATTGCCTAGGGCACTGCAGCTTGAAGAGGGTGTAAACAGGACAGAATCACAGCGCTACAGGGATTCCAAGACTGGATTAGCACTTTGTGGTAGAGCAGTATGTATTCAAAAGATTTGGAAGATCCCTGATCAATGAACACCGAGATTGTTTCCACTTGTGAGTGGCTTAACAGCATCGGTCAGTCCAGCCTGTCCTAAATGCCAATCTGGGTATTAAAGCAAAATTTAATTAAATAACATCAAGTCAAGAGCATTTCCTAAGGGTTTGAGTTGAGAGAAAGTTCACGAATAGGTGTATGTACTATTTGCCTTAGGCATCTTTGTGTGCATACACATCTGTACCTGTCCTTGCATATAAAATGTACCACAAATACTTACCGTGTGTGGTGAAATGGTTCCGCCTTCTTGCACGGCCACATGATTTACGGTGGCATGAACGAAACTGTCCTGTCAGGAGCATGGCTTTGTAATCTTTGTGACTGTTTCTGTAGCATATGGTAATGAATCTAAGCTATCTGACAATCATGGCCGAAAAACTTGGAGGTTTGAAAAATTCAACCAAGTAGCACCTTTCCCACAAAGCATGGGCAACGAGGAATACGTCTAATTCCGAAGTCCAAAAGTTTTTGTTTTCTCCTATTCCATAATCAGATGGGCTCCTGTGTCCCCGCACTCAAGCCGCAACAGCAGTGAGTGGCTCTAAAAAGGGAGATCATCTGAGGCTTTTACTTTCCTCCAGTAAAATAAGAAAAATTAGAAAAAAAGGAAAGAAAAATTAGAAAGGAGGTAGAGTGTAAAATATGCCTGCTATGTAATATGCAAGGGGAGACTTCAGAGAATTCTAGATAATAAACTGGTTTAGCATCTTTCCTACTCTGATGCGATCCCTTATTTAGTTCCCGGGGCGGGGCAGGGGGTGAGGGGCATACCAGACTACTGAGGTATGAATTCTGCCTAATGAGTGATTTAATTTCCCTAACTCTGAACCATACATGGGGACAGACCCCCAGTATACTTTGTCAGTCGTGGAAATTCAGTTAACACAAAGTGCCTACCAGCAGGCATGGACACTCAGCATTGGACAGATGTAATCCTGTGTTCCCTCTGTGTACCACCCAGCCAAGAGTCATTTCTCACGTGCCACGGATCATGTTCATGGTTCTGCTACATCCTTGTACTCCCCGCTTGCACAATGCAGAGGGAAAGAGAGCCACTAATCATCGAATCGTGCACAAGTCTACTTTTAATTAATTAATTAAATTTTATTATTATTTTTTAATGTTGATTTATTCTTAGAGAGAGCGGTAGAAGAGGGGCAGAGAGAAAGGGAGACGCAGAATCTGAAGCAGGCTCCAGGCTCTGAGCTGTCAGCAGAGAGCCCGATGCAAGGCTTGAACGTAAAAGCAGTGAGATCATGAGCTGAGCTGAAGTCGGACGCTTAACCGACTGAGCCACTCAGGCGCCCAAGGCTACCTTTTATTTTTTTTATTTTTTTTTTTTCAACGTTTTTTTATTTATTTTTGGGACAGAGAGAGACAGAGCATGAACTGGGGAGGGGCAGAGAGAGAGGGAGACACAGAATCGGAAACAGGCTCCAGGCTCCGAGCCATCAGCCCAGAGCCTGACGCGGGGCTCGAACTCACAGACAGCGAGATCGTGACCTGGCTGAAGTCGGACGCTTAACCGACTGCGCCACCCAGGTGCCCCCCAAGGCTACCTTTTAAATAGAAGATGTTAGAAATGTTTTTGAGGACGGCAGTGTGCATAATGGGTGCAAGTAAGCAGGTCAGGGGTGCCTGATTCTTTGAAGAGATGGAGAAGGTTGGTAGTCACCCCCACAGAATACCGAAGAAAGGTGTTTGGGGCTGAAGGAAGAGTGTGTTTCTTACTAAAGAATGGTAAGAAAAAAAATGCAAAAGAAGACGATCAGAACGTGCCTCTTTGGCATAAGGATTCTTTGGAGCTAAAAGCAATTAGATCACAGACATGGGAGGAATCCTGTGAATCCTCCCCCTTTCTGCCTAAAAACAAGGCATACGGTACTGTAAACGTAACACAGCTTCATTTGTAAAACTGTCTCTTTCTCTGATGTCAAGAAGAGAACAACTTTTAATCACTAGAGTTGCCTTTGAACTCCTGGCCGAGGGTACTGGCTTGGGTCTGCATAACAAACCCTACTAAACAATCCTTTTCTAACATTACTTTCCATCATATATTTCCTGCCCACAGTTTGCCACCCCTGGAAGCCCAACTCTCCTTCCTTCCGTTGTCTGGTCTCCTCTCAACAGTCAATCTGCCTTTTGCTATAATGGTATATAAACTTCTGGTTCTAACGGCCTCTTGGGTTTTAATTTCTTCTGTGAAGCCCAATCCTTGCATGTAGAGTCCTTGTCACTGACAGAATCCATACCTTTCCTTCTGTTGATCTGCTTATTGTTCATTTAATTTGCATGTCTCAGTCACTGAACCTAAAAGGGTAAAGTTCATGTTTTTAGTCTCCTGGAGCACATCAGAGTCTACATAGTCTCCTAAAGGGGATCATGGAGGAAGGAGGCTGATCCGATTTTCGTCTCCCCGTGGTGAAGGGTATGGTCACCTCCAGTACACTTGTAGACACGGGGCCAGCCGTCCTGGCCAAGAGGCCAGAATGCAGACATGGTGTTCACAGTACCAGTTCGGGCAAATTCAAGCCGAGCCAGCCAGAGAGGGCTAGGAGGTCCCGAGTGGCACTGGAGGATCAGCTTTCCATGTGTCCATGGAGAATGCCAGCAGGGCAACTAGTGACGAGGTAGGTCTTCTCATTGCCTGAGGAGGCTGTGTCCATGCAGCTTCCCCACCGTCTACCATCGTGACTTAGGAAACTGTCCACACACAGCCCCCACCCCACATTTCTAGATAATCACACCGTGCTGCTGTTCAGAGACTAGACCACTGGGGACTGTGAACGACTGAGGGTACCCTGCTAAGACATTCTAAACTGGATAAGATTAAAAGACAATTTCCTCTTAACACAGGGGTATATGTTTGTACACACAACACAACATAACATAAAATGACATCAGAGACAGAATTAAAAGGGTATACTATGTGTTTGTTTGTTTGTTTGTTTGTTTAGCATCCCATTCAAGTGGAGGGTGGAAGAACTTTTGAGGAAAACCTCACTGTTTTTATTAGTTCGTTTTTTTCCCATCTAGTAGAGAAATTTCTTGAACCAGAAGGAGGATGACCTGTTAGTTTCCCAAGTGCTCTAAAGAGAGAGTTGTCCATCGGCATCACCGAGCAGGTGAGGAGCGGACGTCCAGAATCTCATGTCCCACCCAGTCCTCAAGGACTACACCTGCGTTCTCTAATGGGATGCTTGGATGACTCACATGCTCATTAAAACTTAAGACGAGGGGCGCCTGGGTGGCGCAGTCGGTTAAGCCTCCGACTTCAGCCAGGTCACGATCTCGCGGTCCGTGAATTCGAGCCCCACGTCAGGCTCTGGGCTGATGGCTCGGAGCCTGGAGCCTGTTTCCGATTCTGTGTCTCCCTCTCTCTCTGCCCCTCCCCCGTTCATGCTTTGTCTCTCTCTGTCCCAAAAATGAATAAAAAACGTTGAAAAAAAAAATTAAAAAAAAAAAACAAAAACAAAAAAAAACAAAAAAAACTTAAGACGTGCTACTCTGACTGATGGTCAATAATGGTTTGTAGAAAGAATGAATATATTACTGTACATATGAATTTTAAAAAAACTGAATAGGTGGAACAATTAAGAGCCAGTTAATGTTCTGTCTTTACTGTTGGTTACAATGCTTAATTCAGAGCCTTGTTTGCTGGCTTTTACATCAGGCTTCTTTTGTAGGAAAGGGCTTGCTGTTTTCCACCTGGCTTCTTTCCAAACTGGACCACTTTGCTTGTGGTAATGGGGCTGAGTTTCCTCTCTGAGCCTCATCATCTGATACACAGATGAAGGTGTGCTCACCTCACCCTGTGCATTTTAAGGATTTGAGAATTGATGTCTGTGAGACAGGACGTATATTTCCTTATCATATCTGCCTGTACATAGAAGTACATGCCTTGGGCTCCTTGCCATACTCTTATTTTGTGTCTTACATTTTATTTGATGATTGCATAATAAAATGGCTTATTTGTTTCATGACACTTAAAGAGTGTTTGTTCAATGCTGTGGATTATTTTGATTTACATATATCTTCTGGGAGTCAAGTGACTTTCTTCTTAAGATCGTCCCATAATAATTCTTTTTGTAAATGTATAAGGTATTTCATTAGTTGCACACGTGATGAAAATAATCAGTCTCAAACTTTAAAATACTTGTGTTTTTATTGTTTTATTGAATACCCTAGACATACAATATTAGTTTGAGGTATACAAAATAATGATTAGATGTCAGTATATATTCCAAAATGATCATTGCACTAAGTCTAGTTAACATCCATCAGTACACATAGGAACAGTTTCTTCCCTTGGGATTATGACTTTTTAAGTTTTAATTTTAATTCTAGTTAGTTAACAAACAGTGTTACTTTAGTTTCCAAGTGTACGATATAGTGATTCAACAATTCGCCATGACACCCAGGGCTCATCATAGTAAGCTCACCAATCTCTATCACCTATTTCCCCTGTACCCCAACCTCTTCCCCCCGGCTACCATCAGACTGTTCTCTAGAGTTAAGCGTCTGGTTTTGGTTGGTGTCTCTCTCTGTTTCTCCCCTTGCTCATTTCCTTTGAAAAAAATTTTTTTTAAGTTTTATTTATTTTTGAGAGAGAGAGAGAGAGAGAGAGAGAGAGAGAGAGAGAGAGAGACAGAGTATGAGCTGGGCAGGGGCAGAGAGAGGGGGAGACAGAATCCACAAAACAGACTCCAGGCTCTGAGCTGTCAGCACAGAGCCCGGCGCGGGGCTTGAACCCGTGAACCATGAGATCATGACCTGAGCCTAAGTTGGACGCCCAACCAACTGAGCCCCCCAGGTGCCCCTCATTTCTTTTGTTTCTTAAATCCCACATATGAGTGAAATCATACGGTATTTGTCTTTCTCTTATTGTGCTTAACATTATATTCTCTAGCTCCATTCATGTCCTTTGCAAATGGCAAGATTTCGTTCTTTTTCAAGAGTGAATAATACTCCCTGTATACATGCGTACATACACACGCACACACACCACATCTTATCAATTCATAGATCGATGGACACTTTGCCTGCTTCCATATCTTGGCTATTGTAAATAATGTGATATGTATCAGGTTGCATGTATCCCTTTAATTGATGTTTTTATCTTCTTTGGGGAAATATTCAGTAGTATATTGCTGGGTCATAAGGTAGTTCTATTTTTAACTTTTTGAGTACCCTCCATACTGCTTTCCACAGTGCACCAGTTTGCATTCCCACCAACAGTACAAGAGGGCTCCCCTTTCTCTGCCTCCTCATCCACACCTGTTCTTTCTTCTGTTTTTGATATTAGCCATTCTGAAGGATATGAAGTGATATCTCATTGTAGTCTTGATTCATATTTCCCTGATGGTAAGTGATACTGATCATCTTTTTTTTTTTTTAATTTTTTTAAATGTTTATTTATTTTTGAGACAGAGAGAGACAGAGCATGAACTGGGGAGGGGCAGAGAGAGAGGGAGACACAGAATCTGAAACGGGCTCCAGGCTCTGAGATGTCAGCACAGAGCCCAACGCGGGGCTCGAACTCACGAACCGTGAGATCATGACCTGAGCCGAAGTCGGACGCTTAACCAACTGAGCCACCCAGGCGCCCGATCATCTTTTCATGTGTCTTTTGGCCATCTAAGGCTTGTTTTGTTTTGTTTTTTGAGAAATGTCTGTTCATGTCTTCTGCCCACTTTTTAATTGCATTATCTGTTTTTTTTCGGTGTTGAGTTGTATCAGTTCTCTATTTTGGATACTAACTCTTTATCAGATACATCATTTTCTAATATCTTCCTCCACTCAGTAGGTTGCCTTTTTATTTTTATTTTTTATTTTTTGGTTGTTTACGTCACTGCACAGAAACTTTTTATTTTCTTATAATCCCAGTAGTTTATTTTTGCTTTTGTTTCCCCTGCCTTAGGAAATATATCCCAAAAGAAGTTACTTCAGCCAGTGTCAGGCTACTGCTTATGTTGTATTCTAGGATTTTGATGGTTTCCTACCTCACATTTAGGTCTTTAATCCGTTTTTAATTTATTTTTGTGCATGGTGTAAGAGTGTGGGCCAGGTTCATTCTTTGCATGTTGCTGTATCGTTTTCCTACACCCTTTGTTGAAGAGACTGTCTTTTTCCCATTGGATATTCTTTCCTACTTTGTGGAAGATTAACTGACCATATAATTTTGGGTTCATTTCTGGGTTTTCTTTTCTGTATCGTTGATCTATGTGTCTATTTTCGTGCCAGTACCATACTGTTTTGATGGCTACACCTTTGTAATATAACTTGACGTCCAGAATTGTGATGCCTCCAGCTTTATTTGTCTTTTTCATGATTGCTTTGACTATTCAGGGTCTTACGTGGTTCCGTACAAATTTTAAGATTGTTTGTTCTAGTTCTGTGAAAAATGGTATTGGTATTTTGACAAGGATTGCATGGAATTTGTAGAGTGCTTTGTGTAGTGTAGACATTTTTAAACAATTTTTAATGTTTATTTAACTTTGAGAGAGACTGTGTGAGCGGGGGAGGGGGAGAGAGAGGAGACAGGGAATCAAAAGCAGTCTCCAGGCTCCAAGCTGTCAGTACAGAGCCTGATGTGGGGCTCAAATCTAGACATTTTAACACTGCTTTTCCAATCCATAGCATGGAATATCTTTTGTTGTGTCATCATCAATTTCTCTCATCGGTTTTTTATACTTTCCATCTGTGATTATAGCTTTTCAAATCTCACTTAGCAAAGTTCAAAATATATAATACAGTATTATTAGCTATCACTATGCTGTATGTTGTATCCCCAGGACTTACTTATTTTATAACTGGTAGTGTGCAATTTGACCCCCATAGTTACCACCCATCTTAATCAGCTCTGTCGATAGGAATCCATTGATTTTTGTTGTGTTTTTTTTCCCATTCAGATTCCACATATAAGAGATCATACATTTGACCTTCTGTTTCTGACTTATTTTACTTAGTGTAATACACTCAAGACCTGTCCATGTTGTCACTTATGACAGAATTTTTTTTTTCTCATGGCCGAGTAATACACTGCTGTATACATAGACCACATTGGCCTTCTCCTGTGTCCATTGATGGACACCGACATTGATTCCATCCATAATTGCTATTCTTGAAGTATCACTGTGATGCTGTATCAGAAGCCTCTGGTATGTTCTGAGCTCCAATGCTTACTAGTTGGGTGGTCCCAGCTGAATTATCTCCTCAGGGGTTGTGGGGCTCAGGACAACGATTAGTATATGGTCACCTTAATGTAGGTTCAGTCTTCTGCTGTCGATCACGAGATTTCATTCATTTATCGATTTCATTCATTCATTCATTCATTCATTCATTCATTCATCGATTTAATAATTGTTGAGTAACTAGGATGTGCTGGGTAGGATGGGTGCCCAAACATGTAAGGTTCTGTGCTGTCTTTGAGATTCTTGTTCGTGTAGGAAGGATGGTTTTACAAGTGGCGGGTAGTGAAGTGGTTATAATGTCGGCCATGTGGCGAGCCTGGGGACTATAACAGATAAGGCTATGATCTCCACCTGTGCCAGAGGGCATCCTCACAGAACAGGGACCATTTACAATGCACCAGAAATGATCAGTCTGGATTGTCCTTATCATCTCTCTCGGTTCAGCCTCATGGGGAATCCTCCATCAGATTTCTGCCCGCCCAACAGCTCAAGTGGCTTATATTGTTCATGGAGTGATTTAAAGTGGGATTCACTTTGGTCGTTTCAGTGTCTGTGTCTTCCAGTGCAGAGGGGCTGGTTAGAGAAACAGAAGTTTTCCTGAATCCTAGTGTCCCAGGAAATCAGCCTGGTCAAATTCCTTTATCGATTAGTGCATACCATAGCATTCACATGTATGCGTTCTTTGTTCCCTTGACCGCTACATTTTATGTGTCACTTGATATGATTTATTCCCCTCAGATCTTATCCCACATAAGGAAGGTGTCTTCCTTGGCCAGTACTTTTGAAAATGCATTGTGGTTACTTTTCTGTACTACCAAGCAATGACTCTATCTATCTTTCTTGGGGGGCATAGAAAGTAAACATCTAACAGAGCAAGACATACATACCATCGCATGAGAAGAAAAATGCTGTCCAATTCTATGGCAGCAAATGCAGATACGTTCAATTTGAACGTAGGTATTTCTTCGATGAAGAACAAAATCCAGTGCGTTGCAATTGCTGAGTTTGGGTGCGGGGCTCTGTTGTGAGTGGGGATATGGTCCGCATCTGCAGGCTGCCTAAAGGTCAGTTCAAGCAATAAAAAGTTGCTCCTTTATTCTTCCTCTTCCCCAGTATCTCCTGCTTTGTAAATGCTTGTTGTTGTTTTTTTTTTCCCACTGCAGGATGAAATTCAGTATCGGGATAATGGCTCAGAAAGTAGTCAAATGAATCAGCTAAATAGATTGGTCTTATCAGGGACAGAGCTGTGAGGTGATTCAAGACCTTCGCAGGAGAACGGTCCTGTCGATGGGGAGTGGGGAGATGAATGTCTCCAGGTCTACACTTCCATCAATTTGAAGTCTTAAGGAAACAGGCTCCTGACCTTTTTAAGTAAAGCCACCTAATCAATCAAGCAAACCAACCAACGTACAGGCTGCAACCTGGCACCGTTGTGTCTCCTGCAGGGACGGAACCATTAAGGATCTGTTTGCATCCACACATCCATTCCCTCCCCAACCCCCCGCACGATGGTTTGTTTTTCCTCTAGAGGTATATGAGCTCACATTTGTAGGCATTAACAATGGAAGGCAGTTAGAAGTCATTTTGCTCAGGCTTCTCAGTTTACAGAAAGTTAGATGTAATTAAAATCAGTGTTACGGCGAATGTGATTTATTGAGGTAAATTGGGTGAAAAGAGAGGTGGTTGGTGGGTTGAAGTTACCGTGTCTGCAGGGGCACCTACACTTGAAACAGCCATCCTGAAGTGTCGCATTTATTTCTTCGCGCTTTTCTTAGTATTGGAAGCGTTTCTGTGTGTCAGGGCCAGTGGTTTCTCAATGGAGCGTTGGTCTAATTGGGGGATGGATTTCATCCCAACGTTGAACACCTGCTGATGTGCTAGTGAATGGGTACCTGGCATTTCGGGGGTCCAGTGAATGCTTCTTTCTGAAGTAGGACTGTCTTGCTTCTACATCCAAGTGGCTATTAGTGAATGTTTGCTGATACAGGTTCAGCTTTTTAAGCATTACCCCAGTTATTGTTACCCTCCTCCCATCTCTTTCTCTCCCTCTCTCAATCATGAGCACACTTTGCAGGTGCACACGCAAGTTGTATCTTTCCACACTGTGAGCCCTATTCGGTCATAAAGCAAGGTTAACATAATCATAAAGCCGGATTGCAAAATTCAAAGATGTGTCTACCACGTGATTAACTTGGTTTCTTACATGAAGAAGAAGCAGGACACGTGATGCAACAGGCAGTGTCACTGAGGGTAGGAAGTGAAGGATCCACACGTCAAGTCTCGGTCCGGTCGGGGTCGGCCCTCCACGCTTACTGCTTATCAGGCCCCAGCAGTGGAGGGTCTCCGTTCTGTTGGGAGATCAATAGGGCACAGCCTCCAGCAGCAGCTGCCTTTTCCAACTTATCAGACATAGAGGGGTCATCCCTGCAGAGTCGGGCTCTTTCCTGCAAAAATTCTCCCCTTTTGGGGGGCGCCCCGCTGGTTTAGTCGTTGGAGCTCGTGACTCTTGATTTCAGAGTTGTCAGTTCAAGCCTCAACGTTGGATGTAGAGAATATTGAAAAGTAACATTAAAAACAAGAAATCATCCCTTGTGAAAAGGATTAAATCAGTCTTGGGTACGTGCAAGCCGTTCTGCTTCTCATGGGTTCTGGGGCATCAGCTGTGGTGGGTGTGGGCCCTATCTTGTAGCTGTAGTTCTCGTGCGTCCTTCCTTCACACAGGCTTTTCTGATTGAGGCAGGTCGCTTCTTTACAGGAGTGACTCCCTCTTGCTCTCTACATATTCTTTCTCTCTCTCTCTCTCTCTCCCCCTCTCTCCCCCCCTCTCTCTCTCCCTCTCTCTGTCTCTCTGTCTCTCTCTCTCTCCCTCTCTCTCTCTCTCTCCTTCTCTCTCTCTCCTTCTCTCTCTCTCCTTCTCTCTCTCTCCTTCTCTCTCTCTCACACACACACACCAAGCTACCCAAGGATCTTCTGGGATTTCTGTTCCAAGAAGATAAATAACACGATAATCTCATCAACAGTGAGATCTTAGCGATAAAACATTACTGATTCCAGGGTGTTGTTTGAAAAGTACTTCAAGGCAACTCCTAACAAAGACTAGGTGAACTGGAGGTGACGGGTACTGCGTACCGCCCCGTGTGCCCGAAAAGCAAAGATCACTAATGCTTGGACACCAGTGCCGCTGCAGAATCTTTGGAGCCGGAACGTGTTTTTCTGGAGCACATTAAGGTAAGCGCTTGGGGCACCTCTGCCCAAGGAAGACTCTAAGTGAAAAAGGGGTGGACAAGGAAATCTGAGCCCAGTATCTGATTATAAAGACATGTCAGCATTTTAAATTCTAAACACTACTTCTCTAAGATTCCCCAGGAAAACCTGCCCCTGAGTCTTGCCCAACTATCTATTGAGATGCAGGTGTAAGCACCTGGCTACCTTGGCTCAATTACTCATCCCTGTGCCCCCTCTGCTCTAGCGTAGCAGCATTTACTTGTTAACCATTTGAAAGCGGTTGATTCTCTTTTGAATTTGCATTTCCATCCCTTGATGGTGTGTTGTGTGCCCGTGTGTCTCTCGTTTCCAGAAACAGAAGCAGGCAGGGTTCGTACGTTCGAGTTAAAGACCAGTCAGGAATAATGCATTTCTCTATGGAAGCCGTTCACGAATGAGTCCTATAGCATTCAGTGCCACAGACACCTTTCACACTGCGCAAAAAACAGGGTTGTGTGTGGTTGTATTTGTGAAGGCTTTTGTCTGGTAGTCTCTCTTACTGACAAGATGTGAAAGAACGTGGCCCCTACTCGGTTAATGCAAATGTGCTGTCTCAGCCAACTTGACCAGAATAGTTTGAACAAAGCAGATGGTTCCTTCCCACTGAAGACATTTGTCATCACAAGATCTAAGCACAGAAAAGGAGATCTGAGTAATAGAGAATTTGGGGACAGCATTGAAGTGCACACAGGGGCTCACACACATACACATGCTTGTACACATGCTTGCACAAAGCATGTTTGTAGCCCTATGCATATATCCATATACATCCATGTACGAGGAGTGGATACACACACAGACACACACACACACCTTTTTTTCTCTCTCCCCTTAAAGGATTCTCTTGAACGTGTAGGGGAGAAAAAACATCTTTTTTTTCTGCTACCTGCTACATTCAATGTCTAGGGCCATGAATCAAACACATAAAAGACAGGTTGACACGAGGGGGGGAAATGACATTTTTAATTCACTGGGGTTCACAAAGACAAATGTGGTACATGGAGGCATCCAGGTGATTGAAGTTACACACCGTTTTAGGCTAAACAAAGCAAAAGAGCTTTGGGCATCTGGTGAGGGAGGCAAGTTTGGGTAACGGGGGGAGGACATGTCTGGAAACTACGGGCTGCCTTGTTCTGCGGAGAAGAGTCACCTCAAAGAGAGGAGTGCTAGCTCTCCATCTGGTATTGAAACATCTTTACAAATGGACATTTCCTGGGTTCCTGGGTGGCTCTCTGGCTCCAGGGTCCACTCTTGATTTTGGTTCTGGTCTTGATCTCATGGTTCATGGCCCACCCCAGAGCCCACTTGGGACTGTCTCTCTCGCCCTCTCTGCCTGTCTCCCTTGCTCGTGCTTTTCTCCATCTCTAAATAAATAAACATAAAAAAGAATTTATTTAAAAAAAAAAAAAAACATGGGCTGGGTGGCTCAGTCGGTTATACCTCCAACTTTTGGTTTTCCACTCAGGTCATGATCTCAAGGTAGGTGGGTTCAATCCCCACATAGGGCTCTGAGTGGACAGCATGGAGCCTGCTTGGGATTCTGTCTCCCTCTCTTCCTGTCCCTTGCTCGCTCTCTCTCAGAAGAGTAAATAAATAAACGTTAAAAAAACAAACAAACCCCCCCCAAATAAATAAAAATTAAATGGAAGTTCCCTTTATAAATGTACATTTCCATTACAAAAGGGGCAATTTATATACTCCCATTTTGAGGCTGACGGAGGTAAAATCTTCTCTTGTGTCTCCTGGGTCTCAATTGCTCTTAGCTCAAAATAGTACGTTTGCCAAAGGGGCATATACTGGGGTGCGTATTCTGGTACCCTTCCCACCTAAGGGAAAAAAGAATTTCAGGTGTACCGTGACCTTCCCAAGATAACACAGTACAGAATACAAACTCTTAATTGTTTCCAGTTTTACAAATTTGGGGGGAGGTGTGGGGGTGGCTGGGAGGGGATCAGAATGGGACTGATCACTAGAAGAGGAACAATTGGAAATGAGAGATACTTGGCACTTGAACAGTGCCCTTGTGGTTGAGCCCAGCACATAGAAACAAGAGAACAACAGCTAGTTGTGGGAGCAGCACACCGTGCAGCAGTCATGTCTTTGTTTTTGCAAAGACTTTGTCTTTTGCTACAGCTTTTGCTCTTTTGGTTTACATTTCTGGATTTACGTTAGGTTACACCATGCCACCGTGCTCCCCAGCTGCTTTTACGGACATTCTGAATTTTCTCGTGACCCTCACTCTGCCAAGCTTTGCAGCAAGAATTCAAGCATGTAGGACACTCAGGCAGGTGGTCATTGGATAGTGGAACTTCTGGAATACAGCAACAGATGGAGGCCAGGACACACGGTTAAAACTACTTTTGCAAAGGACATTATAGGTGAAAGATACATAGGTCCACCTATGTTGGTGTAAGCCTCAAGGAATCTTTCAGAACTTTGGGGGATATAATCAGAGGCATTAGGGACATGGCTCCAGGGCTTAGAAATTTTCTCTTTCCGGAGTTTCAGTTTTTAGAATGAACAGTAGAACGAATTAAGAGACAAACAGGTCCGGGCTCATACTTGATTAAAAATAACCACCTCGGGGGTACCTGGGTGGCTCAGTTGGTTACCTGTCCAACTTGAGCTCAGGTCATGATCTCCCATTTTGTGATTTCGAGCCCTGCTCTGTGCTCTGTACTGACAGCATGGAATCTGCTTCAGTTCCTGTCTCTCTGTCTCTCTTTCTGCCCCTCTACTCATGTTCTGTCTCTCTTGTTCAAAAATAAATTCACATTGAAGGAAATTCAATTTTAAAAAAAATTAACCACGTCATGTGCCTTGTAGAGTTATTAATGGCATTCCATTCTAGTTCCAATCCCATTGTAGATGCTTACTCAATTGCACGTTGGTTGTTCTTACTGTTTTGGTTACGAATATCCCTTTCTGTTGTCAGTGAGGTTGGTAGAGGTTGAACAATGGTAGTAGTGACATCAGAAGATATACCGTAGAAGAGGTGGCAGGGACTTTGACTAACACCAGGCTGTGAAGACACAGAACCAAGACATCCTGGTGTAGCAGGGTTTTCGCAGAGAGAGTCGTGGCTCTGAGGCTTTTCTTTCTAAGGAGCAACGTTATTCATGCTGTTACTGGCTCCGCTGGGTTCGCATCCAAAGAACTGAGCCCCGAATGCCATGTGGCGTAGTGTTTTATACATTTTCTACTTCTTCGTCTCCCGTATACAAGAACACACAAACATGCAGTCTGATTAAGTGGTCTCATGTTACAAGGTCCTGAGGGATGTTGTTATGTACACACATAGCCAGGTTATCTTCAGTTTTTGTTTTTTTTTTTTATTCTTTCCTTAGGAAGGTGACCCTACCCCACTGGAATTGAGGTAAAGTTTCTAGTTAGTAGCCTGGCTTATTGTGAAGATGGGTCTTGATAGACTGGCCCGAGTCTTTTAAAGTTGCATCGATCTGTATTAACACCTGGCCCCCATTGTTTAATGTCTCTATGCTTAGAAGTAGCAGAATTGATGGTAAGGGTTTGATTCACAATTCCATGTGCAAAATGGAATAAGGAGGTATTTTGTTGGTTTTGTTTCAGGTAAGATAGGAGCATGATTTCAAGGAGGCTGGGTTGATCATATCAAGTTGTTTGGTGGATGTGGCCCTTGGAGGATGATTGGGTTGCACCATTACCATTCAAACATGTTAGTATAGAATAATTCTCATTGTAGATCAGAGATTCAATCCTACACTATGGTCAAAGGAATACTCTCAGATTACAGGCAATACGTTCTAAAATAGTCCATCAGTACTGATGCATTTGGAAGTGTGTTTGATATTGGAAGGCAGCAATCAGGAGAGATGAAAGTCATGTTTTTCTACTTTTCATTGTGATTAAGGACAAAACAGAAAAGGAATAAAATGTACTACAAGTAAGAGGAATATAATGAAAAAAATAGTATTACAAGTGATGTTTAAGAGAAAATTGAAGTAAACATCCTGGAAGAAGGATCCCTTATTAGACCTTACATAGTTGTGAGAGATGCTGGGATAGTAAAAATTCGAATGGGGACAATTTCAAAATCAGAGGAAAGTTACTAGCCAGGGAGAACAGAGAGGAGCTGTTGAAGATGACTAACCTGGCTCCATCGAGATCACTTGGATCCTACCAGAAGCATTCAGCATAAACTGGTACCCTTGGGGTCTGATTGGAACATACCTGGACAATGAGAGCCCTCCAGGATTAACTGATGCCCATTGGGGGGCAGCTTGGAACCTTTACTAGGAGAACTAGAACCCACCAGGATAGCCTGACACCCATGGGGACTGACTGGAACTTACCAGGATAACAAAGGCCCTCCAGGACAAAATAGCACCCATGAAGACTACTTGGCACCTATCAGAACAACTAGAGCCCTCCGGGATAGCCTGACACCCATGGGGACCACTTGGAACCCACCAGGACAGCCAGGGCCCTCCAGGGTAGCCTGATACCCATGGAGGTGACATGGAACCCATCAGGACATCCAGAGCCCTCCAGCATAGCCTGACACCCATGGGGACCACTTGGATCCCATCAGGACAACCAGAGCCCCACCAAGATTAACTACTACCCATGGGGTACAGCTTGGAACCTACCAGGATAATCAGAGCCCTCCAGGATTACCTGCTGCCCGTGGGGACTACGTGAAATCTATCATGACAACTAGGGGCCTTCCGGATAAAGTAGTACCTGTGGGGACCACTTGGAACCCACCAGGACAGCCAGGGCCCTCCAGGGTAGCCTGATACCCATGGAGGTGACATGGAACCCATCAGGACATCCAGAGCCCTCCAGCATAGCCTGACACCCATGGGGACCACTTGGATCCCATCAGGACAACCAGAGCCCCACCAAGATTAACTACTACCCAGATCCCTCCAGGATAGCCTGGTACCCATGCGGATGATTTGGAATCTACCAGTGCAAAGTGCAACCCATATGTGTCCAATGGCACATCTAAACCTGTCAATGCTGGGATCTGCAGAAGAAGCCAGTGCTCTTTGCCTGGAGCTGTATGTGTGCCTGTCCTGGGGGTTGGAATCACTAAAGGAATGGTTCTGGAAGGATGTTGAGGACTTGTGGTCCCAGCTGCCACCCCTACCAACAAATGTGTCTAGCCCATCAGTGACAACTTTTGAACGGGTGCATCCTGTCCTGGCCACATACCAATATGGGGCCATGTTGTAACAGCTGCTTCCCAATCTTTTAGAACATTCCGGTGTCACAGAATTTTGTGTGGTCAACCCTAATCTAGAATTATACAGTGAAATACATTCTGGCAAGCATAGAACCAGATAAGCTACATTGACACAAAACAAAAAAACTACCACACATTGTTTCACTGAAACATAGGTTAAATGGTCCCATTTTAACAAATCAGAAGACAAAGTCAGCCTGACACTGAAGTCATGCAGCCTAGTTGGCACATCAGTAGGCACTCTAGCCTTTGCTGTACAACCCAGGAAAGGACCACCACCCTGGTTGAAACAGTCAACATTTTCCTTTCACTAAGACCCTTTGGATCAGCAGAGACACTTTCTGTGATTCTCACAAAGTCACTGCATATAGTGGTGAACCATACGTGTGTGGGGCAGTCTGACTGTACCATCCAATTGCAAATTCCCAAGACTATATAAGGGTGGCCTTCTCCATAAAACTTTCCCTAGGTCATTCTGTTACTTGTAGCTCCTATTCCACGAAGTCTCTTTGGGGTGTCTTTTGGACTCTTTAGCATGCCATGGGAAACGTCTGAGATTAAGACATTTAGCCCTGTAGCCCATTTTGTCCGGTAGCCCATTCTAACTACTAACTCATTCATTTGGTCAATACATTTCTTTCTCTGAGACCTTAAAACCGGAAGAGGAAATGTCAACAGCTGAACAAAGATGTTTTGATTCGGTTGATCTGCAGTTTTATCTGATGATATTCCATGGGGCTCAGAAATTTGCCATTTGTTTCCTTGCCTATTTCGTGTGATAAAGGGGCTCAGAAGTTTGCCCTCTGTTTTATCGCCTAGACCCCATGTAGTCTTCTCACCCCGGCCCTGGTCAGCAGTAGCAGTGAGTCATTGAAAATGAAATGCAGTGAGGGGTGCCTGGGTGGCTCAGTCACCTAAGCATCGCACTTCAGCTCAGGTTATGATCTTGCGGTTCGTGGGTTCGAGCCCTGCGTCGGGCTCTGTGCTGATGGCTCAGAACCTGGAGCCTGCTCCCGATTATGTGTCTCCCTCTCTCTCTGCCTCTCCCCTGCTCATGCTCTTTTTCTCTCTCTCTTAAAAATAAACATTAAAAAACTTTTTAAAAAGAAAGAAAAACCCAGTGAATAATCACTACAGGGAAGATCATGTCTTGCGTGTTCCATGTCCTGTCGTAGGAATACAGTTCACAAATGAAAGGATTGCTTGCCCTGTGGGTATCTTCCAGTTGGTGGTGGTCCTTGTCACAAAGCTGTCCTTTGTGGAATAGGGCACTCCGTGCCTTCATCACCTGGCTTAAAGCAAGAGAGGGCGAATTGTGCAAACCCATGCACACGATCACCTCTTGCCCTCAGAGGACTTTTCCGGGGTCATCCATGTGATTCTCTTCAGAGTGACTGTCACACTGGGGTTGGGGGGTGAGGGGATGGCTCATCTCCATCCAATGGAGATTTTATTTTAAATTTTTACCATCAGGTATAAGTACCCTTGAGAAAGTATAGTTATGTCTTTTGAGGCTGATGATTGAACATACCTTGTTAATTACCATGCCTTTGTGTTCTAGCTCTAGATAGACATTTAAAATTACAGAAAAAAAAGGCCAGGTAGAGCATCACTGATCCACGTTTCCAGTAGAGTCGTCACCCGCTCACAGATCCCCCGCCCCGGGGAAGATGGTTTACTAGTAAAGCATGAGTCTCTAGATTATGCTGGTCTGTTGCTATAGTGATACAGATAGAACAGAAAGTGAAATAATATACAAGTGGCATATCACTCTAACTTACTTTGTTTTTTGAAGAATTAATTATTGCAAAATTGGCCATTCATCGTACCTTAACGTTCTGATTTGACAAAATTGTAAAATCGACAGTTTTAAGAAAAACACTTTTATGCTTATTTTTTTTTTTATTTTTGATAGGGAGGGAGGAGGAGGAGAGAGAGAGAGAAATCATGAGTTGGGGAGGGACAGGGAGAGAGGGAGAAACAGAATCTGAAGCAGACTCCGGGCTCTGAGCTATCAGCACAGAACCTGGTGCAGGGCTCGAACTCATGAACCATGGGATCGTGACCTGAGCTGTAGTAGGACACTCAACCAACTGAGCTACCCAGGCGCCCCAGGAAAACCATTTTTAATGTTGTAAAGAAATGCCCATCTTAAAGTACTGCAGAGATTTTTTTTTCCCCTCCACATGTTTTCATTTACAGAACGTGGATTCAGCTGCCCGGGATCATTTCATACTTAGTATTAGATTCTCTGGAAGCTGAAGTTAACAGAATTATCTTCTTGCCTCTGTGGTCTGTCATATGTTTGTTAAATGTCTAAAGATAATGAAAAAGTACTTTGTGTAACAAACGGTATTCCTTTTCTCCCCCCTCCCCCATTGGGTGAAGGACGGCAGATGGTACCTATTTAACATACTCAGATATATAGCATCACATATTTTGTCTGGTAAACAGAAAAAAGGAGGATTATTAAGATACAGTTTGTGAGTTTTTGACAAACAGCCTGAATATATCGCATACTTTGCCAGGTGTGTGAACGTGAAATACTTTTGGGAGTGGAACTGGCTATATTTTATGTGTGCTTAGTTTAGAAATGGAGTGAGTTTCTTTGAAATATGATTTCCAAGTTTTGAACTCATTATGCGTGGATGCACTCCGTTGTCACCCAGAATGCCTTCCAAGGAGGAGACTGATGGGCAAAAGATAGGGGCACTCATGTGGCCATCTTCTCTGTCCGTATGAGTCAGTAGGCTCCATAGAGACGTCTTTTTATGAATGTTAATGTCATCTTTAAGATTACTTTTTACAGTGGGTGTTTTTCTTGGTCTTAATACTTTTCTTTTTTAGAATGCATGTAAGAAACCATTATCCCCAGTCTCTTTTTATGCAATTATAAGATTCCTGGCATTAACAATTAAATTTTTGCCTCTTTATTTTGATCAGTTTCTTAAGGTATCACCATGATTCCGAGCGTAAACTATGGAGTCAGGTCGCCTGGTTACTAATGATGGTTCTGCAGGTGCTAAATGTATGATCCTAGGCCAGTGACACACTATCTAGGTTATTCTGTTTCTTCTGGTGTGAGACAGGATTCCTCCAAGGACCTATTTCATGGTTGTAGTGAGGATTTCAGGAATGTTTGTGAAGCACATCAGATGTCCATGGGGTGTGATGAACACAACTGAAATGTTTGCTACTATTATTATATAATACACATTTCTGACATTTGCTTTCAACAGTGTCAGAAATGTTGACAAAGACTCTCTCCTTGACCAAACTCCGATCAGACCCTTTCGACTCTGACTAGGTTCCACCCTCGGGTATGTCCTCCAAGAGTTTAGTATTGGCAAAAATCCTGGCCAGGCCCCCACGTCATTCATATCTGATTGTCCTCCGGCTTCATCATTCCCAGGTGCTGTCTGATCATCCTGGTCTGCTACCAAGAATCCAGTTAGGTCATTTGAGTGAAGAATTACCCTGCCTTCTCAGTAATTTTCTAGCCACTGCTGCCTCCACCCCTGTCACCCCACTCCGTACCTTGCTTCTCGGCTTTCCTTGTATGTGAAGTTGAGCCCCATATCTATCCTCTACAGCAAAACCCCATTGCCGTGGTCTCTATACCTATCAAGGGAGTCCTAAGTAAAGTCTGCCTATGTTGACCAATCTCATGAATCATTTTGTTTTTCTTTAACAATGTCTGCATTCTTAACCTATCCTAATTTGGAATAGAACAACCCTATCGTCCAGCAATCGCACCACTGGGTGTATATCCAAAGGAAACAAAACCATTATCTCAAAAAAAATGTCTATACCCACATGCTCATGATAGCATTATTACACCAAAAGCAGGGTTTGGAAACAAGCTACATGTTTATCAGTGGATGAATTGATCAAGAATGTGTGTGTGTGTGTGTGTGTGTGTGTGTGTGTGTGTGTGAGAGGGGGGGGGGGGGAAAGGTGAAGAAATATCATCCAGCCTTAAAATAGAAGGATATTCTGTCCTATGCAACCACGTAGATAAACCTCAAGGGATTTATGCTAAGTGAAAAAGCCCGACAGAGAAGGACAGCCCTTCAGGATATCACTTATGTGTGGAATCTTACAAAGTAAATAAGTCAAACGTTCAGTCCGCAGTAACTGAGATTGGAACAGTGTTTGCTGGGGGCTGGGGGGTATCGGGAAGTAGGGAGATCATGAATAAGGTCTGAGGATCTAATGTATAGCGTGGTGATGGTTGACCACACTATTGCATAACTGAAGTTTGAGAAGAGAGTAGATCTCCAACGTTCTCACACACACGAGAGCAAATATGCTTGTGATGTATGCGTGGGAATCCTTTCCATAAGTGTAAGCATATGAAATCATTGTGGTGCACACTTTAAATACCTTACAATTTTATTTGTCAGTTGTGCCTCAGTAAAGCAGAAAAAAGACGTTTGGGTGGTATTGAGTGGATGTACTACAGGAACATTTTATTTCTCACCATAAACAGTCAACGTGAAAGAGTAACTTAAGTTCAGCATTGATTTTCAACATGAGAAAGAGAGCAAATTACAACCTTACTTTGGGGAAAATCAAAGATAAGGAAAAGCAAACCACTTCCAGATGACACACTCTCTCTGTACCAGCCCATTTATTTCAAAAGCATAGGTGTTGCAGAGGGGGCCTTTGAGGGTTGGATGTGAGGAACCGTTTTTATTTACTCACCTGTTTCCTTCATGTAACATTCCTTACAATGTTCATCCCTGTATTCTGTCTCTGCACTTAACATATAATAAGTGATTCTTTTTTTTTAAACTTTAGTACTTTTTTTTTAAACTTTAGATCCTCATGAGGATCTTGTGCCTTGAGTACACGTTAAGGGTTTAGCCTCTACCGGCTGGGTTGAGAGGCTCTTGAAATTAAGTGTTGAGCGTTGACATGCAGAAGGGACTTGGTGCATTTTATTCAAATGAATAGGTGACTGATTGGGATCAGGGAGGCAGGGACAAGAGCCAGCACACCATGATGGCGGCCTGAACCAGGGCGGTGTCTATGCCCATGGATTCGAGGGAGGAGGTGCAAGATCTCATGAAGGGGAGAAAGAGTAGACTTGGTTCCTGCTTCTTGTTTATCAAACGGAGGGGTGAAGAAGAGAGGATTCGGTGGGGAAGATTTCCCCCATTCTCCTTGAAAGGCTGATGCTTTCTGTCCAGTTGGAGACTAGATGGTTGGAGGGGGGGGCACGTAGCCATGTTTTGCAGCCATGATAGGCATTAAGGAGACATTCCTAGAGATCACTTCATACAGCGGAGCTGTCTGGGAAAGTTGGCCATTCAGCCTGCAGCTTGCGGAAACTGGTAAATAGGATGACAAGGATGAGAATGATGCCATGAAGCGGCATCCATTTGGAGGACTTGGAATCCTTGATGGGAAGATGTGGGTGGAAGGGAGGGTTGGGGGAGAAACTGAAGTTAGAGACGAGGGAGGAATGGAGAAAATGAGGAGGGCAATAGAAACTAGCACAGAACTTCAGGTGTACGGAGGACCGAGATCTGTCTCTCTGTCTCTCTCTTTTTCCATTTATTTTATTATGGTATAATTTGCATATGGTAAAATTAACCCTTGTAAGTGGTCAATTTTGTAAAATTGACAAGGATCTACACTTGTGCAACACCACTCCATCAAGAGATAGAACAATTCCATTAGCACGCCTACCCTTCCCCTCCCTATCCCCAAATGTCCCTTTAAGCATCCCCAACCCTAGCCACCAGTTATCTGTCCCCTGTCCATAGGGTTTGCTTTTGCAAGAATGTCACGCATAATGGGTTTATGCACTCCTTAGTCTCCGAATTTGGCTTCTTTCACGCAACACGGTGCATGTGAAATTCGGCCACACTGTTGCATGTGTCAGTAGGTCATTTCTCTTTATTCCTAGTGGTGTTCCATTGTTTGCACCACGGTCTGTGTGTCCGTCTCCCCGTGGAGGGCCATGTGGACTGTGCCTGGTGTCTTGACTGTTCAGTTACAAATGTGTTATTGGTGGCCAAGGCAGAAGCTGCTTTAGTACAGTGGTTGAGTGAAGGATAGCAATGAATGGGAGACCTGGTGGTTATAGATGATTATTTTTATGAAATTTGGTTGTGAAATGAGAGATGACCAGAGATCCCTAGTTCCAGTGATCTATACAGTGAAATGAAGATTTTGTTACTTTTATTGCAGGAAACGTAGAGGTATTTGAGCTACTTTGGGGGCAAATACAAAGGCTATTTATTTTGTTTGTTTTGCTGAGTGTTTTGTTTTGTTTTTGCTCTTATACATACACACCTTAAAAATCAATCTAGTAGGGGCGCCTGGGTGGCTCAGTCGGTTAAGCGGCCGACTTCGGCTCAGGTCATGATCTCACAGTCTGTGGGTTCGAGCCCCGCGTCAGGCTCTGTGCTGACAGCTCAGAGCCTGGAGCCTGCTTCAGATTCTGTGTCTCCCTCTCTCTGACCCTCCCTCATTCATGTTCTGTCTCTCTCTGTCTCAAAAATAAATAAACATTAAAAAAAATTTAAAAAAAATCAATCTAGTAGTTAGAAAAATTGTCCAAAAAGAGCAGGACTCGTGTGACCATCTGCTGGGAACATCTTTTGCAAAACCTTTGGAAATTTGTATCCTGAATAATAAAAATACATACAAGGAGAACAAAAGCACAAGGAAATGAATGATATTAAAAGGGCTAATTTTAAACAGGATGCAAAAATGAGTGTAGAGTATCATTGTCAATTAGGTGATGATCGCTTGACGGGAGGGGATGCACGTAAGGATTTGGAAGACCAAGGTAATAAAAATGCACCAGAGTCCTAGAGAAGCAGGTGACAGGCATGTGCAAGATGGAAGGAATGTCTGGCTACCTGGGCCAGAAAGAGAGTATGGGGTGAATGGAAATTTTTGACAGCTTTTTTCCTGTGTGGCTGATTGCTTTCAGCTGTGTCAGTGTACTTTGGATCCCATCACTGTGACTTGGTGGTATGAAACATGAATCTCTGGAATAAAATTTACATGAACCAGCACAACGTGCACATTATACTGACCTCATTCCTCCAGTGATCAAAGGCAATCGAGCTAATTCATCATGTGGAATAGGTGCGTGTCAGTAGAAAGAACTGTGTTCAAGTTATAGGTGAGAGATTTTGGAGTGAGGTTTCCCATAATTCAGGATCAGATGGAGTCCATACCAGGAGTTGTGATCAACTTGTTAACTGTGAAATGTTACTGGGAAGCTTTGAGGTCAGCTCTTGATTTTACAAATGGACCATGTTCAATAACTTCTAGATTGTTACCTTTATGTCTTGTGGTTCACAGGCAGCATTTTTCATTGTTGAAATTATTATCTACTGTTCTTCTAAGTTTTCAGTAGTACATAGTTCATAATTTGATGGACACAGTAGCACAGTAGATGCATGTTGGATAAACCGTAATGTGATGAGTATAACAGTGATGGACAGATAACTTCATTAATATCCTCTGTAAAGGAAACTTTCATTTGTCCCATTGTTTGTCATACATCTTGTTCAAGAATAAACCTACATCATCATCACCAGCTTATCAGGCAGAACCAGGTCGACTTGTTCAGAATACCAGACACCAATCTCAAATGGTGACCCCAAGCTGCTGTGGCCACAGAAGGAGGGGCCATGATGGGGTTGGGATTATCATAGATGTGATGATGTATTCTCAGTTTCAGTCTTGGTCCCAGTAATTTCCCTGTTCAGGCTTCAGGGATAAATCTGGGATACTGTTTCATAATGATCTGGTCATACATTGATATTGCCAATTAAAGCTGAACTTCAAGACAGAAAGATTCTATCCCCTTCATCTTTGAATTCAGGCTCTAGTTCCTGCCTGGCAGCTAGAAGGTGATGTACTTTGTGCTTATTAGAAGAACGTATGAACAGGGAAAGAGGGATCCAGTTGTTTTCCAACTGATGTTAATTCCTTACAATGAGTGAGTGCCTTCTACCTTCACGAGACCTGAGCACTCTTTGTAAGCATGAAATGGAGTGGAATGCTAGAGATGGGCCCCTTCAAAGAAGATTAAAGCCAACCACACAGTACAGACATTCACACCCAAGGGTGGAACGAGACAGCGTAGCCTTTATGAGAAACAGACTCGGGTTCCAATTATGACTGCACTGCTGTATAGCTGCGGGACTTTGGGCAAGTTTCATTGTCTCCTCCTCAGTATGAAGTCTTTGGACCAGCAGCATCAGCATCACCTGGGATCTTGTTAGAAATGCGCACTCTCAGTCTCCACCCCCGGTCAGCTGAAGAATCTGAAGGTTAACTACATCCCAGATGATGTGTGTGCACATAGTATTTTGAGAAACACGTGCCTAGACACTCTTAACTTTAGTTTCTTCATTGGTGAAATGGAGCAAAAGCACTGACCGGGGGAAAGATGAGGGTTACAAAATTACACATGGAATGCTTAACAGTAGTGGCAGTGTAAAAACGAATGCTACTAATAACAAAATAACAGTAAAAATGGTGCAGTAAATGTATAAGTTGTTGGAGTTGAACAGAATTCTGGAGACAACCCTCCCCCCCCTTCTCTGTGCAAAGCTATACCCATCAAATTCTAGACTTGTATTTATCTTCAATTATGGCAGTTCTTGGCAAGTAAGGGCACTTCACACAGGGGATTTCTGGCATTTTCTGCAGATTTTTGGTTTCCACACCTGGGTGGGAAAGATGTTAACTGACATGTAACGAGTAGAGGCCAGGGATGCTGCTAAAATAAACATTCTGTAACACACAGGGTATTTATCTACAACAAAGAGTGATCCCATACCAAATGTTAGTGGTGTCAAGGATGAGAAATCCTGAATTGCTATCAATTAGAAACATCTCTTTGTAGAATAGACATATTTGCACATGAAGATCTTCCAAAGGGGACGCAAATGAGTAATATCTAACTTTCCTCGATCGCCAACCAGGAGTAGCATCATGTACATTCCTTCATGAAAGGAATCGAAGAATGAACCAGAACGGTTGTGAAAAGAAATTCCCCCTCATCTCCAAGTATATGGTATTGCATTAGTTGTCTCAACAAGAGGGTAGAAGTGGTCGACTTCTTGTCTGCTAGGAAACTCTGGTAAAATCCGGGGATTGAATATTAAGGCGTTTCATGATGCCCGTGCAAAAAGCTGGGATGTAGTCTACTAGAAACTGTAAATCAAACATGGAAGCAACATTTCAAACAAGGCCTTATCACCTTCAAACACAGAATGCTATTAATGATAAAGCCACATCCAATGTTATCTTGCACTTGGAAGGAAAATATCAAGTGGAGAATTATTTCATTTACAACAAATGGTCACATTAGTTCTCTGTAATAAAACACAGTCTGGGTCATAAAAACACACGTCAAAAGAAAATTTTTCCTTAATTTATGACCTTAATTTTGTGTCCAAATTTCCCTTGCTATTCCTTTTTATTAATTTTATGATTTTATGGTTTATTTATAAGCAGAATGCTGTCCCCAAATGGATGAACCTGTTTGCTAGTAAATCAGTAAACTGTACACATTTCTTTAAAATAACAAATTTTGCCATAATAAATCAAAAATGACGAATTCTACATCTCCCAAGAGAGCGTTGGTAGGTTACTCCAGCTAATATAAACCCTGCACCCAGGAGTCAGTAATGTTTGCTGGTTTATGAACCTTGCAAAGCACCAACTCTCATTTTTCCTGCTCAGCACATCTCTGTCATAATAAATAGGTAATTGGTTTTGTCCTATTGTACTCTTTCTCAGTTACTTTTTGCAATAATCACCTATAAATCCATAGGCTTATGGTTTCCTTTATTATACAATTTTCATTAGTTTAACTCATGTTTCCTTTCTTAGCTGAGGAGCACAAACAGTCCAATGTAGCACAGGTAAAGTTTATGTTTTATATTCACATTTCTTTGGTCTGTTTATCGGCATTAATTATTTCATTAGTCCTATTGATATACTTACCACCTAAAAAGATATGATTTCTCCTTCTGCAAATGGCTCTCAAGGATTAAACCCCAATACAGAGTGCTTTCACAGAGCATTTTATGCATGTGAAGACCAGCATCACCATAATATAATAATCCTTAAAAAGATGACAAAGGGTCTTGGATGAAGAATTTGATAATTGTTATACAAAGTGATATTTCTACCATATAGTACACATAACACTTAGATAAAAAGTGAATCGAAGTATACATTAAGGTAAAAAGGAATTGCAAAATTTTAGGTAAGAACACATAGCATTTTGCAAATGCTATTTCTAAATAAATATTCCTGCTACTTTCAGGGCTTAATCATCTTCAAACTAGCGTATACTTTTATTTACCAGACTCTCTCTGTCTCTCCCTCTCTCTGCTCATGACAGTCCCTAAAGAAACCTTCTGAAAATGGGTGTTTTCCTTCCAGTTGATTCTGAGCTTCTGTGATTCAGACATTGAATTTCCTAAATGGTGATGTGTCTTCTGAACTGGATACACTTTCAGTAGCACTCTTGTGAAGCTAAGGTTTCCATGCTTGCCTACTGGGGGCTTTTCATGTCCCTGTTGGAGGTGTTTAGAGTGTTGTTTAGGATCATTGAGTTGGACACTCAAGGGCTCATGTGATCCTGTTATGATGGGCCAGGGTTGACTACTTTCCCAGCATGCATGGTGGTCACGGTGAAAGGAAAGCAACCTAATCTCCCCTGGGTTGTGTAGTTATGATTTCATACATAGCCTATACCGTGAAGGAAGGGACCTCCATGAATACAAGTGCTGCCTGCAGTAGAGAGGGTCTTGAATAGGTGGTGAAGGAGGCAGGTTAAGAATGTGATATGGCACTGGTAGGCTCCACTGGTAGGCCAGGTATTTCCTGCCTGGCTCCATGTTATATAATTACACGTTTTAATTAAATGCCTTATTTCCTCGCCTCTCCCTACAAAATGGTAGGGAAAGTTGACGGTGGTGGTTCAGTGTACTTCTTATTACATTTGTCGTTGAATATCACTCAACATGAGATCCAGATAAAGCCAGAGATGAAAGGGCCATCCTCAGAACATTCAGGACTTATAACCAGTTGGCAAGGCTCTAGGCGGTCTCCTCTCAGGGAGAAATTACGTGAGTTTTTATTATACATGGAACTCAACATGTGGGGTGGGGGATGATTTTGAAAATGTGTGTATGAAGACAGGGGTGTTTCTGGATAATAAGAGACAAAGAGTTATATTGTATTGTATTGTATTGTATTGTATTGTATTGTATTGTATTGTATTGTATTTGTAAGGATTCCCTACACCCAACATGGGGCTCGAACTCTCAACATGAGATCAAGAATTACGTGCTCTACCAACTGAACCAGCCAGGTGCACCAGAGACAATGACTTTTCAATGAGTTTTTGGTCACCTATCTGATCATCTTGACTTCTTTGGGTGGAGGGGGTTGCCTTGGCATCATGAATAGATGAACATGTCATGTAAAGTGACAACTGGACCATCTCTTTTGAGATTTTGGATGTTAAGCAAAGGAGGGAAAGGGCTATGGCTGATTCATCCCAAGAACTGCACTCAAGTGAAACCATCAAACAATCCCTGTTTCCTGTATCCTGGACATGCCTTAGTTGGGTGTTGGCCTCAATTCTGTCTGAGATACCAGTTACTTATCCTTCTTGTTAAATTGTTTTCTTTTCTTTTCTCCCTTATGAGAGCTAGCATTGGTTTTTTGTCACTGTGACTAATAAATAAATCCAAATGGAAAGTCTTCAAAACTAATTTCAACATATCATGGTTACATGTATATTAACTACTTCAAAATGTATTTTCAATCCGGTTGAAAACACTGGACTGTCCGCATTCCTGTTGTATTTTTTTCACCATTAAGGAGATCAAGTGCAGAGTATTACTATTATTATGCTTTGTATTTATTATAGGAATTGTTTTAGTAACTGTAGAGGCTTAAAATACAAATCAGAACATCTTTGTGATATATATCCTCCCTTCAAATGACTCAAAGCAGTAGAAGCCATGATGATTTCTTTCACACTGAAGGGTTGCCTTTCATAGGGGAAATCTGATCAGTATTCTCACGTCCAAATCACACGCAGTAGAATGAGGTTGGGCTAGGCGCAAAGTCAGAGGCAGAATAACAGGCCTTCTGGTAATGTGAAGGATAGAAATGATGAGGAGGCCGACTGGTTGTGACGGCTTGTAAATGAGACCATGGTGATGTAGACTGTACCTGATGGGCCCATCATCACTGGTTAAACTCGAATCTGAAAATCCCCATGTGCGCATTGACCATCACATCGTCAAGAATTAGATAAAGATACAGATGATTGATTAATGTTGTAAATGGCCTGTGATTACTGATTTCTATGCAAACCCATTTAATGATGGCTAAATACACAGAGTTGATAGACGAGTATGACTTTTGTCCTGGGAAATTTCACCAAATGTCATTATGTTTTACAAAGTTACCCACCCCCTCCCCCCAAATATTTAGAAGGTTCAGCCATCTGGAGTTGCTCACCCAGTTCTGAATTGAATCAAGAGAAAACATGCATTGGGACAAATGAGCCTGATCATCGTTAGTTTTCTGACGTCAGCCCCTATGACCAGGGCTAGGTACCAGCCGTCTTTTGGGAATGTCTTCCCAGTCACCCCAGGAAAAGATCTAGTCCTCATCTTGTCAGCTCTTTATTCATGATGAATGACCAGAGTAGAAATTCCCGGGAATTGCCTGGATTGCCAGTCACAAGTAGCGTGGCTTTCTATCTAAGAAACAGAATGTTACAAAGTTAACGTGCTCGCCTCAGGAATGTGGACTATGCAGGCTGTCTCTGAGAAATCATTTTTCCATGATAATGAAATAACAAGCTGAAAATGTCAAAGTGAAAATTGCAACTGACTGCTGATAATTGGATATTGATGCATTGGTTATGATGATGCATGGGTTGCAGAAATGCTCTTTCTTTTCCGGCACGGAACCCTCGAACATATATTCGCGTGTCATTACCATTCTTCTGTCGTAAAGATGAAGGACTTCACTGACTTTCTTGGCTCATTACTCACTTCTGTACCCAAGGTATGTAAAGCAGATGTAATTAGGTCAATTTTAAATAAACACACACTCAGAAACAAAAACTCTTCTGTGATTAAGTGAGTGTCAACTTTAGAAAAGTAACCTAGGCTTACGTTTGTTATGTCTCTCCATTTTGTAGTTGTTTGGGGTTAAATCTAAAATTGCCTCACTTTTGCTGCATGAAAACTAATGTCTCATCATTTAGTATTTTTTTTTTATCTAAAATTCCCATGACTCATGTGAGCTATGAATCTGTTTCTTTGTATTTCCTCAAATGGACGTGACTTTCTTGATTAGTATATAGGGTACCTATTTTCTTTTGAGTTCTGAGTTGTCAAATTTCAATGTTCATGTAAATCATCTGGGGTCTCCTGAAAACGCAGATCTCTAGGCGGTAGTGCAAGGCCTGAAACTCGGTATTTCACAGAAGATCCTGAGTCATGCCAATGCCCTATTGGGTTTTTTTTGTGTGTCATGGGGCCTAAGTCCAGGATAAGCACACTTCTTCTGCCAAGTAGCAGGTACTAACCATCTCAGGCTTTATGGTCCAGACACTCTGTGTCCTCACTCATTCTCCGTAGCCCCAAAGTAGCCAGAGACCCTGCAAAAACAAACGGATGGGACCGTGTCTCATCGAGTTTTGTTTCAGGACCCGAAAATTTGAATTTCACAGAATTTGCACATGCCACAAAATATTGTTCTTTGAAACTTTTTTCAAGCATATAGAAATGCAAAAGGTAAAAAAATGTTAGCTTATGAGCTGTGTAATAACAGTGGACCATATATGGCCCTGGGGCCGTAGTCTGCTGATGTGTGTTTCATGTCGGCACTGGGTGTTAGCTTTGAGCCGTTTGCAAGACGTAGATCAGGCCTGACCAAGGAGCACTGCTTTCTGCTAATCTGCAGCTGTTGCTGTGTGTTTAGACCTCTCAGAAAGCACCAAAGAAGTAAAGGATTTTATGTATATTTTTACAAGTGCTATCCTGATTATCTGTCCTGGGAGAATAGAGGCTGAGACCACATTTGTATTTCCAAATGTTTAACTTCTAGATATCCTGTGTAATGCAGATGTTAGCCACATGTTGAATTGTTGTGTATATTTTATTAGGCTGCAGATCAGTGGGGCACATAAAATACATTTACCAAGATCTATAGAAATGAGTCATGTCTAAATATGATTTAATTGGGGCTTTAGGAGTTGACTGTGATTCCTCTTAATATTTCCACATGTCCATACTGTTACAAGTGACAACACAATTAAATCTTTCCATAAACCATCCGGTTAAAGCGTTGAGCCTCAGTTGCACTCCGCTGGAGGAAATGGGAAGGTTCTGTGGTCACGTGATGAGCAGGCAGTGTATCACCCTGAGAGGTAGCTCATAGTCAGCACTGGCTGTTAACTTCCAAGCTGGACTTTCCTGCCCTTGGCCGGGATCACATAATCTCCTAGCTTTCGTGGGCAGTGTAACTTGGAAGACTCAGGAAAGGGTGGCATAATCCTGGAGGAACAAAAACTGTTGCAGTTCCCATCTTGGAATCCAGTATACAGCAGGCTGCTTCATTAGATCTACGATGTCACTGATTGAAAGCTGGACCTTTATGTTGCTCTCCCTCTCGCTCTCCCCACCTCTCTCTCTCCTCTACATACCACTAAGAAATTATTTTAACGTGTCACTTGGCTATAGCAGTCGGTCAATTGTAAGGCACATGCTAATTTCAAATATGTTCCTTAGAATCAAGGAAATATAGGGGTGCCTGGTGGCTCAGTAGGTTAAGCGTCTGCTCAGGTCATGACCTCATGGTTTGTGGGATTGAGCCCCTTGTCGGGCTCTGTGCTGACAGCTCAGAGCCTGGAGCCTGCTTGGGATTCTGTGTCTCCCTCTCTCTCTGCCCTGCCCCGACTTCCACTCAGTTTCTCTCTCTCTCTCAAAAAAAAAAAAAAAATACAAAAAACAAAAACCAAAAAACCCAAACATTAAAAAAAAATTTTTTTTAAGTATATAAAAAAACAATCAATGAAATACAGTATTTAAGTGGCAGGTCATACACAGATGAGACTTCTCTAATTCACACGTGTATGAGATTATGATCAGGATAATGCTGATTATGGCACACAAACCATTTTTTATTTTCAGTGCTTTATTTCCTTCTTTCTAGTTGTACTAATGTAATAGTTTCTGGGGAGTAAGTGATACGAGACACTTTGAATATTTTATTGGAGTTTACACAGGTACTCCTTGAGCTGGCAAAACACATGTGAACACAAGTACTGACTGCTTCAAAGACCATAATGTCTGTGCTGCATGTTAGGAAGCTTGTCCCCAGGCGGGATTTGGGACCCATAATCCCTACACCTCATGAAAGCACCACCTTCTATGTGCATGTTCTCGGTTCATGGAGCTTCAAGTCGGTAGACGTTGAAAGAGTCTGGAGAAGCATAGCTGAGAGGTTTTTGTCGTGTGACCCAACAGTTCCCTTCAGCTGGCTCACGGTCACGTTTTACCCAGCAAGGGAAGGTGGGAACAGCATCTTGCTTTTTTACCAGCAAGGAGAATAAGATCACTTCCTCCTCAAGCTGGAAACTCACTTCTCATCTACTCTATCCAAATTCTACCCCAAAGGGAAAGGACTACCAAGATCAAGGATTTAGGTCAGAATGGTCTTTTCCTGCCTTTCCACACTGCTTTCTCCCTCTGCACTGTCTCAAGTTCAGTGCCATGTGTTGCGCAATTCTGAAGTTCATTTCCTGCGAGTTTATGATAGCACTCTTTAAATTATTCAGAGTAATCTCTCTTCTCACTCTGGGAATATTATCGTTGTGTTAATCCCCTGGCCTATGGTATCGACTAGTGGAACTTGTAGTATTTAGCACCTTGAGAGGTTCGTGTCACGGTCCTGACGCCAGTTTCAGTTGGCATGATGGGGGCGGGGGGAGCGGGGAGGGCTCCTCAGAAGATGTGCACACACAGTCATGCATCACATCCTTGCTTCAGGTTAAAAACGTCGACTGTGATAGAAAATGCCAAGCTATACGGAGCCAGCGCTGGAGGAAAATTGGCTCATTTTAGCAAGTTACTTGTAGAGTAGATGAGACTGCCAAAAATTCTGGAGTGTTTTTGCGTTCTCTTTTCCCCACAGTGCTTTCGGAATACATTTTATGTTTCTGATCCTGAGATGTGAATAAAAGCCCATCATTGCCAACAGGTGGGGAACCAGGCAGGCTCACAGGCAGGAGCCGTTCTCCCTGCTTTACTTCGTTATTGAAATGTCCTCGTGAAAGACTCTAGAAGCCTCAGCCATCCAACAGCTTGCAATTGTGCTCATTGCATTGGGTCTGTTGCTTGATTTTTTTTTTTAAATAATGAATCAACTATGCAGATGTCTTTGTAGGGCTTCGCATCACGGAAATAGTGTCTCCTCAGGGACTACAGTGCATTAATGCAAAGATGAAGGATAAAAAATGCAAATGTTGATCTTATATGTGGAAAACCCTATAGATTCCTTGCAAAAACTGTTGAAACTAATAAATGAATTGGGCAAAGCTGCAGGATGTAAAATCAAGACACAAAATCACTTGCTTTCCATACAATAACAGTGAACTGTCTGAAAAGAAAATTCAGAAAAGGATCTCCTTTCAAATGGCATGACAGAATAAAATACTTAGGGATAGGCCAAAGAGATGAAAGATTGTACACTTCAATATGTAGAACATTGTTGAAAGAAAGTAAAGAGATAAATACATGGAAAGTTATCCTGTGCTCATGGAGTAGAAGAGAGTTTTATTAAAATATTCATACTGCACAGAGCATTCTACAGATTCATTGCAATCCCTATCAAAATTCCAATGGCATTTTTTTTGTAGGAGTAGGACAATAAATCCTGAAATTAATATGGAATTACCAGGAACCAGTAGCCAGAACATTCTAGAAAAGGAACAAATTTCGAGAGCTCGCACTTCCTGATTTCGTTTTTTAAATTTTTTGTTAATGTTTTATTATTTATTTTTGAGAGCGAGAGAGACAGAGAGTGAGTGGGTGAGGGGCAGAGAGAGAGGGAGACACAGAATCCAAAGCAGGCTCCAGACTCTGAGCTGTCAGCACAGAGCCTGATATGGGGCTCAAACTCACAAGTTGTGAGATCATGACCTGAGTCCAAGTTGGACTTTTAACTGACTGAGCCACCCAGGTGCCCTTCACAGTTCCTGATTTCTAAATATAATCCAAAGCTACTGTAATTAAACAGTGTGGTCCTGGCTTAAAGACAGACATGTACAACAACAGAGCAGAACTGAGAGTCTGGTCAGATGGTCAAACCATTTTCAACAAGGGGGCCAAGAACACAATGGGGACAGGACAGTCTCTTGAACAAATTGTGTTGTGAAAATTAGATGTCCTCATGCAAAAAAAAAAAAAAAAGTAGATGACGTGTACCTGATACCATAGGCAAAAATTAACTCAAACTGGATTAAAACTTAAATGTAAGACTTTAAACTAAAAAATTGCCAGAAGAAAATGAAAGGGAAAAATCTCCATCTCATTGCCTTTGGTAATAGTTTTTTTAGCAATGGTGTCAAAAGCACACACGTTAAAAATAAAAACAGACAAATGGGGACTACGTGAAACTTGAAATCTTCTGCACATCAGAGGAAACAACAAAATGTAAAGGCAGCCTATGGAATGGGAGAGATATTTGTAAATCACGCTTTGATGAAGGGATACTCTGCAGAATATATAGGGCTGTTACAACTCTATAGTGAAAACAAAACCCCATTAACCAAACTGAAAATATGGACAGAAACTTGAACAGATACTTCTTTGGAGAAGATATACAAGTGTCCAGTAATCATAGATAATGATGCTCAACATGATGCGTCATTAGAGAGATGCAAACCAAATATACAAGGAAATATCATTGCATGCCCACTAGGGTGTTCAATATTAAAAAAGAAAGAAAGAAAAATGACTAGTGTTGCTGAGGATATAGAGAAATTTGAACCCTTTTGCACTTTTAGTGGGAATGCAAAATTGTGCAGCTACTGTGGAAAATAGGATGGGTATACCTCAAAAATAAAAAATAAAAAAAATACAGTCATGACATGATCCAGAAATCTGCTTCTAGGTATATATATCTAGATGCATTGAAAAAAGGATGTCCATCCATGTTTATTACAGCATTGTTCAGAATAGCTAAGGTGTGGAAGAAACCCAAATACTCATCAAAAGATGAATATATAAAGCACATGTGCTGAAAATGTTGGCTAGAGACACAATAGAATATTACTGGGTCTTAAAGAGGAAAATCCAGTTTCATGCTACAACATGCATGAATCTTGAGGGTGTTGTTCTAAGTGCATTAAAAGCCAGTCATAAAAAGACATACTGCCTGAATCCACCTATATGAGGTATGTAAATTAGTCCTATCCATAAAAACAGACAGTACAATTGTGATTGTGTGGGGCTGGTGGGAGAGGGAAATGGAGAGTTCATTGTCCAATGGGTATAGAGTTTCAGTTTTGCAAGATGAAAAATTCTAGAGATCCATTACACAACCCTGAGTGTACTTACTGCTATGGAATTATACACTTCAAATGGGTAATATGATAAATTTTATGGTTTAAAACCACAGTTAATAATTAAAAATGCAAATATTGCGGCTATGTCGTTGGTCATGATTCTTGGCACATTGGGTCATGATTTCGGGAGCCAAGAATCAATTTTGTCAACAACAATAAAAATTTCCTAAATGTGTTCAGGCAATAAAGTTGTCTAAACAGCTGAGTGAATTTCAACAAAATGTTAGCATTCAGTTAATACTGATAAACTCCCAGGAACCCATCCAGGGTGGGAAATTTGTAACTGGTATCAGAGTCAGTAGCATTTATGTCCAACTATGTGCTGCGGGCTCAGAACTTAAACATGAAGATGTGTTGCTGTGTCTAAAAGTCTAACGGCCCCTTGAACAATGAAAGGAATAGAACATTTAGAGTAAACATCTGATTTTTCATGTATATGGTACCATCCTTTTAAAAATATCTTAGTATACGGTAAAAATACTAAATAATAAGACTGAAGACGTCACATTTCATATATTTTGAGGTACCTTTTGAGTCATGCCTACAAAAATTCCACACATGGCTTTGGAAAAAGGTTTCACTATTTAATTACAGTGGGAGTCAGGTCTTTGGGTCATGGAATTGAAGTCTTCAGGGCATTTTCGAAGTATGTAATTCCTTCTGGAGAGCTGGATTGCTAGTTTCTACCTGAAAATTTGTGATTCTGGGCCCTGTAACACTTGTGTTTAAAGGCTTCCAATAATGTAATTTTTTTGCAGTTTTATTGAAAATACGATAAAGACACAAATTGAAAGTTTTACTGTTGTCTTTTTTATATATCTTATGCAAATACATAAATAATTTTCAGAAGAATAGTTATTATGTACTTGTGTAGCATGACCAGGAAGGAAAAACATATTCTTATGTCAATTATGAGGGGTTATTAGTATGGATCATTTGGTTTAATTTGGATTTCTCTGTAAGTGCAACGGAGACCAGTGTTCAAATGAAAGTGGGTTGTTTGGGGGGGTCTGAATGTCTCAGTCAGTGAAACATCCACCTTTGGCTCAGGTCATGATCTTGTGGTTCCTGGGTTTGAGCCCATGTTGAGGCTATGGAGCCTGCTTGGGATTCTCGCTCTCCCCTCTCTCTCTCTGCCCTTCCCTCACTTGCGCTTTCTCTGTCTCGTAAAATAAATAAATAAACTTTAAAAAAAGTGGGCTGTTGGAAGTCTACAGCTAGGTAATTGGGAACATGAGACCTGGCAGGAAGGTAACTGGTAAAACAGTGTAGCCTATTGATAAATACTGAGAGTCAAATCTAGCATTTAAAATTTTCTACTGTCTCATTTTTTAAGTATAGGACAAAAACCATGAAAAATGTTTAATAATATATTTTGCATTTAAAAAAAATTAAATGTTTACTTATTTTTGAGAGACAGACAGTGCATGGGTGGGGGAGAAGCAGAGAGAGAGGGAGACACAGAATGAGAAGCAAGCTCCAGGCTCTGCGCTGTCAGCACAGAGCCCGACTCGGGGCTCAAACTCACAAACCGTGAGATGACCTGAGCTGAAGTCGGACGCTTAACCGACTGAGCCACCCAGGCAGTAATAAATTTTTTCTTAACCCAGTATCCCATTTCACATGTGATCAATATAAAATTATTAATGAGGTATATTATGTCCACTTTTCAAATACTAAGTCTTTCAAGTCGGTGTGCCTCTGAAACAGAAAGCACGGCTCGGTTCAGATGCTTTGCGTTTCAAGTGCTCTATGCACTTGTGGTTCGGGGCTACCTTGTTGGAGTTCACAGCAATGAACTAGGTGATGTTCAGATGGTTGACTCCATGCATGACAGCTGCATTAGACTTCTGGGGCAATGCTGGGAACTCATGTTAGAATTATCCTATGAGAGAGGGAGGGGGCTGTGCTATCCTTCATCCTATCCTGATTTTAAATACTATTCCTGTTTGAAGGTACCGCATTTGCCTTTGGCAAACATTTTCATTGTTTAATTGCCATTGGAGTGAAATAGCACTTCTGGGCCTCTAATTGAGGTCTGCAGGGCAATTTTAGACACTTTCCTCTTATTCTTTCTGCAGAAATGGCTTGTTTTTTCCTTTTTTCTTCCTCTTTTTTTGTTTTTTGAGAGAGAGAGCGTGTGAGCTGGGGAGGAGACAGACAGAGAGAGGGAGAGGGAGGGAGGGAAGCAGGGAGGGAGGAGAGAGAGAGAGAGAGAGAGAGAGAGAGAGAGAGAGAGAGAGAGAAAGAATCCTATGCAGTCTCCATGCTCAGTGAGGAGCTCATTCCCACAACCTTGGGATCATGACCTGAGCGTAAACCAAGAGTGGAATGCTCATGTGACTGAGACACCCGGTGCCTGTTTTCTTTTTTTTTTTTTTTTTTAATTTTTTTTAACGTTTATTTATTTTTGAGACAGAGAGAGACAGAGCATGAACAGGGGAGGGGCAGAGAGAGAGGGAGACCTAGAATCGGAAGCAGGCTCCAGGCTCTGAGCCATCGGCCCAGAGCCCGACGCGGGGCTCGAACTCACGGAGTGTGAGATCGTGACCTGAGCTGAAGTCGGACGCTTAACCGACTGAGCCACCCAGGCGCCCCCCGTTTTCTTTTTTTTAAGCTAATGTTTCCATATAGAAGTATATATTTGTACATTCTTAATTCTGAGGACTAGAGTACCCACTTTTCTGTAGAGGCTACAGATAATGGAGACTTAGTGCAGTTCTATTAGAAGTATACTAAATATGCCCACTGAAAGTGGTTTTTGACTCTTTTTCATGATAGAATGAGTCATGAATTATACAGTTTTGTATACTTTGGTTTTTTTTGTATAGTTTTTGTATACAAAACTTTTGTATAGTTTGTTTTTTACTGGATTAGACCAAGTGACACAATTTCTTTAAATACATAAGATAACAATATAAAACATTAAATAATAAGACTGAGCCTGTGATAGTTCCTGTATTTTAAAACAACTATTGGTTCACACATACAGTTCTCAGGGGGCCTACTTTTATGGCAGCTCAATTTTTATTTATTCTTCATTTGTTTTTATGTTTATTTTTGACAGAGCATGAGCAGGAGAGGGGCAGAGAGAGAGGGAGATACAGAATGTGTAGCAGGGCTCCAGGCTCTGAGCTGTCACCACAGAGCCCAACATGGGGCTCGAACTCATGAACCGTGAGACCATGACCTGAGATCATGACCTTAGCCGAAGCCAGATGCCCAACCAACTGAGCCACCCCAGCACCCTATTTATTTAGTTACTATTTAGTTAGTTGATATGGCTGGGATTGATCAGCTTTTTTTTTTTTTTCTAATGATGTGCAGACAATTCTTTTATGCATGGGTCTAGTTTTTCTCATCGGTGTTTTTTCTTTTTTAGGTTTATTTGAGAGAGAGAGTGGGGAGGAGGGACAGAGAGAGAGGGAGACAGGATCCCAAGAAGGCTCTGTGCTGTGCTGATGACCATCTAGCATCATGTAATAAGGAGTATCTTACTGCTATAGATGGCATTTGATGAAGAAAAATAGGCGTCACCACTGTGACTAAGGAGTCACCTTAGAGTGATTTTCCCAATTAGAAGAGTTTTCTCATTGACTGTCTCCCATGTAGTGAGTAGGGAGTCACATTCCATTCACTTAGGAATCCAAGACAAAAAAGAAACGGGGTCCCATAATAGGGCCAATTGTATCCATTTACTTGGCTCATTTCTCCTTTCCATTAAAGTAGGTCTTTGGGAAGCTTTTCACAGTGGACTTCTAGTCTCCAGGGAGATCTGTACATGAGAATGCATATACACTGAAATGTATGTGAATCATCCGTAGTGTCCTATGTCAGTGATAATGGACCTTCTCTCAAGGTGCAAGTTCCAACCTGCACACCACAGATGATGGGGTGCTTTGGAGGGTAAGCACAGCACCTGGCTGTATGCCTGAATAAGAAGAACTGAGACTGCCATCATAGGTGACAGTTTACAAAGTGTTATTGCCATGCATATGGGTTAGCATACATATCCATTTTTCTCTAACTCTTCTACTTGCAAATATCTTTTTTTATTAAATATAATTTATTGTCAAATTGGTTTGCATACAACACCCAGTGTATGTTCATCCCAACAAGTGCCCTCCTCAATGCCCATCACCCACTTTCCCCTCTCCCACAAATATCTTGCCCATCATCCTATTCTATGATATAGAGTGTAGCTCTAGGTGCAGGTCAGAGGCTATATCCCTGACTGAGTCCTCACACAGACCCTCTGAGTTAGTATCTGAGATAAAGAATCTCTTCCTTGCATCCTATGGAAACTACAGTAAGTCTCTTTGTTGAGAAATCTAAGTTCTGTTGAAAATAAGTATCTTGTCCAAGTTCACGTTCCTTATAAGGAAGTTACACTTCCATCCGAAGGTTCAGGAGTTAAACTTGGATTTCTATCTCTTGACTTGGTCATTCTAATACTACTAGGCTATGCCAGTGCAACATGACATGCAGTTAATAAATCATCATCCTAGTTAGAACTGAATTCTGCCAGAAAACCCAAACATGCCTGACGAAGCCTGACGTGGGAACATGGACTCTGAAAGCAGAACATCCATCAAAGTGATGAGGCAGGAGGATGTCGAGCTGGTATGAGGTTGCCCATTGGCATGGAAGTGTTCCTTTCCAGCATCCTTTGAGGATTGAGTCTGAACCTGCTATCATTGTAGCTTCTGGTTCACAGAAGAGTTCAACACAACTTAAAATTTAACCTAGAAGAACTGTAAGAGTGAACAGAAAACTTACCTGTGGATGCACCGTGAAATGTCTCACCTTGGCGCAAGAATGGTGGACCCTTTCAATCTGCTCTTGTGACCTAAAATAGAGCAGCTGTGTGAGCAAGCCAGTGCTTTAGACTATCTAGAGACAGGGTATTTTCCAGTATCTACCTACCAGCACAGTAAAGCTGTGGTTCTGTTCAGCACCATAGTCAGCACCATAAGCAGGTATCAACTGTCATCCAACCCACCATCTGTGAGTTTCATTCCAAAGAGGTGCTAAACCTTCTTTAAAAGGGCCATCTTGGTGATCCACACTACTATACTGTCGTTGTCCAGCCCAGAAGAGAGCTAACATCTTGCCAGGAATCAACCTTTTCAATTGCTGCCGCACATAGGGAATGATGGGCAGCAGAGGCAATGTGTCCTATCAGCCATTTAGTTGATTGTAGCAGTTTATTGTAGCATTTTCATTTGGCACTCTAAGGCACTGCTGAGACGGTCTCAAAAGGCTAATCTTTGCAAAGCTGCTGTACATAGTGATTCACATCATGGACCACCCAGGTCAACAGGTTAAATATTGGGCACAAGAAGTCACACTTCCAGATGTCTTAATTTAATTCTGAACACCAAGTGACCTCCCATTTTGCAGAAATGGCAATTTTCACGGGGAGGGTTGAGTACAGATTAAATAACTGTATTGCCCAGCTGTACAGCACTACTTATAGGAGATAAAGATTCAATATCCTGGCACTGGGATAAAGTGTGTCAGGTGAAATGGTAAGAAGGGTTTTGTCTCCATGCCCAAAGGCAGAGATGTTAGGAAGATGGTTTGTGAAGGAATTTGCTGCGCCTCTGTTTTGTGATTGAGATACATGGCAAGGCAGGAGGTCATAAGAAGCAGGGAGGTGGGAAGTGGCCAGGCCAACAGTGGCCTGTTGAATGTGCTTCTGCCTACTGATTGGGGGGAGGGAGCGCTCAGGAATGGGGTTGCTGTGTTGTGAGTCTACGCACCTTCCAAATTGTTGGTGATGCCAAATGAATGTTGGCCTTCCCTCAGTGTTTACACTTCCATCCGAGGGTCTGGGATGGGCCCTGTATCCTTTTTATTCCCCTGTATCCTTGAGGCTCTTTTCTTCATTGGTAATAGAGGGATAGTTGTATGTCATAGGTTGTTGTTGACAGATGGAAAGAAAAAAATGTATACATGCAACTGTACAGAATGTGTATATATAGCTGCCATTCAATACTGTTGGGGTACTTACTGTCTTATGTAGCTTCATGGCACATTGCACACGCTTTGCAAAACACTTATTTCAATCTATGGAGATTCTTTTATTTACAAATGAAAATGTGGGTTTCTATACATCAAAGTCTCTCTCATTATTCATGATGTGCCTGGAACTTCGTGCATGCCATTTAATGCCTATCCTTTGTAATGAAAGATAAATGGTCTGAATTTCTATGAGTACATTTCAGTATCTTAGGATATTATGTGCTATAAAATTTGTCTGGTAACATATGCTTCTTTATAAGAGAAAAAAAATTGCATTAATAAAAAACATTACAATGAACTACTCCATATCTATGGGATACATATATATGATTTCATACTATGAATATATCAAACTACAGTTATGTGTGCTCTTGTTTGAATGGTCATTCTATGTACCCCCCACCTCCAGGATCGTATGCTAATGCGTATATCCCCAGTGTGATGGTGTTTGGAAGTGGGGACGCTGGGAGTTAATTAGGGTTACGCTAACCTAACTGTAACGGGGTTAAGGCACAGGGTGGGATAAAAGCATTTGTAAAAAGAGGAAGATGAAGGCAATATCTCTTGCTCTCTCTCACCTGCCTTCTGTCTGTCTGTCTGTCTGTCTGTCTGTCTCCATAGTGTCAGGAGATAGCATGAAGGCAGCCATCTCCCAGCCAGGAATGTGACCCTCACCAGAACCCGCCCATGATGGCACCCTGATGCTGCACTTCCAGCCTCTAGAACTATAAGAAATATTGGATTTTTAAATATAAGAAATATATAAGAAATATAAGAAATCTTGATTTTGAAGCCACTCAGTCAGTGTTACTTGTTACTGCAGCCCAAGCAGGCTAAGACAGGTTGCTTTCAGCTTTTTTCTTCCTTCCTTCCTTCCTTCCTTCCTTCCTTCCTTCCTTCCTTCCTTCCTTCCTCCCTCCCTCCCTCCCTCCCTCCCTCCCTTCCTTCCTCCCTCCTTTTCTTTCCTTTCCTTTCCTCCCTCCTTTCCTTTCCTTCCTTCCTTCCCTCCTCCCTCCCTCCCTCCTTTCCTTCCTCCCTCCCTTCCTTCCTTCCTTCCTTCCTTCCTTCCTTCCTTCCTTCCTTCCTTCCTCCATCCCTCCCTCTCATCCTTCCTCTCTTCCTGCCTTCCTTCCTTTTTTTTTTTTTACGTTGGGCTGTTAGGAATAATGCAACACACTGCCTTGTCTCCTTTCGCTTTGATTTGATGTCTGTCACTCCGCACCCACCCTTGTCCAGAAGGATTTTAGTGATTCTTGGCCCCTTATACTTACATATAAATTTCAAAAGATTTCACCAAGTTCCATGAAAACCCTCTTTTTTTCTTTCTCCTCAGTCCTTTTTGTACCTTGGATTCTCCTTTTGGGAGCATTTTCCCTCTTCCATACATACTTCCCTTAGAGATTTCTTTAGTGGGCCTCTCTTTAGAGTAAATTGTGATGGTTTTCGTGATCTAAAATCTATCCCTACCTTGTCCTTGAGAAGATTGTTCTGTTGGGAGTGCAATTATGGGTTGTAGTTATTTTCTGGGAGATGTGAAGAATGGTTTTCACTCTCCTCTGGCTGCCTTTGATTCTATTGAGAATTGGGTTGTCAGTGTGCAGGAAATACCTGGTTGTGTGTGTGTGTGTGTGTGTGTGTGTGTGTGTGTACACACGTGTACGAGAGCCTTCTTTTAATCTCCTCTTTGACATTGGTGTTTGTGGCATCCGCCATTTTCGTTACTGTCTCCAAGTGTGGATTTCTTTACTTTTTCTTCTTCCTCCTTGAGATTGGCTGAACTCGGTCTGAAACACCCTGCCTGTCCTTTTCAGTGGGAATGACGGCCCCGCATCCTTTGCCCTCTCCTCCGGGAAGGCCATCATGTATATTGGAACTTCCCACTCAGTCCTACAGTCCTTCCATACTTATTTCATTGTCTGCATTCCTTTCCATGCTATCTTCACATCTCTCTTCCAGGTTGATAATTTAATTTTTACTTCTGTGTCTTTTGCTCCTTGGATGCAGCCATCCACAGATTGTATGTCACCTGGGTTAGGAGATTAAGAGGTCACATTATGGTCCAGACAGCTGGGTTTCACATCCCTGTTCTGATACGTATCAGCTGTGTGACTTTAGAGCGATTACTTTCTACCCCATACGGCTGTTGTAAGGTTTATGTGAGTTAGTGTGTTAATGTTCTCATATCTTGCATGTTGTAAACATGAGCGTAAACAGAGCATGAGTGGGGGGAGGGACAGAGAGAGAGGGAGACACAGAACCCGAAACAGGCTCCGAGCTCTCAGCACAGAGCCCGACCCGGGGCTAGAACCCACGAACCGTGAGATCGTGACCTGAGCCGGGGTCAGACACTTAACTGACTGAGCCACCCAGCCACCCCATCATTTTCTATTTTAATACTACTTTCTCCTTACTCATGAGTGTAATCATTGTTTTTTTGTTGTTTAATGTCATTATTGATTACTTCTGTATTTGGTTATTCTAATATAGAAAGTATCTGATTCTGCCATTGGCTCGTTTTCCTGGTTCCTGTTTGTACCCCGTGGCTTCTGACTGTGACCTGTGTCTCAGGAAACTTTCTGTAGGGTAAGTCTTTGTGGACTGCAGTGTCAGTTGGCTCCTTTATGGAAGATTTCTGTGTATACTCATTGGGGTGCTGGAGGTACTAACAACCTAAAGCCACGTCAAACCAAATCTCTCAGCTTGAACTTTTTTTAACTACACGATTGGTGTGAATTCAGGCCAGAAACCTGTAGGAATTTTTAGGGATGCCTGCCCGCATCCCACCCCATCCAGAATGAACAGAGGTCAGTCTTAAAAATGGAAACATTTTGTTGTCCCTTGATTCAGATTTTTGTGTTGTCTTCACTCATAGTTCACCTTTTCAGCTGAGATGGATACACTGAAGGGTTCTGGCTTTGTCTTTGTCTTGTGAGTACCTAAGACGTTTTCTCCGGTCCTGTGCAGGTAGTAAAATTGAGTTTTCTTCCTTGCTGGGGTACACAGGTAACCCAACGGCAGTTACAGGCCTTAGAACTAGTTTACTTCTCTTGATTTGTGTCTCTGTTTTATTTTATTTCACTTTTCAGAATTAATGTTACTTTTCTGTAAGCTCGTGTGTGCATTTAAGAAGCACTCTTGGGGGCCCCTGGGTGGCTCACTCGGCTGACAATCTGACTTCGGGTCAGGTCATGATCTCAAGGTTCGTGAGTCTGAGTCTAGTGTTGGGTTCTGTGCTGACAGCTCAGAGTCTGGAGCCTGTTGGATGCTGTGTCTCCTTCTCTATCTGCCCCTCCTCTACTCATGATCTGTCTCTGTCTCTCTCTCTCAGAAATAAATTAACATTAAAAAAAAGCACTCTTAGATGCTTCCTAATAAGAAAGAGTTTCAAAATATCTAGTCTACTGCATTGCTGGAATCAGAACATCTTATAATTGAGTAGAAATCCATTAAAATACTGGAGTTTTGAAAGACAGATACCATATGTTTTCACTTTTATGTGGATCCTGAGAAACTTAACAGAAACCCATGGGGGAGGGGAAGGAAAAAAAAAGGAGGTTAGAGTGGGAGAGAACAAAAACATAAGAGACTCTTAAAAACTGAGAACAAACTGAGGGTTGATGGGGGTGGGAGGGAGGGGAGGGTGGGTGATGGGTATTGAGGAGGGCACCTTTTGGGATGAGCACTGGGTGTTGTATGGAAACCAATTTGACAATAAACATCATATATTGAAAAAAATAAAATAAAATACTGGAATTTTTACTGAGTTTCACATCTTTCTCGTCCAGCAGCGCTCCTTTGTGGTGCCTTTTTCTGATTTTTCTTCACAATTTTGCTCAAGTTTGCCACTGGTCCCTTGAGATGGATGTCTGCTTTTCTCTACAGGTTCCCTGGGCTTCTTCAGGTGTGTTCTTCAGGTATCTTCCATGATGGATTCAGGAAATGATGGAATAATCAGGATTTTTTTAGACAGCTTTTCACAGGCTGAATAATTTCTTCCCAGGTGCAAGTCTGCTGTCCACAGGGTGGATTATAGCATAGTTTTCATTGTTGAAGGTGCTCACAAGTGACCTAGGGATCCTATCAAAATGCAACTGTGACTCAGTTGATCTAGAGTAGGTCCTAAGATTGTGTATTTCTGGCAAGGTCCCGGTAGTGATAAAGTTGGTGGACCAGGAACCACACTTGGTAGGAGATAAGGATACTGTGTCAAGTAAGAGGACTCTCAGGGAAAGGCATGGTTCCAAGCTAATGGGATGGGGTGTCAGGACTGACCTGCGCCAGGATGCGGGATAGGCAGCATCATACAGTGAAAAGGGTAATGACTTTGAAGGTAGACAAGCCTGAACTCAGTAGGTATTACAGTCCGAAATGTACACGCTTCCTCTTCTCCCTGACAAAGATGCAAATCCTACTTCCCTATCCTCGTCAAGTTATGCAGAGCCTTGTGATTTATGTTAGCGGATATGATGTTGACTAGATGTCTCTCCCTCCATACAGAATCATTTTCTTGCCACCCCCCAAAACTTTTATATGCTTCACTATAACAAGCTCCCCGATGATCTGTATCCATGTCATGTCAGTACAGAGGTGATCTGTGATCCAAGCAGCTGGACTAGGTAGCTTTTGGGAGGACATTTAACCCAACGATTTGCCTCACCTTTCCATAAGGAAAAATTAGATGTTTGCTGGTTGAACTACTGCAGTTTGAGGGTTTCTTATTACCACAGCACACCGCAACGCATGCTGACTCACATACCCACTAAAACACCTAAAACTTCTAAAACTTTTTAAAAACTGTTTATTCATCTTTGAGAGACAGAGAGAGAGAGAGCATGAGTGGGGAAGGGGCAGAGAGAGGGAGGTACAGAATCCGAAGCAGGCTCCAGGCTCTGACCTGTCAGCACAGACCCCAACGTGGGGCTTGAACTCACAAACTGCGAGATCATGACCTGAGCCGAAGTCGGACACTCAACCAACTGAGCCACCCAGGTGCCCCTAAAACATGTAAAACTTCTAAATGTGAAGCTTCACTTAGAAGGTTGGAGATATTAGCCAGAATCGTTACCTGAGCTCAATTTTTCTTTTGTGAAGCAGAGATAGTGATGTTATTGGGTTGTTATGGAGACTAGTATATTTGCACAGGTGCATCGATACACAATAAATATATAACAAGATAAAAGATAGTAATTATTTTCAAGTTGCTGTTGTGTACATGGTCAGAACTTAATATACTAGTGACAGAGGCAGAATTCTAGGACACGGGTCAACAAACGACAATCTCTTAGCCAAATGTGGGCCTTTGCTCGTTGATGTAAAGAAAATGATAATGAAACGCAGAGTCTCCCATTCATTTATAAATAATCTATAAATAATCATGACAGCATGAGTGATTAGTAGTTAGATCAGAGGTCCTATTGCCCACTAAGCCAAATATATTGACTTTCTGCCCTTTTACTGAAAATCTTTGGTGACTCCTGTTCTAGACCTGTGTCCCAGGCTAACATGGGATGGCAAAGGGGCTATGTGTGAATTTCTTTCTGAATGGAGTTCTGAACTCTTCCTGGTTGAAAGAAGGTGGAATGTGTGATGTTTATCGCAGAGAATTGGGTGCACAACTGTGAGGCTAGGACACCAGAGTTTTAACAACATCAGGTCACCTACTGGGTCAGATGTGATATGACATTTATGCAAAATGGGATTTTTTATATGAACAGTGTCCTGTGATGTGTGAAACACCATACACCGGTTTTAATATAGGAGGCAGAAAAATCCGTCTTTAGTGAGATGCTCCTTCCTGATGAAGCAAAATTCAAAAATGACAGCCTCCCTTATCTCTCCAGATGGCAGATTTCTTTATAATAGTTATTGTAAAAGTCATTATTCTATTGTTTTCCTACTCTAAACGACGAGGACTCTTTTAAAGAGCTACTACCAGGCTGTAACAGTCAGAATCACAGCAAAGATACCTTGAAAGAGCTCTAACAAAAATGCGGCACAGTTTTAGCATTGTGGAAGCAAGGAGTAATAATCGGAAACCAGAAAATTAATGGCAGGGGACATGCCTTTGGGCATCTCTCTCACAGGGGTGGCCGGACTTCCTGCTGAGTCAGCTGAGTCCTTCCTGTTGTCACAGCTTGTGGCCAAAGAAATAATGATATGTAATGCCAAATCTAATGGAGGATAAAATACAGATGCAAGGGGGGAAATGGCAGAAGTGGGTACATTCCTCCCAGCTTTGTAGATTTGATCTGTGTCCACAAAGCGAATTGTGGCAATTACCCAATTGGTGTGAGCAATGCAAGCCAACTTAGGGGGATATGATTTTCACTTCTTTCTGTCCCCCTTTGCTGCCCTGTCCCCAACTTTTGTGGGGAAGTGGTGGACAACCACAAGTCTAAGAATGTGTGCAGTTCTGATGGGTCTGTGAACGTAAATGGCCTTCCCATCCCTTATCAAGGAATGTACAACAGTGGAGACTTGACCAGTCATAGGCACACCAATACACAAACTCCTGTTTAAATTAAACAATGAGAGTGGATCGCTATTCACCTAAGCAGCAGTATGGATGGACATATGAGAGAAGTTATTATCTCCTGCTACAGAGATTCCCTGTAGCTGCCCTATGCCTTTCTCATTTTTGCCCTGAATTTCTGGTCATTCCTTGAATTTCATGGACCATGCCCAAGTCTTTTCAAACATTTTTCTTTTCCTCTCAAGATAGTTCTGAGCAGTTTTATTGTGTACAACCAATGATCCCTGACTTACACATACAGGTACTACATTTTTCCCTTTTTTTCTTGATTCAACAATTCTGTGGTCTCTGGGGCCAAAGTTTGTAGATACACAGTCACTATTATAGGCTGACTTGTATTTACCCAAACTCATATGGTGAAGTCCTAACCCACTGAACCTCAGCACATGACTGTATTTGGAGACAGAATATTTATCGAGGTAACTAAGGTAAAATGAGTTTGCTAGCATGAGGCTCTAATCCAGTAGCACTGGTGTGTTTATAAGAAGATGAGGTTACAACTTGGAAGTGCAGAGGGAAGATGATATGAAGGGGAAAAGACAACATCTACTAGCCAAGGAGATAGTTCTCAGGAGAAAACAATCCTGTCAACACGTTCATATCAGAATTTTAGTCTCCTCATCCCTGAGAAAATAGCTTTCTGTTGTGTAAACCACTCAGACGATGGCATTTTGTGATGACCCTAGAATTGCCTTTATTTAGTATAGAAGTAGCTTTATTCCTAAGATAGGAACTGCATTACAAGAAGTATTGCCAACGATCATGCTGCTGCCATGCTTACTGAACGGTTCTACCCCCACTGTTGATTATATGTGTAGTTCAGGCTTACTTTGGAAATGAGTGTCTCAATGTGCACGAGGGTTCAGAGCTGTTAGGAATTCTATACTGAAATAAAAGTAATTCTCAGTGTGAATTCTTCAGGAATTTCTTGTTTGTTTCCCCTAACTTTTAGAATGCAAACTCTCTGGAAAATGCTGTCTTATCCAGACCTCACTGGAAAACAGAGCCTGAAGAAAGGATTGTGTTTAGATGTTTTCTTTTGACAGTGTATCCCAGAAGGAGGGGTAAGGGAAATAAGGATGAGAACATCTTGCGTCTTATTATAGATAACAAGAGAAGTTAAATAGATGTACTTGCACAGTCTGGTATGCAGACTACAGATGATAGGCAGAATGGAGAAGCCAGGGAAAGATTGCACCATAGAGAGAAAATGGGGAGGACTTTATCTGTAGAGTTTCTGTCTGTCTTCTGTCTTTCACTGGTGAACATTTACCCCACGGTACAGAATTTACTTTATCATCCAGTCAGGAAGAGGAGGACTCTGAGAGACCTCTACTTGGTTACACCCTCATCTAGAATTCTTCAAATGTTGCCATGACTGAAATAAGACAAGAAGTTGATGGTCCAATAACCTGTGACTGAGGTCACAAGAACCTGGAGAGACATACAAGATCTAGAGGTAAAGAGCAGAACTCAAAGTTTTGAACATCATTTATATTTGAATAGTGAATGTGATTGATTAAAGAAGTAGGCAGTACAGTTTCTACAAAACAATTTTTATTTAGATTTATTTAATACTATTTTCTTATTAGAGACTGTGCATGAGTTGGGTAGTGGGGCAGAGGGAGAGAGAGAGAGAGAGAGAGAGAGAGAGAGAGAGAGAGAGAGAGAGAGAATCTTAAGCAGGCTCCATGCCCAGCATGGATCCAGATCCTGACAGATCTCAATCTCATAACCCCAGGATCATGATCTGAGGCAAAAACCAACAGTCAGATGCCAATAGAGTTTGGAGGATGCATAGCTATCTTTTCTGCAAAACCAACATCACACTGATATTCTTTGTGCCATACTGTGCATAATACAACTTGTAGAACAAAGACATTGTTGGGTGGAAATACAATGGCATCCTTGTGTAATAAGATACTTTCATATTTATAGAACTCTGTGCAGTTTATACCACCTTCTATAGAACAGTATTGACGCCACTGGAGAAGGTTTAGGGGAGACTCCTACAGAATTTTAAAGGGATAGATTATATGTAGATAATCAAAGGAACTGGACTTGATTAGCCCAGATTAAACAATGACTGAATAAGAGAGATTTTCATCTCATGCTAACTTGAGCACCAAAATTTAACTTTTTATTTCCCAAATCCAATGAAAACAGTTGAAGCACGCCCAATGAAAGAGTATTCTACTTCTGGAAAGTGACGATTGGTCTTTCTCACATAAAAATTACCAGACAAGGAGGGCGCCTGGAGAGCTCAGTCAGTTGGGTGTCCGACTCTTGATTTCAGCTCTGGTCATGATCCCAGGGTCATGGGATTGAGACCCGTGTCCACCTCTGCGCTGAGTGTGGAGCCTGCTTGAAATTCTCTCTCTGTCTCCCTCTGCCCCTCTCCCCCACTCACACTTTCTCTAAAAGAAAACAAAAATTAAGTATAAAATACAGGAGAAGGAGGAACAGAAGTTCTGTCAAACTGCAGTTCACATGTGAATGGAAGCTTCACTCTAGACACACTCTTGTATTGCCTAGTGCAAGACATATTGGCTGGAATCCAGAGGAGGCTGAGAGTACACAACATAGGTGAAGAAGAATGCCCATCTGATGGCATTTTGTGAGGGGAGTAAGGGAACAGACTCCACAAAGCATGATTCTTGCTCTAAGGTGAATGCCCAGTGTATTATGTTAAGAGGCTGGCAATGTCTTAGAATGAGGCATTGCCATTCTGGCTCCCTGCAGAGCTGTCATGTTCAGTTACATAACGATGCTCCCCATTCCCTCCAACTACCAATAAACACACAAAACAAGCAAAAATGTTCATCTACAGAGAGGCTACCTCAGTCTATAGCAACCCCTCCTTGTTCTCCATGGGCCATGCCTTTGGCCCTAGAGAAAAGTGAAATTGTAGAAAACCTGACTTATCTCTCTACTCCCGGATATGAGAACTGAACTGCTCCACCTGGTTGGCAATTAAGGTGTGTCAATGCCTGTCAACACTCCAAACCGGGGGGGAAAAAAAGATAAAACATAAACCCCTTTCCATTGTGATATACAAACATCATGGTGATTATGCAGACATTTTGATATCCACAAGACCTATTCTCAAGGGCAATGTCATCAGGGTTTGAGGGATTATGAAACGAGGAATCCTGAGAAGACTGCAACAATAGGTCAAGGACTTGAGAGATTAAATGGAAATGGTGTCTGAATATTTAAAATTACAATTAGAGCAGGAAGTGTAGGTTGGATATTTAAAAAGGTGAATTGGAAGGTGAAATCTAGAAATTACCCTATAATTCAGGTTCTTAAAGCGGTGAAATTGGTGAGTGTTATAGAGAGCATCCAGAAACTCAACATGACACGAAAATTAAAAAAAAGAGATGCAGTAATGAATAATAGAACCAAGGTCTACTGAGGAAGGGACCTTTAGTTTTTACAGTGAGGTGAGAAAAATGAAAAACATGGGATCTACGTACCTCACCGATTTTCATTCTGAATATCTACATTAATGAAAAGAATCCTGGAAGCTTTTCGGCAGGGTAAAAATATCAATAGAAGATGGTAAAGAGGAGGGAAACTTAGCAGACGTCTTTTGACAGTAAATTCCAGAACACAAGATAGCAAAAGATAGAATTGTGAGAATAAATGGTTATGACATTAGATTTTTCAACTCATTTTAAGATACTCATTTATAAGGTAATAAAAACATGTTCTTAAACTTTAACAGCCACATTTTTAGTTGTGAAAGCTGCTTCAGGAAATTCAATAACTTCTGTATGTATATTCATGATAGATCAAACCACTGATTAATCAAGGCACTTTCTTGACTCCGGTAATAAGATTATGGAGATAAAGAACATACAGATCCATAGGCATTAAAACACAGAAAAATGATGACAAGGCAATGGTGGCTTAATATTTCGGAAGCTAAAAAGTGTAGATAGATCATAATTTACTAAATACAGATCTTTCTTTTCTTACGATGGGGCTGTGTCCTGATAAAACCTATAATAAGTTGAAAATATCCTAAGTCGAAAATTCATTTAATGTACCTCACCTGCTGAACACCATAGCTTAGCCCAGCCTACCTTATATGTGCTCAGAATGCTTGTATTAGCCTCCAATTGGGCAAAATCGTCTTATCGCAAAGATAAGTATTTATAATACAATGTCAAATATCTAATAGAACTTATCGCGTATAGCAGTATAGCACAGAAAGCAACAAATAGAATGGCTGTATGGGTACAGAATGCTTCTTGGTGTTTTCACTTGTTGACATTCCTGATTTTGCGGCTACTGGGAGCTGTGTCCTTGCCCAATATCACAAGAGAGCTGTGATCCTGCCCACTATCAAGAGAACTGTGACCCTGCCCAATATCATAAGATCCAAATTCAAAAATCCACATACAGTTTCTACTTAATGCATTTCGACTTTTTCTTTTTAATAGTTTATTTATTTATTTTTGAGAGAGAGGGGGCGAGCATGAGTGGGGGAGGGGCAGAGAGAGAGAGGGTGAGAGAAAAAGTCACAAGCAGGCTCCACACTGTCGGCATGGAGCCCAATGTGGGGCTCGACCTCACGAACCATGAGATCATGACCTGAGCTGAAGTCAGACACTTAACAGACTGAGCCACCCAGGCACCCCTCGATTTTTTCAATTCTTTTTCTCTTTGTGTTTCTTTTCGTATACTTGTTATTCCTAGATCATCAAGTTCACTAATTTTTTTGCAACATGTAATCTGAATGGGTTTATTATCTCAGACACTGTAGTTGTCCCCTCCTTAAATTCAATTTTTTTTTTCGAATTTGGGTCGATTTTAATCATCAGAGTAACCACCTCACTGTTTGAACATATTGAAAACAGTTATATTTACTGTTTCAATGTCTGTTTGTATTCTTTGTTATGGTTATCTGCTATTGATTGATTTTTCCCCCCAACAATTCCCTCCTTTGCTTCTCTCTAGTAATTTTCTTCTGTTCTTTTTTTTAAAGTTTATTTATTTATTTAGAGAGCAGGGAGGGGCAGAGAGAGAGGGAGAAAATCCCAAGCAGGTTCCCCACTGTCAGCACAGAGCCCAACATGGGGCTCGAACTCACAAACCGCCAGAACCTGACCTGAGCTGAAATCAAGAGTCAGACCCTCAACTGACTGAGCTACCCAGGTGCCCCAGTCTTCGTCTGTTCTATCTTATGCAGAAATATGAACAAAATACCAAACTGTGATTTGAAAGCGACCATCTTCATTATCCATGCAATTTTGTTTCAGTTATCAGTATTGAAATAATTATCCCCATAATTTAAGTAATTTCTAGAAAATATATAATGCTGAAATATACATTTGACCTTTTAGGAAATATCTATCCCTGTCCCCAGTACACATACCGCGCCTCACAAAGCATTTAAAATTTAATTCTTGCAGCATCATTTCTTTGAGAAGGAACTATTTACCTGGGTATGAAATACTGGCCCCTTCCATTCATTCACAACTTCCTCTTATGGATAAGTATTATCTTTTGCATCTGGCATCTTCAGAGGTTTATTTTATTCGCAGAATATCACTAAAATCAAGAGTGATACACGAAACTGAAATAATTATAACTCAGGACACTCAACTCTGAAAGTAAATTTATTTTTGATCTTTTAATAAAGAACATGTGAACATTGCAGTCATTAATTATTAGACGTTATAAGACAGGGTGGTATATTTTTAAATTACCGAAAGTGGTATATCAGTGCTACTTTTTATATTCCCTTATATTCTGTCAAAGGAAAAGTGCATTTGGAAACCGTCTTTTCAGTTTGGCAATGATCAATTTCACTGTATTTTGATAATCTCAATGAATATGTTCTTTTTCTTCCAACGACAGGATTATACTTTATGTCACTGTGTGTACATGTGGAAAGAAGTTGTTCTCCCTGAGTTTAATTCATTCTCTTCTGTCCTCCTGTATTCTACAACATTTTCTTTCTCTGGGATCCTTCAGCAATCGTGAGGGGTGTTTTATGGAAGAGAGTATCAGGCCCCGGCTTTTCATATCCCGAAAGTAACTACTCGTTCTTTTCTTCAGAGCTCTGGGTATGCCCCATGTGCTGTTGACCTTTTGTGGCTTACTTGTTCTTCAAGTCGTTTATTATGCCTTAGGAACTCCAGCCAGCCTTCCTTGTCAGTATCTAATTCTGGGATCATTTTCTCCAAGCCCATACACTATATTCTTCTGTCTCTCCTCCTGTGTCCTGACAATTTAGATTTATACACTACTGTGCATGCATTTCACCTGGCTTTGAACTTGCAATGCATTTTCTTTTTTATCCGTATTTCTCCCCAGGAAACTCGGCCATCAAGTCCCCTGTTATTTTCTCTTGGACACTTTTAACTTCCACTCTTAGAAAAATGACTTCGTTTTTTTCATGTTTTATATATTGTTCTTAACACTAAATGATGCCCCCAACCCTCCTAATCGCCACCTCCGTATACTCCCTACCAATAACCCCACTCAGATCTGCCTCTGTGGCATTATGTTAACCATGCTTCTCTTAGGGGATTTCTCCAGTGTCCTGTTTTCAACCCTAATTAAGACTGAGTTGCTGTTTTCTCCTTTTCAGTCTTATCTCTGTAGACCAATTTTCAGTTCCAAGTGCTCCATATGGAGATACATAGCTGCACTTTGGTGGTAGAAATGTAAAATGTAATGTATGAAGCCCTTAGAATCTGGATGTCAGGATCCAAGACAGGTTCCTATGTGAAGCCAAGCAGGCTTCTTCTGTCTCAATGCTTTCTTTGCTCGTAAATTCTCCAGAAATTTGGACTAGAGATTACATTATCTTTCCCTGACTGCTTGTCTGAAGTGAGGATAAAAATAGGTCTCATTACATGCAGGAAAGTAAGCTGTTATTACTACCAGATGGCTCCCCATGATTTGCTCTCAATTCACACCAATTTTCTTCCAATTCGTGCTCGGCCCTCAATGACCACCCCGTCTTCATGTCCTTTATGCGCCATTGCTAGTCTGTAGATGGGCTCCCTACAAACTCCTTTGTTAATCCTGAACGGTGAACTAAACATAAACCCTGTTTTTCAAAACTTTTCTTCTAGTGCCATTTTGTAAAAACTAATTTGGAACTGTATTGTATCCTTCCTCACCCATTTTAATGTTGGCCTCTCAAAATGTTTAAATGCCAAATGATGGCAAAGGAATTAATTAACATCATATTTACATAGAGCTATTGTATGTCTATATCTACAAGCTATTTTTATGGAGACATGGGACCAGCAGGTTCAGCTTTCGTTGATGAAAAAGATGTACATTAAATACTGAAATTTGTATAACCAATCTTCGTGGTCTGATCAAAAAGCCAAATTGGACCTATGTTCTATCAAAAAGTGTGATTCCATTTTTCAGTTTCCATAAATGTGTTGATATTGTGAGGGAACACTCTCAGTCTTGAACATTGGTTGAGCAATGAGCCACTTTGTCCTCAGGGTGAAGGAAAACACTGCCACGAGGGAGGGAGATTGAGAGAGAGGTGATGCAGTGCATTGGGAGTGATGATCAGGTTACTGATGCCATTTTTATATTCTGCATGGCACTTTGGGAGGTGCATGGGAGGTACTGGCTGTCCCAGATCTTTCTTCTGGAAGACAGAACTGAATTTCCACTGCTTCAATCTGGATGTCCCAATGACAAGTCAGGCTGACTCACCCCCCTGAGTAAAAGTTCCTAGCATCCTTATTGTCATCCTGACATCGAAAAGGATAGCTCAAACATTACCTTGACTAGGTGATCGAGTCAAGTTCAACATAAAGATCATGGTCATTACCAGTGAGAAGTTAGGTTGATGGCTTGTACCCATTGATATGATGTGAATAGAAAGGTCCTTCACTTCTGTGGTGTTTAATCCTCCTGTAATTATGAGTGAAAAAATCATACAAACTCACAATAAGAAACATTCTACAAAATGCCTGACGAGTACTTCTCAAAACTCTCAAAGTGATGAAAGAGAAGGGAAATTTGACAAACTATAACAGGCCATGGGAGACTAAGGAGACAGGCAAACTTAATACAGTGCCGGATCCTGGAATGGAAAAATACCATGAGTGAAATCCAAATAATGCATTCCATTTAGTTAGCATTACTATGCAATGGCAGTGTTTTTTGTTGTGATACATGTAACAGAGTTATGTAAGATGCTAACATTAGCAGAAATGGGTAAGAGGTATGTTCTGGAATTTTCTGCAATATCTTTCCAACATTCCTGTAAATGTACTTTTGTTCTGAAATAAAAAGTTCATTTAAAAAAGTAAAAGGTAAACCTTGACTCTTAGGCTTTTCCGTATATTTTGCAGATGGTATAGTAGCATCACTTCTGTCCTGGAAATGTTTCTCTTCCTCCAATATCAAGCCTTAACCAGTTGAGTTGTCATGCACCCCTTGGGACATTTGTTTTCAAGCTTTAGTGCCACTCAAAGCTTCATGAGTCCAGAGACATTGGCTTCTAGGGTTTTTTTTTTTTAGTTTATTTATTTATTTGAGAGAGAGAGGGAGAGTAAGCATGAGCAGGGGAGGGGCAGAGAGAGGGAGAGAGAGGATCCCAAGCAGTCTCCATTCTGTCAGTGGGGATCCTGATGTGGGGGCTCAATCCCACCAACTGTCAGATCATGACCTGAGCTGAAATCAAGGGTTGGATGCTTCTTCAACTGAGCCACTCTGGCATCCCTGGCTTTTAGTTTTAATTTCATATCTGCCTCAAAGGATATGCTCTTTTTATTTTTATTTTTTCATTATCATCTGATGTCCATAGTTTACATTATAGTTCACTCGTGACATTGTGTATTCTGTGAATTTGGGCAAATATATAGTGACATGTATCCACCATTACAATATCATACAGAGAAATTTAAATGCCCTAAAAATTCTGTGTCCCAACTATTTTATTTGTCCTCTTGCCCCCCAACCTCCTGATAACGAATAATCTTTTTATAGTCTCCATAGGCTTACTTTCTCCAGAATATCATACAATTGGAATCAAGCAACCTGTAGCCTTTACAGATGGGTTTCTTTTACTTAGTCATATCCATTTAAGGTTCATCCATGTCTTTTCATGGTTTGATAGCTCGTTTCTTTTTAGTGCTGATAATATCTCAGTGTCTGGATGTGCTGTAGCTTATGTATCCATTCACCTACTGGAGGACATCTTGGTGGCTTCCAAGTTTTGGCAGTTATGAATAAAGCTGTTATAAACATCCATGTGCAGGTTTTTGTGTGGATGTTAGTTTTCAGTTCCTTTGGTTAAGTACCAGGGAGTGTGATTGCTGGATCTTATGGTAGGAGTATGTTTTCATCTTGTAAGAAATGGCCAAATGGTCTTCCAAAGGGTCTCCACCATTTTGCATCCTGTTTGCTGTTTAATATACTTTTATATGCAGGACGTTGAATGGCATCTGGCACTCAGAGGATACTAATAAATATTTGTTCAATACTGAAGCACCTGGACTCTGTATTTAAAGTGTGGATTTCCCAGCCAAATCTGTAGAGACTCTGATTCAGTAGGTCTGGAATGGGTCCCAGGAATCTGCCTGTGTAATCAGTATCCAGGGAATGCTAACGGGCATGGTCTGAAACCCATGCTTTGAGAAACACTGCTTTATGAGCTCATTCTGGCAATCTTCCCTGTCCTGCCTAGTGGCTTTGCCCACTTCTGAAAAATGGTAGTTCCTAGTTTACCCTATGAATATGTCATTGTGTCCTGAGATTGCTACTAGATTGTTTTTTTGGAAAAAAAAAAAAAAAAACAGCCTGCTGTGATGGCAGGTGGAACTGTGGTTCATTTCAAAAAATCTTTCGTTGAATGAAAATCGATGAACATGTATGTAAATTCTGAGTGTATAATAGGGGGTAACATGCAAGACAGCAAGACTGGAAGGAGTATATATTTTTTCATACAGAATATAGACACATGAATCTTATCCAAGTATTCGACTATGCTCTCCTGCAACAAATTCAAAACTTTGCACAGATAAAGGCCAAATGAATAGTAAATACTAAAATAAGGCATTCTCTTACTTGAATACATTTCAGTGATCAAAATCAGAAACTTAACATTGATCCAATACTATTCTTTATCTGGAGACCTATTCAGATGCTGCCGGTTATAAGACTGTCGTGCAATATTATCCTCCAGTTGCCCTTTTTGTTTAGTGTTTTTTTTAAATGTTATATTATTTTTGTGAGAGTGTGAGCAAGAGAGGGGGACAGAGGATCCAACGTGGGCTCTACGCTGACAGCAGCGAGCCCTGAACTGTGAGATCGTGACTTGAGCCAAAGTCGGACACTCAACTGATTGAGCCACCCGGGCTCCCCCTAGCATTTTTTGGTTTTGTTTTTTAATCCAGAGTAACTCCCGTATTTTTGCTGGTATATCACAACTTGACACTTTTGAAGAGTGCAAGCCAACTGTTTCACCAAAGGTCTTCGATTTGCACTTGTCTCGATGACTCCTTATGATTACATTCAGGTTACGCTTAAGAAAAAAAATCGAAATTCACAGGCAATGTACTTATCCCTTGGCCTCAAGGTAGGTAGCATAAGGGAAGATGGATCGCTAAAATGTGTTTGAACACTTTCGAGATGAAATTCTGGTTTTCTATGTCTATATTTTCTATATCTGATTGTTGGGTATCTTTCTTCGTTTTTTCTGTATTCCAAACTGAGAGGATAGAGTGTGACACATCATGAAAGGTACCTTTTCTTCACCCATGTTCTACTCTTTTTCCATGCCATTAGTTTCTTGGGAAAACTATGTCATTTCTAGTAGAATTATCTGTATTCTAGACTTTGACGAATGCTTATTCCTGTTGTCTTTCTAAAAAATTTTTTTTAATGTTCATTTATTTTAGACAGAGAAAGAGAGACCCATGGAGCCTGAGTGGGGAAGGGGCAGAGAGAGAGGGTGAAAGAGAATCTGAAGCTGGCTTCAGGCTCTGAGCTGCCAGTGCAGAGCCCAACACAGGGCTCAAACTCACGAGCTGTGAGATCATGACCTGAGCCCAAGTCAGCCCAACCAGTTGAGCCACCCAGGCGCCCCTCTGTTGTCTTTCAAAATGGAGTTCCTCTCAACAAAGTAAATATACATGAGTAAGCGATATACCAAAACCTGGGCCAAATTTTACAGCAGTTACTTAACCACTCGTCATTTAAGCTTATGGCAAAAATTAACAGTGTGAAAGTCACTGATCTAGAGGAGGTGACTGCCAACTGCACTCTATAGGCCTAACCTTGCCCTTCAGTTGTCAGATGTCTGGGTATAATGCCCTCAGTGGATTTTAGGATCCACTAAGGTTTGTAATGCACATTTGAAAAATAGTATTCTGGGAGCACCTGAGTGGCGCACTTGTTAGACATCTGACTGCCTCAGGTCATGATCTCACGGTTCCTGCGTTTGAGCCCCACATTGGGCTCTGTGCTGTGGGCACGGAGCCAGCTTTGGACCCTGGGTCTCCCTCTCTCTCTGTCTCTCCCCCACTTTCTCTCTCTCTCTCTCTCTCTCTCTAAATAAATAAATAAATAAATAAATAAATAAATAAATAAATAAGCTTATTAAGAAAAACACTACACTGGATTTGTATATTAAGGGGAGCCCTTACATGCTGGATATATGACTGAGAAATCTCCATCTCTACCCATCACAGTGTTGCTCATTTGCACAAACCATGATTTTCACCCCTAGTGAGTGCTCAGAGGTGGAAGATGGTTTCCCATGAATAGAGGTTGCTCTAGATCTGAGGTTGTGATGGCCTGACCACATGTTGTGTTCCATTCACGAGGCTAGAACATTCCTCATGTGGGTAAATCTGGATGCACTTATCTGGAGATCACCCCTTCTGAGCCTGGAGCTCCTCATCAGGTGTGAAGTAATATCAAGCAATATTATTGTCCGTACTAGAATCCCTTTCTCCTATACATTTTTAAACTTGGACCTGTAGGAATAGATTAAAAATTTTTTTACATTTATTTATTTTTTGAGAGATGGAGAGAGACAGAGCACAAGTGGGGGAGGGGCAGAGAGCAAAGGAGACACAGAATCCAAAGCAGGCTCTAGGCGGGAGCTGTCAGCACAGAGCCTGACATGGGGCTCGAACTCAGGAACTGTGAGATCATGACCTGAGCCGAAGTCAGCGCTCAACTGACTGAGCCACTCAGGTGGCCCTCAGACCCTTAGAATAGCAGCTGCCCCAGATTGCTGGGACAACACATGCTTGACAATTTTGCCTTCGCCACGTTCCCTACCACAAGTCCTGATGCATCAATATTTCTCAAATGGGGTCCCATACTACCCCGTTGGGGAGTTTGCTACCGAATATGTTTCTATCTTGGGCCTATGGGAGGAAGAGCATGCCAACTGTTGGTCCTCAGGAAAGCACTGTATTTCTGTGTAAACCTCTAAGGGATTGCATTCTGACTCTCAGCTGTCACATTAGATGAGCTGCTTTTATGACAGTAATGGCGGCCCCAAGTTCATGGTGAAATAACACACCTCCCACAAAAGGACAGAGAAGGTGGACTCCATAATAGCTATTCTTAGATGTGCCAGCTCACAAAGGGAGACAGGAAATCATAGAGAGATTACGAAGATTGCTTTATGGCGGTGGCCCTATAATTACCCTGGTAGAACAGTCCCTTCCCACCTTTTGGTTCTAACTGAAACATCCAAGTACTTGAACTGAACACTCATTGCTGAACTCCATCTTCCATCAAAGCCGATTGAAAATGCCATTTTGTTGCTCTCTTTTGCAAAAAAGCCCTGCTGTCAAGATACCTCTAATGCCTTTGCACTTCTTGTGCTAGGAATCACTTCAGATGAAAAGCTGCAATTATATCCATACGAGTGTAGAATGGGGGTAAGGGTAAAAAGGTTTGTGCATAAAAATACCTGCTTTCAATGTTCCTTTGGGATAATCATCGTATGTATCTTGGAGGTCATTGTGAACAAACAGGGGTTCAGAAGGAGGCAACTTAATATTTATCTGGCAGTCAAACTCAAAAAATTCTGGAAATGCATCTTTAGTAAGAAGCAATTCTGTAAACATATACCTTCTCTCTTTAAATTCCAATGACTAATTCCGTTCATTTTCAGTTTTGGTCAATTTACATCTAGATCTGACTGGTTTTTTTCTAGGTAGAAAGCTACTGTGGAAAAAAGAAAAGAAAAGAAATGATTGCTTTGAAGTAGTTGTTTGATTTTTAATATTTTCTAACACTGTGCTATGCACTATGTTGAAAATCATCTGGGAACAGAACACGCACGTCCACACACATATATTCCCTTGTTATTTATTTAAAACACTATCTAGCATTAATGGAAAAGATAAGGTATAAGGGGAAAGAAGATAAAAACTCGTTTTCAATCATAGGAAAGCTTTAATTCAATTCACTTCTTAAAGTATTTTGAGAGGATGTCGTACTCTGTGTCAATATATTGCAATAAAATTCTGTTTCACTGACACTATAATTCATTTATGCTATGAAACCTCTGATGTTTCCTTAATTGATTAATCCTGTATTCATTTGAAATGTACATGAATTACTTTTATTTATATTTGAAGTGCCACTGACCGAGTTTGGATTCTCATGTCTGTAAGTGGAGATCTATCATTTCATTACAGCCACAAAAATTTATTGGTTTGCGGCAATGATTGCGCAGAGGGCTAAATGACTTTGGACTTTACACTATCTGTAGCTGGGGTCGATTAATGATGGTCACAGACTTGTGCAGTCATTTTCATCAAGAGATGGAGTCTATGTTCCAACCCTATGATAAGGACTGCCGCCATGGTTGGCTGTCACCAATAAAATGCAACGGAGTGTTATTGTTTCAAGCTTGTGCTTCTAGAATTCTACCAGGCTTGCACTTGTGCTCTCTCTGAACACTGCTGCTGTGTGAACAATCCCGTGCTAGCCTCCCGGAAGAAGTGAGATCCGATAGGCAGACACACAGCCATCTTAGCTGTCCCAGCTGAGGCCCAGAAAGATGACTGATCCTAGAGATGCCACTAACCATCAACTTGAGCCATCTAGCTGAGCCCTGCCCAATCATCAACCCACAGTCACATGAGAAAATAGACAATTGGTGTTTTAAGCCACGAAATCTTGAGTATATGACTATGCAGCAATGGGTAATTGAGACACACCATCCTCTATGAAACATAATCAGAAAATTAATCACAAAATGTGTCTAGGTAAAGGCTGACAAAAGATAACGACATTAAACTCAAACCTCAGTTGATGTAGAAATTACATTTATGTCCTATTATTTTCTCTGTTCTTTTTAGAGGAAGATACATTATAAAATTCTTTGTTTTAAAATCTGATAAACACATTGGTTAGATAAACCATTGTTTTCATGATGCCAAATTTCAAGAGGGTTTTGTCTCATCAACAGTTTATATATAGCAGCTATGTTAGAGAAAAGACAAAAATTATTTGTATCTGTCTCATTCTTAAAAAGGCACGAATGAATACTCAGAGGGTGTCTAATGTGAAAGGGATGAGTATTTCTGGGGACATATCTTGATAAATGATCTGACTTTGAAAATCTATTGAACATTTAAGACTAATATGGCATTTAAACTACTTTTCCCAACCTGTCTCAAATTCCAGTTGTGTTTTATGTTAGAAGTTACAGTGTAAATTCAACATTGCACAGTGTGGCCATGGATGCCTTTAATGGTGATTGTTCTGGAGGGTGATGGGAGCTCATGTTGTAATACTGAAAGAATGATCATTATCTCCATGGCTGTCGGGAAGGAAAGTCCTTCCTGATGTTTTTCTTCAACATCCAATTTTTATCAAGATTTATCTCCTGAAATTGTAGCTATTCAACAGTGCATGCAATTATTCATCTGAGACTTCATATTCCTGTGATTTGGAGTAGGAAGATAGTATTTTGCCTTAGCAAATGCTGTGTACCTGTTGGACATTTCAAATATATAAGCAGAATGCCATAGTAGGTAGGCATTTCTGACTTGGAGCATCATGGTCTAACCAGGCAACTGCCAGGATGAATTGGATATGAAGGGTACCCCAAGTAGCACACAACGCTTGTTGAATGAAACAGTGAAAAACGTTTGCTGTGAACAAAACTTTCTAGTGTCTACATAGCTGTTGTCCACCTTTCTACTAATAATTTTCCACCAAATTCCAGTGTTTCTTCAGGTATAGAGATTCCCTTCATACTCTCACATTCCTTACCTCCCCCCGTGGGCACACTCTTCTCGATGTGACTCTGTCACTCCTGCCAGCATTGGTTCCAGGGAGCTCCACACACCTTGAACTCACATTTGTTACCGGCTTTTGGCAGTGGGTGTCCATTTTGTGACACAGCAGAGGTTGGGAAAGTGTTTGTGCTTTTCTGTTTCTGCTTTCTGCTCTCCTCCATCTTGTGGACACTCCTGGGCTAGCTAGAGCTGGATGGGGCCACTATCTCAGCAGACAGCCGGGCAACTGCCGGGCATGTGAGTGAAGTCAGCAGAGCGTTAAAGAACTGTCCAGCTGAGCCCAATCTAAATGCCTAACCCACAACCTCATGAGCGGAATTACCGCATTGTATTTTAAGCCCCTGAAGTGAGGGATGTTTGGTGTGTGGCATTATGGTAGCACTACATCACCAATCGTTTCTCAGATTTGCCCGTTTGAATGGCAACACAATGATATCACCCCAATAGAATGCAAAAGAGAATGGGTGTTCCTTTTCCCCTTGCATGTGGGTTCCTTTTCCCCTTCCATCCATTGTTGTGTTGATTTAATCAACTCATTATAAGTTAGTCATGTAACATTCTCTGCCCCATCTTCTATTAACCTGCTAACAATGATAATAACTGTGTTAATATCAGAGGGATGGAGTTCAACTGTGTTTCAGACCACATGACATTAAAGCTGCTTCACCAAGATGACAGGTGGGTTCGAGGCTTATCACTTTTGAGGCATGCTTGTATTAGTTCATCCGGGTGCCCTGTGGATGAAATCAACTGATAAAGCAGGAAAGTCTTTTAAAAATCTCCAAGTATTCTTAATAACACCAGGCTACAGGCTGAATATTCAAAACCAATATGGAACCTGTGTTGTCACTTACATTGTTTCCAGAAGGATGAAACGACATAAGGGACTTTGTGCTATCACATGGCAGTAAGGCATATGTAACTTTGGAGCAAAGGAACCCTGTGTATATGTGCCACCAGAATATTTTAGCATTGTTGGAAATGTGGATATAATCCTTAAAACCTCTGAGCATCAGCTTTCTCTTTAAAACACGGAGTTATTAATGTTACTTCCATTAGAATGTTGCTTTGAGAATTAAATCCAATGATACATTCAGAATGCTTAACAGAACACCTGAAGACAGTTAACTGTTCCGTAAGTTATTATTTTATTATTATTATTTGGTTTGTTTATATATTTCTAAATTCCAGTTAACATATAGTTTAGTATTGCTTTCAGGAGTAGAATTCAGTGATTCATCACATGCATACAACACCCAGTGCTCATCACAAGTGTCCTCCTTAATGACCATGACCCATTTAGCCCATTCCCCCACCCACCTCCTTTCCAGCAACCCTCAGTGTGTTCTCTGTATTTAACAGTCTCTTATGGTTTGCCTCCCTCTCTGTTTTTATCTAACTTTATTTTTCCTTCCTTTACCCTATGTTCATCTTTTTTGTTGCTTACATTCCACATATGGGTGAAATCATAGGATATCTGTCTTTTCTTTCGCTGACTTATTTTGTTTAGCATAATACAGTGTAGTTCCATCCATGTTGTTGCAAATGGCAAGATTTCTTCTTGATTGCTGACTAATATCCCATTGTGTGTGTGTGTGTGTGTATGTGTATACACACACCCCACATTTTCTTTATCCATTCATCAGTCAATGGACATGTGGGTTCTTTCCATAATTGAGCTATTGTTGATAATGCTGCTGTAAACATTGTGGTGCATGTGACCCTTAGAATCAGCATTGTTATGTCCTTTGGATAAATACCTAGTAGTGTAATTAATGGGTTATAGTGTAGTCTATTTTCAATTTTTTTTCCACAGTGGTTATACCAGTTTGCATTCAAATCACCAGTGCAAGAGGGTTTCCCTTTCTTTGCATCCTTACCAACACCTGTTGTTGCCTGAGTTGTTAATTTTAGCCATTCTGACAGGTGCAAGGTGGTATGTCATTATTGTTTTGATTTGTATTTCCCTGATGATGAGCGATGTTGAGCATCCTTTCATGTGTCTGTTGCCATGTGGATGTCTTCTTTGGAAAAGTGTCTATTCATGTCTTTTTCCCATTTCTTCATTGGACTATTTGCTTTTTCGGGTGTTGAGTTTGGTAAGTTCCTTATATATTTTGGATCCTAACCCAAATATCTTCTCCAATTCTGTAGGTTGCCTTTTAGTTTTGCTGATTGTTTCTTTTGCTGTGCTGAGGGTTTTTATCTTGATGAAGTCCCAATAGTTCATTTTTGCTTTTGTTTCTCTTGCCTCCAGAGGTATACGTAGTAAGAAGTTGCTGCGGCCGAGGTCAAAGAGCTTGCTGCCTGTTTTCTCCTTTAGGATTTTGATGGTTTCCTGTTATTAAGACTGCTTGCTGCTCATATAAGCCTGAAAACTTGGGAGCAGGAGTTTATTGAGAAGAACAGTGGTGTAGAATTCTGATGAGCTATGCAGAAGAGTCATGAATCACAATGTTTGTGACACAGAGTTGCCTCTTTTTGAAAATGGTGCAGATGATTTTTTTTAATCCTAACAGACCCATGCCCAAAGGATAAGAAGAAGCACGGTGACGACTGAGGTGTGTGTTGTTTATAATAGGATGTGAAAATTTGGGGGAAAGCTATCATCCCGAGCAGTATTCAGTGAGGCTACTTAATCATACGAATTACAATGTGCCAGGCAATGTTCCTGATGCTACCAAGACCTTGGTGAATTTTGGAGTCACATGAAGTCTTTACCAACTCTTGGTATATTTTAAGAACAGTTCCAATGATAGAAATAATTATACATTAGGAGAATAGTTGTCAATACAGACAAGTGAAAAGAAAAAAAATAGAGATCTCTCTTTTCAGAGCATAGATGTTTTGATGGATTATCTCCCAATCTTTCTGGATGTTTAAAGGAGAACCACAAACTAAATTAAAAATTATTTCAAAGGAACTAGTTTTGTTGTTTTTTTGATTTTGTTTTTAAGAAAACAAGGTATTACTTCCTTGTCTCTGACAAAGGAAGCTGAGTGATGGACCCTGAGATTCCAAAGACAACATTCCAGTACAATATCAAAGTTCTTGTTTGTACCCTTAGAATTGCTGTAATAGACCTTGACATTTCTGAATTCTTGTTCTGCTTAAAAGTGCGAGGAAATGGGAGTAGGTGTCTCACATAAACGAGATTATATTAAACTGCCCTATATTGGTAGGTTGGAAATATGCTGATGAAATTAAATTAACAGTATCTTTTTTAATGTTTATTTATTTTTGAGAGAGAGAGAGAGAGAGAGAGAGAGAGGCAGAGACGGGCAGAGAGAGAGGGAGACACAGAATCCGAAGCAGGCTCCAGGCTCTGAGCTGTCAGCACAGAGTCTGACACGGGGCTCAAACTCACGAGCCGTGAGATCATGACCTGAGCGGAAGTTGGACGCTCAACTGACTGAGCCACAGAGGCGCCCCAACAGGATCTTGAATAAAAATGAAAAGTACATTTTCTGGCCTATAAAAAAAAGCCCAATTCAGAAATTTGCCTTGGTTTTAAGTTTATGGGCACTCTGACTTATAGAAGGGATATTCAAAAATGATCTCATAATGCTTCATATCAGCACAATTCATGAATCCTTGTGGCAGAAACGTACTTGATTTCCTGATGCCAGTTTTAATTAGTCACGTAAGGGCATCCTGGAAGCTTCATAGTAACAGCCAGAGTCTTTGTAGGTCATGGATCCAAAAGGAGGTCAAACACAGTGCAGACTGACCCTAGCTAGCAGGTTGTTGGAAAGGTCCATGGGTGATTTCTGTTTAAGGATTTACATTTGGCTCCGTGTCCTGGATTGAAGCAGGTGTCCTGATTGAAGTGAGTTCCTGGGATCCCATAAAAAACATCTTCCCCTGCACTCTTATAACCTGGGTCATGCCAGACACTCTTGGGGCTCTTACCTGATTTATAACCACCCAATGGCTCAACGAGCCAGCTGTGAATGTGCACAAGTGCTTAAGTGGATCTGGACTTGGCCATACATAGCCCAGGATGAGGAAAGCTTCAAGTAGATAAAGGAAGTTGCTAGCTAACCGCTTCCATGACTCAAAACCTAAGCCATATTAAGAGAAGCCTATTTATCTTCACCACCTGTGCCCTGCAGAGACCACAAAATGATGGAAGAGGATGCATGCATATACCAGAGATGTGAATTTCTTGCAATGCATGTGCCCGAGACATGAATTTCCCTTTCGATTCTCTGTAGGGTTTGTTTCCAAAGACACAACAGAAAATAACAGAGTGATGAATCAGTGCCTGGCAGATCCATAACTCTCAACACAGAGGAATGACTGGTAGTTGGCCAGATGACGGAGGGATTCCTTTTCAAATTACTGCGTTAGCTCAGATCTACAAACAGTTATTAAAAATGCAGAGGAGGAGGTCCCAGATCACCAGCTTTCAACATTAAGAACCAGAGAACTCATCATCATCCATTTGCTTTCCTAGAAACTATCTCCTTTTGCCATCTATTAATGAAGCACTTACTTGAGTCACTCTGTCTCTGTTATCAGCGTGTCATGATTTTGGCATTTCCTAATTGGTGCCTACCCGTTAAATGGAAATTTCACCTTTTTTGACTTCAATCAGTCAAATGACTGATTTCCTCTACAAATATATACAAACACTCAAACTATGAGTTGAGAGCAGTGCCTTAATGGGATTTCTCACACCACATTCCAGTATGTCACTAAGGAGCCCCATGCTTTATTTCCAGAGTATGCTCTTTGCTCAGTGCAGATAGATGAGTGTAAAAGAAATTTAGCTTACTTCCCTGTCCACAAATTGCATTGGCTCCCTGCCCCCCCACCCCTGCTGGCTTCTCTATTTCCTTGTTTTTGTTATTGTTGTTTTGTTCACCCTAAAAGAAAAGATTCTATTTATTTATTTATTTATTTATTTATTTATTTATTTATTGACAGAGTGAGCAGGGGAGGGGCAGAGAGAGAGGGAGTCAGGATCTGAACCAGGCTCTGCACTCAGAGTGGAGAGCCTGATACAGGGTCAAACTCCTGAACCTTGAGCCAAAGTAGAACGCTTGACTGACTGAGCCACCCAGGTGCCCCTAAAAGAAAGATTATAGTATGAAAGGCAAGTCTGGGTCTGGGCTCTGAAAACGTATGTAGAAGAAGAAGTTAGCAGGTGTGGTCTTGGTAGCATTAGCATCATAGGGCACCACTGACCAGGCATCACCCAGGCACTGGAGTTCTGGTGTTTTCCATTCCTTTCCTTGCCCCACAACTTAAACTTATTAATGATTAAATGGAAACATCTATCCATCAGGTGAGGTGATGAGGAACCGTCACTTAGGAAGCGTTGGAACATGTAAAGATTCATCTAGAAAAGGCAGTGTCCTGCTGTTGAAATAATTGAACACCACAGGGTGGAAGAAATCAACGTAGGCATCAGATTCCAAAGGGCAGATGTAGATCTCAGAGGCATAAGTTACCAGGAGGTCGAGTTACCAAAAATGTAAAAAATATTCTAGGGAATAGAATTCTAAATATGCCTGTTTCATAATGAACATTCATTAATATCATTATGATATATATTCCAGCAGTTTTCCAAACAATATTGGTATTTGCTTTTTTTAATGTTTATTTTTGAGACAGAGACACAAAGCATGAATGGGCGAGGGTCAGAGAGAGGGAGACACAGAATCTGAAGCAGGCTCCAGGCTCCCAGCTGTCAGCACAGAGCCCGATGTGGGGCTCGAACTCACAGACCATGAGATCATGACCTGAGCCGAGGTCAGACGCTCAACCAACTGAGCCACCCAGGCTCCCCAACTCATAATAGTAGTTTTAATGCCTTTCATGCTGTCCGCCACTTAAGACATGTTCGATAAGTACTATTATCCTTATCCCTTCTGTTGTTATTATTAATTCAGAGTTTTCTTGGATATTAATAAAGACTTTGCAGACACAGATCATCTATCACCTACTCACTTCATTATCGTCAGTACTAAGCTTATTCCTGACACGATAGACCCTGAATTAATGCTGGTTCAGTAATAAAAACAAAATAATGAAAGCAACATACTCTTTTTTTGTCTGATGGTTAAATAAATATAAAAAGACACTGGAAAGTATATAGAGAAACCAGGATATAATTATATTAGGAACCACTGTGAAACAGTCACTAATATTGAGCAATATATTTAGTCCCAACAGAGTTTTCTGTAAATCGAAGCAGGCTTGCACTGTGTATTGAATAATGGAGAGATTCACAAAGATGTCAACTGGGTCCCTCAGGAGGGTCCTGCATATTTCTGTTTTGATGTGTAAGACACCAGGAAACACCCGAATGATTTTTAGAACAGTGCTAGTGCTATGGATGTGTCATTTTAATCTAATAGTATATGCAAATCTTTTTTTTCCTTTAATAAAAATTGGTGTCATATAGAAATATTTCCTCAATTAACTAGATACCTTACAGCAATGACTATTTGATAAATATATGGATATGGATATTAGTTTACAGTCTCCTTTGGATATGGATGTGCTAGTTTATACACTAGACTAAACTGGGTGTGAGTAAGCTGGCCTACAGACTTGACTGGATATGAACAAGCTAGTGTATAGGCTCCATTGGGTATTGGTAAGCTAATATCTATACATTTTAGTGGATATTTATAAGTTAGTCTATGAACTCCAATCGGTATGAAAAAAACTAGTCTATAGACTTCACTAGGTATAAATAGTCTGTAGACTCCATTGAATATGGGGAAGCTAGGCTATAGACTTAACTATGTATAAGTAAATGAGTCTAAAGACTCGATTGGGTATGGGCAAGCTTGTCTAGAGACTTCAGTGGATACACATAAGCTAGTCTACAGACTCCATTAGAAATGGGTAAGCCCGACTTCACTGGGTGGTGTAAGTAAGGTAGCCTGTGGACTTCTTTTATAAAAATAGATCCATTTAGATGGCAGGGGTGGGAAATGCACAAGTGAACATGACGAAGTGTCAGGATGAGCTAATATTCTTAGGAACAAACACTTGGATTTAAAAAATCAGAAGCGTTTGTGCACTGGGCACAAGCTTGCTTCTGTTTGCCATGTGTTGCGATAATCACCAGGTACAGAATTAAGCAAAAGAGAACAACATTATAACTGGTGCTTTCTCATGGTTAAGGACTCAGAACCGCAAGCTACTGCCTGATGCAAGTAATAATCACAGAAAGGACGGGGAGCCTGGGTGGCTCACTTGGTAAAGCGTCAGACTTCGGCTCAGTTCATGATCTTGTGGTTCATGAGTTCTAGCCCTGCCTCGGGCTCTGTGTTCAAAGCTCAGAGCCCGGAGCCTGCTTCAGATTTTGTCTCCCTCTCTCTTTGCCCCTACCCCACTTGTGCTCTGTCTGTCAAAAATAAATAAAAACGTTTAAAAAAATTTAAAAATATTTAATCACAGAGAAGACAGTTATGTTACTAAAGTGTAATGTGAAGTCTTTTGGCTGATGGAGAAATTTTTCTCAACAGGTGATTGGGTAGAGAATCCTTCTTTGAACTAAGAATGATTAGTTGTGTTGAGGGTTTAGGAAGACCTAAGCAATATAGGACAATCAAATTGTTTAGTTTTTAAAATATCGGTAATAATTTGACCAATACATTTTTTTAATGTTTATTTTTGAGAAAGGGAGACAGAGCACAAGCTGAGGATGGGGAGACAGACAGGGAGACACAGAACCCGAAGCAGGCTCCAGGCTCTGAGCTGTCAGCACAGAGCCCCATGCGGGGCTTGAACTCAAGAACAGCAAGATCATGACCAGAGCCAAAGTTAGGTGTTTAACTGACTGAGCCACCCAGGTGTTCCATATATATTTTTTGATAAGCTTATATTTTTTCATTTCTTTACATTTTATTGCATTGAGAACCTCAAAATTGGAACTCTTTTTTGTTTTTAAAGTGGATTTCTTTATTTTGAGAGACAGAGAGTACAAGGCGGGGTAGGGCAGAGAAAGAGAAAGAGAGAATCCCAAGCAGGCTCCACAGTGTTAGTGCAGAGCTCGACATGGAGCTCTAACTCAGAACCATGAGATCATGACCTTAGCCAAAATCAAGAGTTGCGTGCTTAACCTACTGAGCCACCCACTCACCTCTGATCAATATGTTTCTAATTTTGATAATTATAACTAGATAGCACATAATGAATTCAGTCATTTAAAAGTCACATATTTTGAACTTTTTCTTACATAGGCCATAAACAAATTGTAATAGGTTGAGATTAGTCTTTCATGGTAACATGTCAGTGATACTACTTAGCTCAATTATTTTTGTTTCTCCGTTTCTGTTTTCTCTGACAAACTGCATCAAAGAATATTAGACGTCATAAATGTGAAGAAACTGTTTAAGCATTGTCAGGGTCTAAGGAAAAGTCAGGAAAATCTGACCATTTATTTCCTATGTCACAAATGCTTCCTAGTAATTGTGTTTCTTGGCTAAGTCTGGTTGAAACAACGAGTTATTTATACCCCTGTTGTAGATGAGTGTCATCATGCCATGTTAGACCCCCCAGTTTGTATGTTTTGAGACTTGCTAATTGTGTAAGCAACCAGGCTGCAGAGTCCATATGGATAGGCTATAGGGATAATTCAGACAGTCATGAGTTTGTAATGCAGCTGAACAAAGACTTTGTTTTATATAATGCTACGCCCTGGACTCATTAGTAAACAAATTATTTTTCTATTACCTGCTGCAAAAAGATGGAAGTTGTTTAAAATACAGTATACCTATTATATGTTGAAATTAAAGAGTCTTTTATGGCATTAAAATATCCCACGGATGGAGAGAGTCCAAATCACTGGACTCAATTCACAGCTTCACTGAGCCCTGACAGATCAATTTAATATGTGAACATCATTAACGTCAACATTTCTCGTGCAATTTAAGGCTCCCACCATATAATACAGGGGCAAAGTCAGGGTTTGGACTTGGACAGATAGTTTTTAAAAAAGCTATTAAGATTTAGGAATATGAGAAATTACAGTGGTTAGTAAAGTAATATGAAATATTCTAGAAGATTCTCCATTTTTAAGATACCACACACTAAATATGGAGTGAAATTTACTACAAATCAGGTGGACAGGTTTAGATAATTGTTTCTGAGCTCACATTTGAGATTCACTCTATCTATACTTTATATCTAATATGTATGCAGTAGCTATATAGACACAGCTCGTTTCATCCCCAGTCACCATTCTCTTTCACCATCTCATTTCTTGTCAGGAACAGAGGCTGTCACAGCAACATGGAAATCTGTTAGAGATGGACTGATCTTGCTTTTTAGGCACTTAGCCCTAAAATAACATTCTTTTTGTCTTTTACATATGCCAGAAGAAGAAAATCTATAGCTATTTAGAACCATATGTACGTTCTCAAATACAAAGACAAAAGGCATTCATTTTATGCAAATCAATATAACCATTTCTATCAAGTTTTAAAAACAGCATAATCATTTTTAATATCCAATATTTTCTACTGCAAAGAATAGGTTTTTAAATCATATCACAGGTCTTTGGTCTTGTAATAAAAAATCATAAAAAGGTTACATCCACAAAGGATTTGACATTAGGCACTTTAACTGGGTCTGTTAAAAAAAATAATAACTTTAGGGACGCCTGGGTGGCTCAGTTGGTTGGGCGTCCCACTTTGGCTCAGGTCAGGATCTCACAGCTTGTGAGTGTCAAACTCTGGGCTGACAGCTCAGAGCCTGGAGCCTGTTTCAGATTCTTTGTGTCCCTCTCTCTCTGCCCCTGTCCCACTCATGCTGGGTCTCTCTTTCTCCCTCAAAAATAAATAAGCATTAAAAACATTTTTAAATAGTAATAACGTTAGAAATTTCAAATACTTTTGACTTCATCTTACTCGCATTTTAAATGGAAATAAGATTGTATTTAGAAAAGGAGATAAAGTGTAAAAACCATACAACTCACCTCTAGGAAATGTGGAATGATGATTAAGGTATGAATGACTTACATTTGGGAACATGACTTCTCCCAGACTTCATTTCGCCTGGATTTTCTCATTGTTGCATAGTTGTGATATCATTCTTTAGACATTCTTGCACACAAGAGAATTTGAGATCCCTATCACAGAATAATGATTATTCTGTATTTAAAGGTCCATATTTCAGAACACTTTTATTGTGGAACCCTTTTTAGTAGATTGTGCACATTTAATCATGTATTTAATGAGATTTTTTTTTCCCCTTCTGGAATGATGAGACAAATTTTGAGAATTTTTCCCCATGGTGCTTCCCTTTGCCTTTCTTAATAAATGAGATGTCAATAATGAGCGATAGCATTGTTATTAATATGGGTGTGCTGAAGGGAAACCTTTTTGATTTCAGCCAGTCTTAGGGGGAAATTACAGTCCAAGAAGTTCTCAATGAATAAGCAAGAGTCATTGAGCAAAGCCATCCCACACCGATGTCGCATAATCTCCTAGTCAGTAGTATGAGTTTATGTCTGAATTTTTTTCTGTACATGTTCTGTCATCAGTGGGATCAGAAGGTAACTCAGGGGGCCGCAGAGGAAAATTGTGGATTTCAGGTATGGGAAGTACCCTTGAGATAGGGACTTCTTTTATTTGTTCATCTTAACACTGCCCCACATTTCCAGGTGATACCAATGCCGTTTCTAGCCAAGAATTATAATGACACCACCTTGGTTTTCGTAAAGGTGGGATCTAATTAAAAGGAGATTCATTAAATTGAGAAACTTTGAATTGTTTTCTTTAGTACATGCTCCCTCATAAGTGAAATAATGCTCCATACATGATAGAACCTCTGCTATATATATGTATGTATATATTGCATGCATGTATAAAATAGCACATATATTACACATGTTATGTATGTTTTGTATATGCATACAGATATTTGTATCTAGATCATGTATATTATATACACAATAATATGTATCATGTTTGAACATGTATACGATATGATTATATATCACAGACTCTGGGTCTGGAGTTCTCTCTTGTCCAGCAAGAGAGCGGACGCAGGATTGAAATGAGATAGAGGCCAATGTCCGGGAAGAGGCAAGAGTCCTGAGTAAGGTTCCTTGCTCCGTTTTTATTAGGATAAGAAGGCTTACAAGCATGATGAGCATGCACAAAGAGACAATGAAACTGTGAACGTTAACTCATGCGCCTTGGGAAAATGGGGTTTTTAAGATATGTAGTGTTAGGGTTTTGGGTTGCTAGGTGGAAGGTTGTTTACAGCAGACATGAGGCACCAAGTCTGTTTACCTAAACTAGCCTAGGGAACAAGAAAGACAGAGCATCCTACCTCAGGGTCAAGAAGGCACCTTTTCTTTTGCTAATTAGCTCCACTTAGGGCAACTTCTGCCCTGCTTTACCTATTTACCTATTTGGGTCCTTCCTTCCTGTGAAAGCAGCTTTCTGCTATTGTACTAAGTTGGTCTTCGTTAGGGACACCTGGGTGTTTCTGTCCTGAATACCTAATCTTGTTTACCTCATTTCTGATGTTTTCATCCTGAGATGTCTTATTTCTATACCTTTGTAGTATACTGGGGGCCTTTGTTTACCTAATCTTGTTTACCTCATCTTTTTACCCAGACTTGTGTGTGAGCATCCTGTGCTTTCTAATTCTTTATGCCTTGTTAACCCATTGGTGCAAGCTCAGGGAATTCCTAAGCTTATTCCCCACAATTATATATACTGATATGTATATATGCACGATATTGAATTCTACCTACACCAATATTTTAAATTTCCTTTGGTATAATGTTTGTTATACCTATTTCTGTTTAGGCTTTTTTTTTTTTCATTTTATTTTTCTTCTTTCTATTTCTCTTGATTTCTTTGGCCATTAATTCCGGTATTTTAAGATGTGAGAAGATGTTTGAAATGATAGGATGTTTAAACCTAATCATGTAAAAAGATTCTAACAGTGCTATGGAACTTACTTTTCATAGAATATTGCGAATTTGGATTTGGTTACTTGATCAAGCTCAGTTAAGCCAAGCCATTGTTTCTTTAGAAATGGAAACCTGTTTCCAGATCCATTTCACTCTCTGGACTTAATGGATGAGAATGTGAACTGTTCACTTTATGCTGTACCTGCTTTCACAGCATAAACACAGAAGATACAATATAAAATTATCCACCAGATCTGAGGGTGTCGAAAATTCACAAGGTACCCTTCTTAAATAGCCAGCCATATGGATTCATTGGCAGTTTACATGAAAAGTGTGTATGTTCCCTATAAAGAGTGTTACTTTTCTGTTTTTGTTTTTGCTTTGTTTTGTTGTTTTTACACAGGCAATGCATCTTAACGTATAGGAGAAGAGTTCTCATGCTGTTGGAAGCTTGCGTTTGCAAGATTTTGAAGTAACCGTTACTTTTGTGCAACGCGTGTGATTAAATTCAGCCTTTTCCTTGATTAGATCACCAACAGTTTTCTTTATTCTCTGTAGCTTTTCTAAGAGTAGGGATAAGGGACATCATAAACCTACTGAAATCCTGTTTCAACTGGATGGCTAAAAGTGAGCTTAGGGATTGCGTTGTTAAATCTTTTTTTTTTCTTTGAAACACACATAGTAATTCGGGCCGTGTTCTTCCCTAGAAACCTTGAAGTAAGGAGTTCTGAAGCTTGAGGCTGGTGGTGACCCCAACCACTGCCTGTTGTGGTGGGTCAGGAGGTCAGGTGTCTCAAAGAAGAAACTGGTCTTTCAAGTGTGGTACCCTGTCAGATATTGAGCATTACTTAATAATTACTGAGGCCTCAGGGCGCCTGGGTGGGTCAGTCGGTTGAGCGTCCGACTTTGGCTCAGGTCATGATCTCACAGTTTGTGGGTTCAAGCCCCGCATCAGTCTCTGTGCTCACCTCTTGCTCAGAGCCTGGAGCCTGCTTCAGATTCAATGTCTCCTTCTCTCTCTGCCCCTCCCCCGCTTACGCTTTGTCTCACTCTGTTTCTCAGAAATAAATAAATGTAAAAAAATTTTTTAAATTTTAAAAAATAATTACTGAGGCCTCAGCAATCAGGGGAAGAATGCTTCAAATCATATATACTATACTTAACGAATTTGTATTGTTGTGTAGGGACTACAGGTCCTGGTCTAAACTTCGGAATACTGATGCCAATGTGGAAGGAAAGGAATACTCTCTGATGAAAAAGTGACATGTGCATTTGAGAAATTCACCTGCTCTTTTTTCCTCCTTCCCATTCCCCAAGTGCTAATAAAAATTGCGATAAATTTTTAGAATAGATTTTTTCCCTCTTGCTACTGTTATCATCTTTCATAGCAGTGGTATTTCAAATTCTTTTTGAGATTTTTATTATACCTATGGGGGATATGAAGGAAAAAAAATAACAATGGGAATTTGTCTGTTTGTTTTCTGAAAACATCAACAGGTTGCTCATGAAAAGGATTCTTAGTTGTAATAACATTTTACTATGGTACATTATTAGTGGATGATGGCATGAGGTGTTCATTTCTGTCACAGTCAGGAAAACCAATCCCTTGCTGTGCTCTCAATTTAACTTAAACCTTATGATTTTATGTTTTGAACAAACACCTACTTAATTTCTGGCACTCACTTCCTCCCACTGACAGCAGATGCCTGGTGGCCGTGATTATTAACTCATACAGTGATGGCCAGAGGAAGGCATTAAGTCAAACCTTGGCTTTAGGATAGTGAAAATCCCTTAAAGTGTAGCAACACTTATCCATATTAGTGAAAATAAGTTATATCACAGCGTCATGTAGTTTGGTTTTTTCACAACAACACTGGTTCTTTGTTTTGCCTTTGGTGTATATGCATGAATCCTTCCTTTGGGAAATACACAGTTTTGACTTTTTACTAAACTTAATGAAAGAGGAAGTGAAACACGGAGTGACCTACAGATAGCTGCAATCTGTGCTGAATCGTGGCTGCTCTTTGAGTATTTCTTCTCCGTATACATCTGGGGAAGTTGGCAGCAAAGTCACATTCTGCACAAATGCTTCTTTTGGACCATGCAATTGTACTGATGGGAGAAACGTAACAGATGCTGGTTCTGACGAGCACAGAAGACTTGCATCTCATGTGAGGACATCCATGCAAAGTCGGAACGTCAGCCTGCTGCATTAACGTGTTGTTTATATTCCCCTCTAACAAATGGTATATGACAACTTCCTTCACATCTATTCAGTGTCAGGTTTGTGTTGTGATCTTCTGAATGTCAGGGTCAGCCTCACAACTTCAGGTGAAATAATACCTACAGAAAATGTCTTGTGTGCACATAAAGCCTGTGTCTACACTGAGGGAAAGGGTTGGCATCCTCCCTGGGATCTCTCCATTTGCTCCTTTTCAGTCCTCCCTGTACCTACTTCCTTGTGGCTGGCCAAGGCCAACACCAGCCATCACTGATTCATAGGGCTGACAAGGCTTGTGTTCTTGGGTCTTTACCACTCGATTTTACTTCCTGCCTGTTCTTGCCGCATGTGATGTTGCCCTGTATTTGCAAGGCAAGTGACCTCAGATTCAGTCTTAAGGCTGCAGAATTTTCCAGTGCACACAGCTCTGTTGCCATGTCCGGACAATAGCCACGCACTGAGAACAGCCACGCCCTCAGAATAAGGATGAATCCCAGTCCCCACCTCCTGCCATGCATCTTCTCTTGTTGGGCCTGCAGCTGAAAACCAATATTTGGATCTATGGACTCTTGAGAATGTACCGATGCTGACCTGGAATTGAGCCCACATGCTAATGTCTCCTTGTCCTTGTACACCTAAGTTACTCAAACATCCTGGCTCATCTTTAGCCTGATCAGTCTAAAGAAAGCAGTTTAACGCATGACAGTGAACTCTACAGAGCTTGAAAGTTCAAAGTTTAAAGGAGTTATGTCTCATGTTTCAATAAAGGACATCTGTTTAGCCTTACACAGTTAATTGTCGATCAATCAAGGCTTGAAAGTCCTTTGAGGGGCGCCTGGGTGGCGCAGTCGGTTAAGCGTCCGACTTCAGCCAGGTCACGATCTCGCGGTCCGTGAGTTCGAGCCCCGCGTCAGGCTCTGGGCCGATGGCTCGGAGCCTGGAGCCTGCTTCCGATTCTGTGTCTCCCTCTCTCTCTGCCCCTCCCCCGTTCATGCTCTGTCTCTCTCTGTCCCAAAAATAAATAAAAAAAAAAAAAAAAAAAAAAAAAAAGTTGAAAAAAAAAAAAAAAAAAGAAAGTCCTTTGAAACACGTGAGAAGCAATCAATTATATTTATTAAAAGGATCCTTTTAAGGGGCGCCTGGGTGGCTCAGTCGGCTAAGCATCTGACTTTGGCTCAGGTCTTGATCTCATGGTTGGTGGGTTCGAGCCCTGCGTCGGGCTCTGTGCTGACAGCTGGGAGCCTGGAGCCTGCTTCAGATTCTGTGTCTCCCTCTGCCCCTCCCCTGCTCATGCTCGGTCTCTCTCTGTCTGCCAACAATCAATAAATGTAAAAATAAATAACTAAATAAAAATAAAAGGATCCTTTTAAGATAAAAGTCACTAAAATAGTGTCCAGAATATACACACACATATTTTATTAATGTGACATATTGTGTAGTATTAAATAATAAATAAATATTTGGTAATTATGAATAGAAAAAACCTCTAAAGTTACAGAGGTCCAAAATGTGTGCCTGTGAGTAGCACCTGTATTATTAGTGTCAGAAAAGCACACAGTATAAAAATATGCGCCAGGGTGATTTGATTTACAGAGTTCATAACTGTCCATTTCCAGAATGCATTGTCACATTTCTCACTGCTGAGAGGTCCCACTACCAGGATGGCAGGATCAATGCTCATCATTAACAAGGGGTGGCCAAAGCCCAGGAGCCAATCCATGTTTGGGGATCCCTTGTTTCCTCCAGAATCCTTCCCCTCCTTTCCTGAATCTCATGAGGCTATGATTCTGTGTCTGGCATTGTGTGTGACTAACTCAGATTCTCCACACATCTTTTCCTGCCTGTTCAATGCTGGTGACATTCCTCAACATTGGACATACTGGTAAAATGATGTTAATACAGTGGGTCTTTCCCACACCCAGCAGGACATCCTGGTTAGCTACCTATCGTTAGAAAAGTCCCCACTGCAAAGCTCTACCCCAGAGGGAATGCAGTCAGATGGCTGAGGAGAATCACAAAATCCAAATGTGGGCACAAGGACAGTGTCGTATTTGGGAGTTGGCTGTGGTTTAACTCATCCAATTGTCTCGGTGACCTCCTCCATCCATATTGGCTGTTACCTCTTATTTAGTCAATTTGCACTATCAGTACATTGGCTGAAACGCTCTGGAGAGCATTCCAGGTTTCCGCTCAAAATGTGCTTCCGAATGAGTCTGGGCAGCCCTCTCCTGGAAGAGACAGAAGACCCTCCATTTTGGCTTCAGATCCTGATTCCAATCTTGGCTGTGTGGTCCTCCCGCAAAGAACATTCATGTCTCACTTTCTTTCTCTACAGATTCTACCTTATTTCAGTGTGTTCCTGTGAAATGTGCAGTGAATGTGAAAAGGTTTCCAACACAGAATACCTGTGGGGCTCAGTCTATTAAGCATCCAACTCTTGATTTCGGCTCAGGTCACGATCTCATGGTTTTGGGATCGAGCCCTGCGTCAGGCTCCATGCTGACAGCGTGGAGCCTGCTTGGGATTCTCTCTCTCCCTCTCTCTGTCTCTCTGCCTTTCCCCCAACTGGTGCACGTGCTTATGTACTCTCTCACTCTCCAATTAAATAAGTAAGCACTAATTATTTTTTATCACACATTGGCATGGATCCAGGCATGTTCCTCCAGGTGCTGAGTAGTGAGGAGGTAGCTGCAGAAATTGTGGCTAATGAAAATCTGAAGGTGAACTGAATAGTGGAAGGTAAATATGTGCTCACCTAGTCAATGGAGCAAAGGTATTCTAGGCTAATGGGTCCCTCTCCTACGTCGAATCTGTCACCCTTCAACTACAACCTAGACCTTCAGAACACTCTCTTGAAACGTGAATCATGCGTTCACTTTTATTGATAACCTCCCCTGAGAAAGGCATCTTGCTATTCATCAAGAGTATCGCTTTTGGGGCACCCACATTGCTCAGTCCAACTCTTCGTTTTTGGTTCAGGTCATGGTCTTGCAGTTCATAAGTTCAAGCCTCACATCAGGCTCTGCACTGACAACATGGAATCTGCTTGCGATTCCCTCTCTCTCTCTCTTTCTCCCTCTCCCTCTCCCTCTCTCTTTCTCTTTCTCTCTCAAAGTAAATAAATAAAAACCTTGAAAAACTTTTTAAAAAGTTTTCACAGCATCTCAGTAAATATTAATGACTCACAAATCCCCATCATAGACTTCGGGAATTTACCAATACCCTAAACTTTTTTATATAAGAAAAAATGAAACACAGTATATAATTTCTTTCATTTTCTTCAATGCTTTTTCACTTGATTAAGGTTTACATGGTACTTATATGCCTAAATATTGACTGTACGTTTTTAGTGACATTTAAACTCTGAATTATCTTTTTGTAAGTAAGTTTCTTTAGGCACATTGGTTTCTATTTTATAGGAAACCCTTATCTTTACATCACAAATAGGAATAATTTTCAAATGTTTATAATTTATAATTTTCAAATGTTACAAGGATGGTTCTAAATTTCAGGTAACCTCTTCCCGAAATTGCAACCACTCATTTAGTCTTTAATGAAAACGGAAAAACCAAAAACAATTGCATTAACGTGTCACTGTGTAGGGGCACGTGGCAAACTCAGACAGTTGAGCGTCCAACTCTTAATTTGGGCTCTGGTCATGATCTCGCAGTTCTGAGATCAAGCCCCCATAAGGCTCCGCACTGAGCGTGCAACCTATTGAAGATTCTCTTTCTGCCCCTCTCCCCACTCTCTTTAAAATAAATATAAAAGTAAAATTTTATTTTTATTTCTTTTAATGTTTGCTTATTTATTTTGAAAGAGACAGGCTGAGCAGGGGAGCAGCAGATGGAGAGGGAGAGGGAAGATCCCCAGCAGGCTCCACAGCTGCCAGTGCAGAGCCCAATGTGGGGATCAAACTCACGTACTGTGAGATCATCACCTGAGCCCAAACCAAGAGTTGGTGGCTTAACTTTAAGCCTTTGGCACCCAGACACCCCTAAAACTAAAATTTTAAGTGTATCACTGTATCAGAATCTGGTGACTAAGAAATCCCTCAAAGAACAGTGAGCCAAGATTACTGGGAGACTTGGAACACTAGCAAGGCTTAACTCCAAAGAATTTAACAAGTGGCCACAAATTGTATTTTCCTACGAGGAGCTAGGAACTGCAGATAGCATTTGGTGATGCATCGAAATGGCATCGCCTAGTGCAACTGTTGCACGGAAAGTCCAGGTCACCTCCTCTGTCTCTATTAATTTGGATAAGCTCCCACTAGCAAAGCATGACCCTGCCCTCCAGTTATACAGGCAGCCAGTAAGCAATACTGGTCTCCATCCTTCCATAATCTGTCGGTAGCTGCCATGACCAACCGGCAGCCAGTGGTTCCAAGTGAGTGTGCCAGGGACAGCCCTCCATCCCAGTTGTTAATCTTCACCAGAGGAGGTAATCCAACCTTGGTGTTTCTTCCCAAGTATTTTGCAAAAGCCAACCTGTGGCTTTAAAATCAGCCGCCAGCTGACCTGAGAAGGCTTCCTGAGACTCAAAGACATCAGTACCATACGTTCTTAATACTGCCTTTTCCGGAGCTTATGGAGCATATGTTGACCCAAGTAAAAGTGGATCCTTTGCATCCTGAGGCACATGCACAAAATCTCTCAAATATGCCTTCGGTTTATAACATCTGGCCAGAGATTTTTCCTCTGCCATCATCAGCGTCTCTGAAGCACCACCAGTCAGGAAAGAAGAATTTGTAGCTGAATGCCCTGATCTTTGAGAACTGTATCTTTTCCCGGTAGTCTGAAGGGGACAACATCAGCTAGGAGTCCTTCATCCCGTGCCTTCTTGGCCAGGCTGTGCAAGTACAGCACGTCCTCACCCTGGTCCAGTCAGGAAACTGCAGAAGCGGTGGCCAGCCCATCTGCAGAATGGTCCATGGTCTCAGCAGTGCAGAACTCCACCAGTGCGGGGAGCTTGGATGATCGGAAATTCAGACTGACCCAGAATCTTGGCCTTATTGAGACCAAGCATCATTTTCCTTACTTTCCTTGAGTGGTGAACAGGGACGTCAGGCAGTAACTTCATGACCACATCACACTGCCCAGAAGCAATCAATCCAATACCTGCAGTTATGGTTGGTTGGCAGAGATGAAAAGCATGGTGACCGTGGGAGCAGGAGTCTTGTCTGAGAAGCCAGCTCGGAGCCCAGCCTCTCCAGCCACACTGCCGGTTTTCACTTCCCATGTAACTGTGCCAAAGATGACCCTATCAGCGGCTTCCTTTGGGGCATTGGTCTGATGCTTCAAAGCCAAAAGTGCTGCTCTATCCAAACCATGTGGCATCAGGTCCTTCGCTGATGTGTCTAATTGCAAAAGTGGAATGTTAGCACCAGCCACCACCGCGATGCTCCTCGTGTTAGGTTTGGCTAAGGGGTTCTTTAATTTGGTCTTGGCGACTGGGGCACCCCTTGCTTGGAGGAACAGCTTCGAGGTCTTATGGAAAATCTGAGGCCCCATTCTAGTGCACTGGCAACATTTTTAAATGTGGCAAGACTAGACTATAACTTATTTCTTGGCAGAAGAAAACAATAGAAGTACTTGAAGGTCTGAATCTGTTTTTGTTATTTTTTAAATGTTTATTTTTGAGACAGAGAGAGATAGAGTGCGAGCAGAGGAGGGGCAGAGAGAGGCAGAGACAGAATCTGAAGCAGGCTCCAGGCTCCCAGCTGTCAGTGCAGAGTGTCAGGGTGCTTGAACTCATGGACCGCGAGATCATGACCTGAGCCGAAGCCAGACACTCAACCAACTGAGCCAATAGGGCACCCCTGAATCTGTTTTATACACAGAATATTTCTAGAAGTATTTAAATATGCTAGTTTGGAGTCTCAGTCTTTGTACTGACCTAACGCTTTTCAATATGTACCGATCAGTGCTGACTATTGGTTGATCAATTCAACAGTTGGGAATGATAGACTGTTCACAATATCCTCTATTCTTGACTTACTCTTATTTCTTTTCTTTGTCTTTCTCTTTTTCATATAGTAAGGTGGCAGAGTAAACAGCTGGATTTTTGTGTATGTAGAATAGTCTTGAACTATTTGATAGGTCACAAATCCTCCCCCTGAGATCTGCGTTCATAATTCCATCCTGTGAGGTATGTGTGCATACACTCACGCACACACACATACAAATATATACACAGACTCATCAAAAGTTGATGGTCAGGGGCGCCTGGGTGGCTCAGTCGGTTTGGCATCCAACTTCGGCTCAGGTCATGTTCTCACGGTTTGTGGTTCGAGACCCGCATCGGACTCTGTGCTGACAGCTCAGAGCCTGGAGCCTGCTTCCGATTCCGTGTCTCCCTCTCTCTGGCCCTCCCCCGCTCACACTCTGTCTCCCTCTCTCTCTCAAAAATAAATAAACATTAAATTTTTTTTTTAAGTTGATAGAAAATAAATGATGGTTATTGGCTTCTTCATATACATTTTTACTCAGGTGGAATTATGAGTAAACGGTTTGAATCAGCACTGAAGGCTGTTTCATTAATGCCATTTTTTTTTTTTGAAATTCTATAAAACTTCCTGATAATTATTATTTTCCAGTCTTTGGGTTCTTCGCTTCTGGAGTTCTGGTGACAAATTTGCTTTCTCTTCATTTGTTTGATACATATATCTGGTTTCTGTGCTGCAGTAAAAATGCCAACTGAGAGTTTTCTTCTTGTTTTTTCCCTTCTGTGAAGAATTTTTGCAGAGCTCCAAAGGAAATACAGAAAATACAAGATAAGCTACTGCATGAAATAAAATTCATAAAACGCCCCTCCCGAGTGGTTCTCTGAGAAGCATGTGCCTCTGGTTTCTGAAGACTGCCAAGTTTATCTCTTTGATTCAATGGTACGAGCCACCCTCCAATTTCGTCCTGCGGATGTAGGATAGTTTACTTTTCAAGTCGGTCATAAAACACTCTGTTTATAAAGTACTTAGCTACAGTGCACCATGCAAAGAATAATGTGATAAAACACACAGAAGCTCTTTCTTAAGGAATTTGATTTTTAAAAGCATCACAGCACAGTGAATCATTCTCAAAAATCTGCCCTGCAGGATTCATGGTTTCAATTAACAAACGATTTCAAGGGCCAACACTCCAAAATTTGCCAACACAGGCCGACATCTGCTCTCCCGTCCTACTGTCTTTGACAATAGAGCTAAACACAGAATCCATTTCCCAGTTTCAAAAAGGCAACTATTCACACCAGTTGCTTGGTTAACATGTTTCATCATACATTAGCCAGTCATCCATCAGTGAAGTTGTTCAGAATTAATTTTGTGACAATAAATAGCACATGTAGCAGACATGATCTGGAGTAGGAGTTCCCTAAAGGTTTCACAACGTTGCAACTATTGACATTGGGGCTGGACAGTGCTTTCTCAGGGGACTTGTCCTGTGCTGTGCAACGTATTACACAGCATCTCTGGCCTCTACCTTTTCCATACAGGTAACCAACCAACCCTCATCTGCGTTGTGATAACTGAAAATGTCTCTAGACACCGGGGAGGAAAACTTTGCCCATGTTGAGACGATCTGGAATTCTCAATTTCAAGATTTTTAAAGTGCTATGTTAAACCTCCCTGGGTGATTCCAATATGCAGCCGACTTGGAGAATCAGAGGCCTATTCCTTCGTGGCTCAAAGTCTTGTCTCCACACAGGGATAATCCCGTGACAGCTTGTTAGGAATGCAGAGTGTCAGGCCTTTTTCCCAGACCCCCCAGGCCCTATCCATGAATATCAGGTCTTCAAAGCACGTTCCTCTCTTGTCTGAGAATTCTCCATAACTCCCAAGTCCCGCCAATTGGGCAGTCCCTGCTTTGGTCAGCAGGTCAGGTGGGAGAAGATACGTGGCTCGAGTGTCGGAATTGGGGCAGAATCCATTCCTAGCGGAGAGTAAATCAGATTTCCCCTAGAGAGTTTATGTAACTGGAAAAGACTCAAGAGTTTGTGTGGGTTCTTGTTGGAAGACAGGAAGGAAAGGAGCTGAACAGAGCAGTGTGAGGAAAATGGCCGATGATGGAGGAGTGCCTCCTGTTTCTGTTCTGCAGAGCTTTCTCCTCTTTGTTTCTTTCTTTTCTTCTCAGCCCTGCTTTACAGATTTTCCTTTGCCACCAGCTGTTGGTGAACAGTGCATCAGCAGATTTTGAGTTTGCCTGCGAGGGCGATGCTCCTCATGACCGGTTATACCCAGCCAAAAAATGATTCTACTTTAATCAATGTGGAGTGGGGTGGGGGATAAAATAATGATAGTAACACTATGCCATTAAGTTGATAATGAAAATTCTATAGTCACACATTGTTGCTTCAAAATTTCTGAATGGCCATGTGATGAAAACATTTAAAATGGGCATAAAAATGGATAAGTACTTTACTGTCTAATACTGTTTTAAAATAAACACATTGGGGCGCCTGGGTGGCGCAGTCGGTTAAGCGTCCGACTTCAGCCAGGTCACGATCTCGCGGTCTGTGAGTTCGAGCCCCGCGTCAGGCTCTGGGCTGATGGCTCGGAGCTTGGAGCCTGTTTCCAATTCTGTGTGTCTCCCTCTCTCTCTGCCCCTTCCCCGTTCATGCTCTGTCTCTCTCTGTCCCAAAAATAAATAAAAACCGTTGAAAAAAAAAATTAAAAAATAAAATAAAATAAAATAAAATAAACACATATTTGTTTAAATATTTTAAATGAACACATATTTGGAAATAACCCAAAAGAATGAAAAAGGAGAGTTAAAACCAACTCCGTGCTAGTGAATAAATGAGTAAAAAATGTTTTGTAAACTGATAGAAAGATCATACAGCCATGAAAACATGTGGCTGTAAAATGTGTGGCTGTATAAGGAGGGAAATGTGAATGAAATACAGAGAAGAAGCTTTGTTGTTTAAAAAAGAGATTGTGGGGGCACCTGGGTGGCTCAGTCGGTTAAGCGGCCGACTTCGGCTCAGGTCATGATCTCGCGGTCCGTGAGTTCAAGCCCTGCGTTGGGCTCTGTGCTGACAGCTCAGAGCCTGGAGCCTGTTTCAGATTCTGTGTCTCCCTCTCTCTGGCCCTCCCCTGTTCATGCTCTGTCTCTCCCTGTCTCAAAAATAAATAAAAAGTTAAAAAAAAAAAAAGATTGTGCACATTTTTAGATTTTTGTTTTCATGAAGTTAGTCAACCCACGAGAATGTACATGTGTTTCTAGGATACAGGAGACCTTAGATAGACTGTGATTGTCTGTAAGGCTTAGATGGCACAAATTCAGGTATCATCTTGTTTTAAGTAGTTTTCAACCTACAGGAAAGATATAATGGTTTCAATGTAATTGTTTCAAGCATACCCAGGTGCAAGAAATAGGAAACAAGTTCTTTGTCTATAGTATTGAATGTGTTTCCAGAAACAAGTACTTTGTCTATAGCATTAGATGTGTGTCTGAGCCACGTTTAACCTATTGCTTATTTATGTTCTCATGAGCATAAGTTTGGATGCGGATAACTCGGGTGTGCCTGCCTTCAGAAGCTTGATGCAGTTAATGTGACTTTTTCAACTCGGCAGGCTCTCTAAGGCTCTACCTCTTGAGGCATGAAATTAGATGGTTAGAACAGTGGGGCACAAAGGTTTTATTAAAGGGACGTTAACACACAAGACTTAGTGGAGTGCCTGGCAAATTATTCTCACTTAATGGATAGCAGGTGTCATTCTCATTGTTTCCAATTATGTCATCAACAAGTTCATATGTGAGAAGATAATTGTGTGGTCAGTGCCTTCTTTTTTACAGATTTTAAGCATTAGTGTTTTATTATGATTCATAAGCATTAATATTTTACTATTTATTAATATATTAAGGCATACTTATTAAACTTCAATTTATAAAGATGGTTTAATGAAATTGATGGAAGAATACCCACTGATCTTTGAATTACTGTTTGAAAATCTGGCTTGATTAGATACACACAAAGATCAAATTCTTTTGTTAGAAGCCCTAATGGAAAAGTACAAAGTTTTTCTCTAAATTTTTTTTCTGTTATTACATTTAGATGACCTAACCTATTAGAATTACTTAGAACTCTAGCAAACCAAATTGTCCACAACTTCTGTATGCTGTTTTTTATTCCCTTAGAAATGTGTTCCCGGTGGGATGCCTGCGTAGCTCAGTTTGTTGAGCGACCAACTGAATTTCGGCTCAGGTCAGCATCTCAGGGTCATGTGATCAAGCCCTGCGATGGGCTCCTCTTTGAGTGCAGGCCTGGCTGGGTTTCCCTCTCTCCCTCTTTCCCTCTCCCCCGCTCATGGTCTCTCTAACCAAAGAAAAAATAATGTCTTCCTGGGGAGATACCAGCACCACAGTGGTTTTCAGTGTCTACTTTCTGTTATAAACCTTCATTTTCCTCCAGCTCAGGATTGCTGTCCTGTAACCTAACCCACAGCACATGTACACACCCATCTTAGCACATTTGCTTCACCCCTAAAGACATTGGGGCAGGTGGAAGTGATGAAAACAGGGTAAGTGTTCCAGCTCCTTGATGTGTTGTGAATAATAATCTTTCCTTCACCTCTGACCCAAGATCTCATGTATTCTGCCAACATCCATGAAATGGTGGCAGGCACCTCACTGAGTTGCAAAGAGGGAAAAATCTAAAATCCTTCAGATCTTGATGTGCGTAGGAGTCCGCATCCTTAGATACTAAGTTTGAGATGCTTGTATGGCACTTAGGAGTAAACATTCTTAGTATTTAAAAGTTTCACTTGTCACAATATTGTCTCTGTTCTCTTTGCAAAGATTTTAAGTATCATTTATTTATTTTGAGAGAGAGAGAGAGAAAGCATGTGTGAGCGCAAATGGGCAAGGGGCAGAGGGAGGGAGGGAGAGAGAATCCCAAGCAGGCACCACACTCAAGAGGCGCCCTACACAGGGCTTGATCCCATGACCATGAGATCATAATGAGCACAAATCAAGAGTTAGTTGCTCAACTGACTGAGCCACCCAGGCACCCCTCTTTGCATAGATTTTCAAATCCACCGAATCTATGTTGTTTTTTATACTATTTCCATTTTTAAATGATTTTTGAAAGATTTTATTTTTAAGTGATCTCTACACCCAACATGGGGCCTGAACTCACAACCCAGAGATCAAGAGTCATACACGTTTTGCCAACCAGGCACCCCTACACTGCTTGCATTTTTAATTCTAATCACCCAAGATCAAATCCTTGGTTCTTTGTAAAAAAATTTTGAGTGTGGTTACATATATACATACAAACCAATTTTTATATTTTCTTTTTGCAAATCATAGGATTTCTTTTATTTTCTTCTCAATACTAATTAAAACAGTTCTTTTTTTAATTTTTTAATGTTTATTTTTGAGAAAGAGCATGAGCAGGGGAGGGGCAGAGAGAGAGGGAGACACAGAATCTGAAGCAGGCTTCAGGCTTGTTGCTGTCAGCACAGAGTCTGAGTCGGGGCTTGAGCCCACGAACTGTGAGATCATGACCTGAGCCGAAGTCGGACACTTAACTGAGCCATCCAGCCGCCCCCTAATTAAAACAGTTCTTAATGTTAGCAGTTGCACATTAGCCTAAACAATGGGCATTTAAAAAAAAAAATCCCAACGCCTCCCTAGAACAGTGTGACAAAATCTCTTATTAAATCTCTTAATGCAGTTTGTAATGTGTTTCCTATTTTTATTTTATTTATTTATGTTTATTGATTTTGAGAGAGAGAAAGAGCATGTACACATGAGTAGGGGAAGGGGATAGAGGATGTGGAGAGTGAGAATCCCAACTGCGAGATGTGGGTCTCCATCCCACAAACCACGAGATCATAGCCTGAGCCAAAATGAAAACTCAGATGCTTAACCAACTGAGCTACCCAGGTGCCCCAACGTGTATCCAAATTTTAAAACCATTGGACTAAAGTTGCAGACGGAGCTGTCCTTGCCATGCCTCGCTTGTGTGCTTCTCAAACTTTAAGGTATGTAAAAATCACGTGGTGATCTTGTTAGGTTTCAGACTATCATTGTTTGGAGTGGGAGCTGTTAATCTGCACCTACAGTAGGCCCACAGTTGAAGTCATTGTTCCTGCTTCAAGTTGAAACTTTGAGATGCAATATCGTAAAGGTAATTCCTGCCAAAGAAAGCTAAAGCAAAATAGTACGAAAGAAAGAAAGAGAAAGAAAGAAAGAAAGAAAGAAAGAAAGAAAGAAAGAAAGAAAGAAAGAAAAGAAAAGAAAAGAAAAGAAAAGAAAAGAAAAGAAAAGAAAAGAAAAGAAAAGAAAGAAAGAAAGAAAGAAAGAAAGAAAACATGACCCAATAATCAAACATTTCACCTACTGAGATATAGAACATGCTTTTTATTTATTTTATTTTTTTATTAAAATTATTTTTAATCTTTATTTTTGAGAGAGAAAGAGAGACAGAGTGAGAGCAGGGGAGGAGCAGAGAGAGAGGGAGACACAGAACCCAAAACAGGCTCCAGGCTCTGAGCTGTCAGCACAGAGACCGATGCGGGGCTCGAACCCACGAACCGTGAGATCATGACCTGGGCTGAAGTCGGACGCCTAACCGACTGAGCCACCCAGGCTCCCCACATGCTTTTTAAATGACCTTTTTTTGGTAAGAGCACTGAGCAAAAATCGGAATCTAAGAAAAAGAGAGAAATGGTTATGCCAGGGTGTCAGCAGACTGTCAGTGTCTATCCAATGCACTGAGTTTTGCTACCTAAATCAGCGTCTGGTACAGAAAAAGCTCACAGAAGTGTAAAGTTGTAACCAACTGAAGGCCCCCTGCCTTGCCTTGACATTTATGTAGCTGAAAGGGGCCATTACTTTAGGAAGTGCTCTCTCTGAGGCGTGATCTTCATTAGAACCGCAGTGTCACTTCAGTCATATTTCTTGAGTACACTGTCCTGGACAGACAAACATTGAAGTGAATTGTACTGTGACACCCTTACCATGTGGGCCATGACAGGTGGTCTTAATGTGGTTTTAAAAGTACACTAATTGAAACACTGGGACAGTACCAGCTTTAGAAATACCTTCCCTGTTCATGTTAACCCTAAACAGTGAGTCAAGTTCAAAAGGCAACGAGAAACGCAAATGACGTGTTGTAGCTCAAATCATTCACACACACACACACACACACACACACACACACACACACACACACAAACACACACAGAAAACAGAGATGACTATACAAGTATAACATCAGGTATGGGTATGTCCAAAACACAGAATGTGAATAAGAAAATAAGCATGTTAACCCATGGACACACATACATGTATCTTCATTGATGGGATGTCACTCGAACTTGGAATATAGCAGTGAGAGCAGATGTATTGTTCAAATGATGGATACACATACTATATGTTGTTGTCTGTCTGTACCTTTAGAAGGCCTGAAACTTACATGAGCCTGCAAACCGGACATGGAAAGTGCAGTGGAACCCTTTAGGATTGAAACAATTGGACGGCTGTATAACCTGGTGTGATAGGAGCTTATGTCAAGGGTCAGTGTCCACAGAGCTCCTATGGAGAATTATTTTTCGTTTCCTTTCCTTTTTCTTTTCCTTTCCTTTTCTTCCCTTTCCTTTCCAGCTTACTTATTTATTTGTTTATTGAATTAATCTCTACACCCAACATGGGGCTGGAACGGATGGCCCCAAGATGAAGAATCTCATGGTCTTTTGACTGAGCCAGCCAGGTGACCCTGGAAAATGTTTTCTAAACAAAAACAACAAAACTGCACCACAAATGATAACCAATAGAAGGCCACTTTCTGTGACAAATAGAGCATAAAAGAGTCTTACTTGCTGAGATTTTGACCAAAGAAATGTCAGTGAAATGATATTTATTGTTATGGACACATAAACGTGTATGAGTGTATACGTATGTATATGTAAGAATATGTATTCACCGGGTATACACGCATACCAGGTGTTTTTACACGTGCAATTTTTGAATTTTTACAAGACCCCGTGAGGCACTTACTATATGGAGCTTAGGCAGTACACAGTCTGAGAGCTTAAATAATTTATAGCGTGTCAGGCAGGTAGTAAGTTACAAAGCTGGAAATCAACCCCGTAAGTTGTTTTTTAATATATTAAGTGAATTTACTGGTAGATGTCCACTACTAATCAGACCAAGAATAGGTTCCTACACCCTGGATGGCTATATGCTATTAACTAATGCACGAAAGAAACCTATTATTTAAAAAAGAAACAAAGAAATTAATAGTCTCTCATGTTTACACTAAACAGGCAGTACTATCTTTTTTTTGAGGCAAATACTTTCTAAAATTTATTTATTTTTTATCATTTACATCCATGTTAGCACATGGTGCAACAATGATTTCAGGAGTGGATTCCTTAAGCCCCTGACCCATTTAACCCATTCCCCTCCCACACCCCCTCCAGTAACCCTCTGTTCTCCATATTGAAGAGTTTCTTATGTTTTATCCCCCTCCTTGTTTTTATATTATTTTTGCTTCTCTTCCCATATGTTTATGTGTTTTGTATCTTAAATGCCTCATATGAGTGAATTCATATGATATTTGTTTTTCTCTAATTTTGCTTAACATAATACCCTCCAGGGGCGCCTGGGTGGCTCAGTCGGTTAAGCGTCTGACTTTGGCTCAGGTCACGATCTCGCGGTCCGCGGGTTCGAGCCCCGCGTCGGGCTCTGGGCTGATGGCTCAGAGCCTGGAGCCTGCTTCCGATTCTGTGTTTCCCTCTCTCTCTGCCCCTCCCCTGTTCATGCTGTGTCTCTCTCTCTCTGAAAAATAAATAAACGTTAAAAAAAAATTTTAAAAAAAACCAAAAACATAATACCCTCCAGTTCCATCCACGTAGTTGCAAATGGCAAGATTTCATTCTTTTTGATTACCGAGTAATACTCCATTGTATGTATATACCACATCTTCTTTATCCATTCATCTGTCGATGGACATTTGGGCTCTTTCCATACTTTGGCTATTGTTGATAGTGCCGCTATAAACATGGGGGTGCATGTGTCCCTTCGAAACAGCATGCCTGTATCCCTTGGATAAATGCCTAGTAGTGCAACTGCTGGGTCGTAGGGTAGTTCTATTTTTAGTTTTTTGAGGAATCTCCACACTCTTTTCCAGAGTGGTGCACCAGTTTGCATTCCCACCAACAATGCAAAAGAGATCCTCTTTCTCCGCATCCTCGCCAACACCTGTTGTTGCCTGAGTTGTTAATGTTAGCCGTTCTGACAGGTGTGAGGTGGTATCTCATTGTGGTTTTGATTTGTATTTCCCTGATGATGAGTGATGTTGAATATTTTTTCATGTGTTGGTTGGCCATCTGGATATCTTCTTTGGAGAAGTGTCTATTCATGTCTTTGGCCCATTTCTTCACTGGATTATTTGTTTTCTGGGTCTTGAGTTTCATAAGTTCTCTATAGATTTTGGATACTCACCCTTTATCTGATATGTCATTTGCAAATATCTTCTCCCATTCTGTCGGTTGCCTTTTAGTTTTGCTGATTGTTTCCTTTGCTGTGCAGAAGCTTTTTATTTTGATGAGGTCCCAGTAGTTCATTTTTGCTTTTGTTTCCTTTTCCTCCGGAGACGTGTCGAGTAAGAAGTTGCCACGGGCAAGATCAAAGAGGTTTTTGCCTGCTTTCTCCTTGAGGATTTTGATGGCTTCCTGTCTTACATTTAGGTCTTTAATCCATTTTGAGTTTATTTTTGTGTACAGTGTAGGAAAGTGGTCCAGGTTCATTCTTCTGCGTGTCGCTGTCCAGTGTTCCCAGCACTACTTCCTGTAGAGACTGTCTTCATTCCATTGGATATTCTTTCCTGCTTTGTCAAAGATGTGTTGGCCATATGTTTGTGGGTCCATTTCCGGGTTCTCTATTCTGTTCCATTGAGCTGAGTGTCTGTTTTGGTCCCAGTACCATGCTGTCTTGATGATTATAGCTTTGTAATACATCTTAAAGTCCAGGATTGTGATGCCTCCTGCTTTGGTTTTCTTTTTCAAGATTGCTTTGGCTATTTGGTGTCTTTTCTGATTCCATACAAATTTTAGGATTGTTTGTTCTAGCTCTGTGAAGAATGCAAGTGTTATTTTGATAGGGATATGTAGATTGCTTTGGGTAGTATTGACATTTTAACAATATTTGTTCCTCCTATCCAGGAGCATGGAATCTTTTCCCATTTTTTTGTGTCTTCTTCAATTTCTTTCATAAGCTTTCTATAGATTTCAGTGTATAGATTTGTCACCTCTTTGGTTAGATTTTTTCCTAGGTACTTTATGGGTTTTAGTGCAATTGTAAATGGGATCAATCCTTGATTTCTCTTTCTGTTGCTTCATTATTGGTGTATAGGAATGGAATCAATTTCTATGCATTGATTTTATATCCTGAAACTTTGCTGAATTCATGGATCAGTTCTAGCAGTTTTTTAGTAGAATCTTTGGGTTTTCCACATAGAATATCATGTCATCTGTGAAGAGTGAAAGTTTGACTTCCTCCTGGCCAATTTGGATGCCTTTTATTTCTTTGTGTTGTCTCATTGCTGAGGCTAAGACTTCCAATACTATGTTGAATAACAGTGGCGAGAGCAGACATCCCTGTCTTGTTCCTGACCTTAGGGGAGAAAGCTCTGAGTTTTTACCCATTGGGGATTGTATTAGCATTGGGTCTTTTCATATATGCTCTCTGTACTCTCCCCCCGCCCCCTCCCCCCCCCCCCCCCCCCCCACTGCATCTCTGTCCTGTCTCTGCAAGCAAAAACCTCTCCCTGCCCTCCTTGGCTTCTGTCTCCCCCAGTTCACCTCTCCACACCGCGTACCTGCTCAATTCTCTTCAGGTTGTGCAGATTGTTGTCTTAATCCTCCAATCAGTTTTCTAGGTGTGCAGGATGGTGTAGTGTTGATCTGGCTGCATTTCAGAGGCACGAGATGCAAAAAAATGCCCATGCCTTTCCACCATCTTGGCCCCTCTCTGCGCATTAGTGTCCTTAAAAAGAAGTTGCTTCTACCTAGGACAGTATTTGTGGTGAGGATTTGTGTCTGACCCTACAGGTGATGCTGATAGTTAGGTATGAGGGTCCTCACTTTGTCCATGAGGAAACTGGGCCCGCAAGAGGTTAATCTGTCACCTGGTAAAACACCTAGCAAATGACAGAGTCCCTGCCCTGCCTCTTCCTTGTTCTGTGGTGTGGGCTCCATGATACCTGTGCACCTTTTCCTGCAGACAGCATGTCCATTTCCATCCCTGTTGGCCCTGCCCCGGCCCCCTGGGTGTATGTAGTTGCTTCCTTGTCTCCATTCCCCATTGCCAGCTGTACCTGGATGCCCACATGTGTCTCTCTGTGGGCAGGTCCCACTTCTCTTTCCCTTCTGTCGCCCTACACATTTTGCAAGAAAGCAGTTGCTTTGGTGCCCTGCATTCGCCCAAAGACAATGGGGGATCCAGAGCCTCATTTCAAATCCGAGCGAGATGGCTGGGCTCCACATCGTCTTTTATGTCTGCCAACACGGTCCTGCTCAGAGGAGTTATCTCTAATTAGGAAGATACGATGCCCATGGCAGGTTGTAGCGTTTAAACCGCTCAGATGCTATTATGTGGACAGTTCATCTGGCCGGCAGCCACAGACCTCACTGTGCCGAGCCCTGCTCACAGCCCTGTGAAGGATCCCCTACTTTCCACCAGGCAACTTCCTCTTTCATTTTATCAGATTATAATATTGGACTTCGTTGGACAGTGGGCTGTAATTCTTCTAGTGATCCCTCTGTGCGTCCAGACAAAACATTCTTGCCCAGCAGTCCCAGAATTGAAATTTTGCAGTGGGTCAGAATAGAGGACTCCCAGGGGCCTGAAAATGGATAAATGATCAGTTCCCAAGCTTGGTCCTGCATGAAATACTTTGACCTCCACTCAGGTATAATGCAGGCCTGTTTGAATGTCATTGTAGGAAGGGTTTTATCTGCAGGTGTGAGGAACAGCATGGAGTATCATTTTAGTACCTGGCTGGTACATATTGCTTGGGGGTGGCTCCATCATTAAATATTAAAGAAAAGAGTGCAGAAGGCATGAGATGAAATTGTCTGGAAACCCAGTGAATATTCTTCTACCCAGTGATGTTCTTTGCTAAGTAAAATGTGACTAACTAGCACAATATTTTTGTTTTCATTAATTTGGTTCTCAGAGGACTTGAATAAGAATTGTCGATAGCAATCTCTGGCCAAATCTGGCTTCTTCAGTGGTGTCTTGAAAACTTCTGCCCCTGTCTCATACTTTTCGGGCTGCTATAACAGATACCATGGACTCGGTGGCTTAATAAGCAACAGAAATTCATTTCTTGTGGTTGTGGAGGCCGCAAGCCCAAGATCAAGGCACGGGTAGATCCAGTGTCTTGTGAGAACCCATTTCCTAGTTCGTAGATGGCCGTCTTCTTGCTATGTCTTCACATTGCCAAAGGGGTGGGAGATCTCTCTGGGGTCTATTTTATAAGGGAACTAATTCCATTTTGAGGGCTCTACCCTTATGACCTAAACACCTGCCAGAGGCCTCACCTCCAAATACCAACCCAGTAGGGAAAAGTATTTAGAGGTGGGTTTTGGTTGGTCACAAACATTCATGCCATAGCACTTCTTAGACTGGGCTGGCTTCTTGGCACCTTCTTGAAGGGGGATATGAGATAGACACAGGTAATGAATTGAGAAGCCTACAGTGTGTAGTGATTAGAAACCTCATTTTCCCCAACTGAAAATGTCCTGGAATGCTAGAGCCTGTCTCCCTGGCGTCTACTGGGGCCATGACAGTGCTCTCAAAGGAAGCCAATTGTCACAATGGCTTGTGGTCTCTCATGGTTTGGGAAGGATACAGAGATACTGCCTGAGAGTTGTGACTTCATAGGTTGGAGGAGTGGGGTATGGCTCACCTGAACTTTTGTGTGACATGTAGGGAATGTAGAAGTTTATGTAAGTGTAATGGGGAGGTACAGAGGTGCTGAGAAGGGCACAGGGTCAACAGAGGCTGCAGAGAGGGAGTGAAGGCTTCCGTGTACAGGCTTGGGGACCAGGGGTGCATGGCACACCTTCCCAGCAGGATAGATGACACAGATACGACCAAGTCCAGGATCCAGACCACACGGGTTTCTGTGTGAGCATTCAGGGAAGCAATGTGTACCCAGTCTTCCTTCTCCTGAGCACCATGAAGTCATGGTGGTTTGCCAATGGACACAGATGTCATCTTGGAGATAAGCGTTTCTTAGTGGGGCCATGGTAGACTGAGCCCTTATCCAAAAGACCAAGGCATGTAAGAACATGAATGGAAGGAACTGTCCTGCTCAGATTTGATAGGTTGACAGTGTGTGATCATCTCCCTCTCTTAATGAAGTGGGGAGGATTAGATCTACTTTTCAATAAATCAAGATGTCATAACATTTCTTTGCACATCTGAGTATAGAATGAAAACATTTTCAAGTGGGGAAGAGACAATGGAATGTAGGCAGATGCTTCATCTCATTCTCTGTTAATTAAGCAACTAGGTAAAATATGAATTAACAAGTTGCTTTTTCAATAAAGCCCACACAGTAACCTTGGCATGTAGGTCATTTTGGTGAAAGGTTGAAGAGAAGTCAAAGTTTAGTTATGTATTGTGTTTCTAGGGGCAGAAGAAGGGCGTCCCTAAAGACATGTACAGGAATAATTCTTTCTAGACTGGAGAATGAGTTCTAAGGCTTTCCTTGGCTAAGTTTGCACCTATGTTCTTGCAACTGGCTTCAGGCGGTATATACCTCCCATGCGGTCTTCATGATAGAAACACCGCAGTGCGGACCATGAGAGTGAACACTTAGGGTTGTATTATTAAAAACATATTTTTGCTAGAGAGTTTTCAAAAATGAAATGTCTTGCTCCTATGGGTCTTAGGAGAGATCTGGCTAGTTTACAGTATCACAATTACAGAACCTGGGCAACAGTCATTTATCTGTGCGTATCAGTGGGCGTTGCACGCAGATCTCTTTCCTACGGTGTCTTTTAAAAATGGCATAGCTTGTATACAAAAATGTTCTTTGGAGATTCTTCTGCACATATTTTTTTTTTTTTATTTATTTTTGGGACAGAGAGAGACAGAGCATGAACGGGGGAGGGGCAGAGAGAGAGGGAGACACAGAATCGGAAACAGGCTCCAGGCTCCGAGCCATCAGCCCGGAGCCCGACGCGGGGCTCGAACTCACGGACCGCGAGATCGTGACCTGGCTGAAGTCGGACGCTTAACCGACTGCGCCACCCAGGCACCCCTCTTCTGCACATATTTAACTGAAACATAGGATGATTTCAGAGCTGTTTTTTATTCCCCTAATGGTTTAATTGCTAGGGGAACCTATTCCATTCTCCACATCATAGTTACAAACAGAAGCCCTTTATTTTCCCAGATCCATGCTGGGGGAATAGTCCATTTTGACCACATCCCAATTAGAGGGGGAGTCATAAAGGCCATGTGCAATTTTAAGTTTTAATAATTGTATATGAACAGAGGATTGATGCAGATACCTTAGTCTGATTGTTCATTCATCAAAACCCAATTCTTTGGAGGAACTCAGGGTCAAGTTCACAAACTCAATTTACAAAATTGTTCAGCAGTATCCAGGGAGCATTTTCACTAAGTTAGAAACTTGTAAGCCTGAAACTTGGAAAATTTGGAAGAATGAGTAAGGCATTTGCTCTTAATGGAACATGCTTTTATGTATAGAATGAGATTGTTTCAATCATATGTACACATGAGCTTTTTAAAGCTGAAGGGAACCCAATAAATATCACAGGCAGAACAACCTATCTAATAGAATGTTGGGTATTTCTTGATGGATTAGGTCCAAAATATATTTTCCCTACCCCAAGAAACATTACAGTATATTTTCTCATAAAATCCTGTAACAGGTTTCTTTTTCATGTCCTTCATCTATCAGTAATGAGGTTTGTTTAAGATATAAAATGAGGGGTGCCTGGGTGGCTCAGTCAGATAAGCATTCGACTTCAGCTCAGGTCACGATTCATGGTTGGTGAGTTTGAGCCCCGTGTTGGGCTCTGTCTTGACAGCTCAGAGCCTGGAGCCTGCTTTACATTCTGCGTCTCTGACTCTCTCTCTCTCTCTCTCTCTCTCTCTCTCTCTCTCTCTTTCTCTCTCTCTCTCTCTCTGTGCCTCCCCTACTCGCCTTCTGTCTCTCTCTGTGTTTCTCAAAAATAAACATTTTTTTAAAAACCACAGAGATATAGTTCACAAATAAGTCATGGCTTTCACTATGCAAATATAGCTCTTAAAAAAAAAAGACATGAGAGGAAAAGTCCAGGCGTGTGTGGGTAGTGGCTCAATCCATTAAACATCCGACTCTTCATACCGCTGAGGTCATAATCTTGTGATTGTGGCATCGAGCCCCAGGTCAGGCTCTGTGCTGAGTGGACCCTGCTTGGGATTCGCTCTCCTTCTCTCCCTAACCCTGTCCCGTGTGCACTCTCTCTCAATAAGTAAATAAAACTTAAAAAAAATAAAGACATGAAAAGTAGTCCTTTTCCTTTAGTTTTTCTATTGATCACCAATTATCCCGTCATATTAATTGATGAGTCCCCAAGTTAGTGCATTGCTACCTCTATTAATATCCTTTTTCCATACATGTATTGGTGTGTTTCTGGATGAATCTATTCATTCTTTCCAATGATTAATTGTCCATTGTGAAACAACAATTGTACCTGACCAAAGAATTTACCTAAGTCTACTGTAAGGTGTTTCTCTATAAACTTCTAGCATGTTGAACTTTACAAGGTACCAGACATTGGATGATAAACCATAATTTTTGAAAATATTTATTCTAAGTCATTTCTGATAACTTTAAATGCAATAAACTTTTATATTGATCTTATCGTAGCCCAACCTGGTAAATTCTACCATTTGTTCAATAATTGGTATGCTGATTATTTGGGGGTTTCCACGTAGCGATCATTGCATCTCCAAGCCATTCATTTGTTTTCTTTCCAGTCCTTATCCTTTCAATTTATGCATGCATTTATTTTGTTATTACATAGTATGTGCATAGTACATACTATGTGCATAGTACATAGTACATAGTATGTGCATAGTACATAGTACATAGTACATAGTACATAGTATGTGCATAGTACAACAGGAATGATTTCTGTCTTGCATTTGCTATGAACTCTACGTTTGTAGTAGTTGATTGGGTAAGATGGTTACTTCTTTTCCTGTTTCAGTAATGGTCACTATCATGAATGAGTGTTGAATTCAAAGTTCACTAAATGTTCTCTAGGGAAACTCTGACTTTTTTTCTTAAAAAATATCATATGTATAGCTTGTAACCAATCATAAGGTAGGTGTGTAATATTGTGAGTTCATTCCAGTCCTTGGGAAGACTAAAAATTAACCTGCTTTTAAGAAGATACTGTTGAAAGGATATATATAAGGATTAATTTGGCCACTAATCCTTAGAAATTATGGTGTCATTCATACTTTATCCGGACAAATTATTGATAGTTTCTTACTGAATTATGACACATAATGTGTCCATGTTACAGTTCATAATACTGAAATGGATTGAGTTAGTGGTAGCATTAAGATAACACCATGCATAATAATTTATTTATCGGTTTTCTTGAATGACATTGATAAGTATCAGTTGATAGACGTACAAAATTTCAAGAACATCATGTCTTGTATAAATTTGCTACAGTATAGGGGCGCCTGGGTGGCTCAGTCGGTTAAGCATTCAACGTGGGCTCACGTCATGATCTCACGGTTTGTCGATTCAAGCCCCACATCAGTCTCGTGCTAACAGCTCAGATCCTGGAGCCTGCTTCGGATTCTTTGTCTCCTTCCGTCTTTGCCCCTTTCCCACTCACGCTCTGTCTATCTCTCTAAACATTAAATAAACATTTAAAAAATAAATAAATTTGGTATACTATAATGTTAATGCAGTGTTCATACAAATTACATGCCTTTCCTGAAAGCACCTGTTCCATAATAAAATTAGTGAGTGTCCCTAGATGTTGTTGTGGAGAGACATACTGGACACTGCACAGACCTGAACCAAGTCACTGGACCGAATCAGGTGGCTTTGTCCATGTGGAGTCAGGGGACAAATAAGGTTGACTTCAAGTCTGCGGTTCAGACATAGCTTCTGGTTGAGCCTGATACATGCTTTCCAGTTGAGGCCACTAGTGTGTACTTGTTCTCCCGAATTTCCTGTCCTGCTGCAATGTGCTTTGGTGGCTAGTGTCTTATGGATATCATCCTCTTCCTGTGAGAAGCCCCCCAAGGTGACTTTCAGAAAAGAATGCACACAAATTCAGATCAGATGGGCAAGCATCACTTCCCAGCATGTCTGCTGTTTCATAGTGAAATGAAGACTTCTGATCTTCAGGGTAAGAATGTGATCTCCAGCAGGGTTTTGGTCATCACGTACTGAAATCCTCTGTAACTGAATGGTCGGGAGGTCTCATTAGGGCCCCCATTTAAATCACATATTTATTGGATATTTTAATCTCTCTGTGTTTTGTTCAACTCACAAGTCGCCAGGTCTTCTCCAGAATGACAGGAGAACTTTCAATGAGGGCCCATTTGGACAAAGTCATTGTCTCTGCTGATTAACAATGAAACTCTGAGTTCACTTAGAATAGGCAATTATTTGTTTGCAAGAATTGAGGTCATATTCTTTCCCATTTGTTGCATCTTGTTACGAGGAATTCAAGTTTGCTATTCGGACAGGTGTCCTACGCCCAGCCTTGTCATGACATTTTGCCTCTGGAAAGATATTACCATTGTGCATACTTAAGGACAAAATATGGGTGACTCTTCCTTTGGGACAGAAAGAGGTCCATCTATTTTGTGCAAAAAGAGGCCAAAATACAGATTCCATTAACTCCTTTAACTTTGCTGACATAGTGCCCTTGTTTACCAACAAAATAACGTATTCAAGAGAACTCCTGAGTTGAAATGAAATTCTCAGGGATTTCCTGAGGTTCTGATTTTAAAATGTTCCAAAGAACAGTGTTGGCTTGAGGTCCTCAGTGTGTTCCTTTAGGTCATTCAAGTGAAAACCTCACCTCCCAGTGACGGATGCTTACCACTCCTTACTCCTCATTTCCACAGCCTTTCTCTATACGTTATTTTAGTATCATAAATTTGCATGCTGGAAGTCCTGCATGGAAAATAGCAGCACCCTGGGATGGAGACCCTCCTTCATGATACAAACATTTTCTAGAGTAAATCAGGCCTCAGGGTTTAAAACATTATATGTGAGTAATCTCCCTCCAACATGTTTCCAAGGAGAAACAGACGCCATCTGGGTCCTGGGAGCTTTAAACACGAAGAATCCAGATTTAGTTTAAATAGGTGCCACCCTCTGCTTTGGCCATGATCCCAAGCTTTGGGACTCTTTCTCTGTATACAATTTCTTACTAATCAAAGACCTATTTCATGAAGCTTACCAGTAGTATTTTTTGTAATAACAAGTGGTGGTAGAAAGACACTTAAGAAATTACTCTCAGGCCTGAGAGAGAGAGAGACTGAGGAAAAGTTTCTTCTCATTTTTAGCCAGTGTGCCTGGAGCTCAGGGTCAAGTTTGTATATAATTATAGATTCCCCAACTTATTTTTTTAATGTATGTATTCACTTTTATTTTAACTTCTTGGCTTTGGCCTTCTTAGTCAGTTCTTAGTGGTTTGGGATTTTCTCTATCCAAATCATTTATTATTGAGCATTTTCAAATATTTGTACTATAAAATATTAAAGAGATCACTTTATAGTTTTACAGTAAAATAAGATCACTTTACAGTTTTTTAAACTTAATCTAACCTTCATGTATTCGAAAGTGCTAGGCCAGACATCGACAGCAGCAAATGTTTTCTGTTTGGGACCAGAAAGTAAATACTTTTGGCTCTGGGGGCCTTGTGGATCCCCATTGTAATTACTCGGTTTTGCTGTTGTAGAGTGGAATTAGCTACAGGCAGCACTTACCCAAACAGGCAAGGCTATGTTCAATAAAACTTGATGTGTAGACACTAAATGTTGAATTTCATATAATTTTCACATGCCATGAGATATTGCCCTTCTTTTAATTTGTTCCCTGATGATTTAAAAATGCAAAACCCGTTCTTAGTTTGTGGGCTAAATGAAAACAGGCAGGGGGCAATGAGTCACAGTTGCCCAAGCCCATTCTGAGTCAATCCCAGTATCAAACTTGATGAAGTGCCCATTTTGGATCATACCTAGTACGAACGTTGAACAGGTGCTTATTCTGGATGTACTCAGTACCTATCATGAAGTGGTTCCCCTTCTCGATTGTAGATAGTGCCTCCCTTGAAGAGATGTCCATTCTGGATTGTACTGAGTATCTACTTGGATTGGGTGTCTAACTTGAAGCGATGCCCATTCTGGATCGTACCCAGAACCTACCCTGAAGAGGTGCCTATTCTGTACTGAAGCCAGCACGTACCTTGAAGAGATGCCCATTCTGGATCATAATCAGTATTGAACTTGACAGGTTACCCATTCTGGATCATACTCAGTACTTTGCCCTATCTGGATCGTACTCTGTACCTACTTTGAAGAGATGCCCCTTCTGGATCACACCCAATACCTAACTTGAAAGGGGGTTGCCCATTCTCGATCATACCTAATACCTAACTTGAAAGGGTACCCTGACAATCCTGCATTCAGCACTCCGAGTTTCTCACACATCTCGACAAAGCATCAAGAAACATCTACATTGTCTCATGTATTTACATTGAGAGGACATTTTTGTTTGTGTCCTTGAGGGAAAGTACATGGGAGTTATTTACTCATATTAAAGAACAAGTTTTGAGAAGATAAACCACATATGAAATAATGTAGGCATATACCTTATATTGATTTTGGATAACTAAACGTATTCGGTAACACCAAAGAGCAGACAGGTGATTTATTAGGGTGATGATTTTTTTTTTCATAAAACAAACCATTCGGGTTTACTTAATGATAATCTCATTCTGCCTTAAAAAAAAAAAGTATGACCATTTTCATGAATACATTGCCGTTGCATATTTTTTGGGAAAATGTTCAACTGTCTTGTGATATATGTGGATTTCCAACAAACCCAAAGTGATAAAGTTTAGCATTCACTTTTTAAAATCTTTTTTAATGTTTATTTATTTTTGAAAGACAGACAGAGATAGACCGTGAGCAGGAGAGGGGCTCAAAGAGAGAGGGAGACACACAATCTGAAGCAGGCTCCGGGCTCTGAGCTGTCAGCACAGAGCCCATCACGGGGCTTAAACCCATGAACCATGAGATCATGACCCGAGCCAGAGTCGGACGCTTAGCCATCTGAGCCACCCAGGCGCCCCTACTTAACATTCACAGGACATTCACTCTGCCATCTGTAGACATCTGCTGTCTTCTAGCACTGCTGTGGAATGCTTCTCAAACATCACCAAGACTTCCTGATGACACTTTCAACAAAATCTTCTCATTTCTCATCACAAACAATGGAATAATATTGGCAGGCCCATGATGGATCACTTCAAGCTACAGATATTGTCCCCCCAAGTCCTGATGGGGAAGGCTGGTATAACTTTTTCAAACAATTGCCTCTGACCATGAAATTTGTTTAAACATTGCCCTCGAGTCCCTCTTATCTACTTAATGAGCATGCATTGATTACCCATTGTATGCTAGACTTTGTGCCTGGCTCTACGGGAGCAAGTGTTTCTGCTCCACTCTTACACATGAATAATTAAAGTGGAAATACGTTCTTCATTTACTTGAATTTCATGTTTAAAAAGTACTGGGCGAGCTACCAAGTCCAGTTTACTATTATACTACACTTGTGTAAATCCATACCAATCTAGATCGCACATGTTCGAATACCAAAGTGAGCACTTGAATTTAAATGTCAAGGTTTGGGGCGCCTGGGTGGCTCAGTCGGTTGAGTGTCCGATTTCAGCTCGGGTCATGGCCTCACGGTTCGTGGGTTCAAGTCCCACGTCTGAGCTATGAGCTCAGAGCCTGGAGCCTGCTTCAGATTCTGTGTTTTCCTCTCTCTCTGCCCCTACTCCGCTCGCACTCTGTCTCTGCCTCTCAAAAATAAAACTAATAAAAAAAAATAAATGTCAAGGTTTCTGAAACTCTCCAAATGATATGTTCAACATTGCTTAAGCAAAATGCATTTTAAAGTTATATTTTGCCATACATCACCAAATTGTGAAATATCTTAACTGCACACACTTTCAATTAACTTACCACTTAGCGTAAGAATATATGATGAAATCAATGAAAGCTGATTATTTCAACATGCACTTTTCGAGGTGACTGTAAGTCTGGCATTTAGACCCAGGTAACAGACATTTAAATACCCAAACATGACTACTGCATACATTTAATCTTGAAAATTAACTCACACAAGATAGCTTCCCATGCTGATTGCATCATCTGTAAATGACTGTAATCCAACTGCATAAATATTGATGAACTTCTCAAGTTTGGAATTGCTATTGCTGAATTTTACTACGTTCCTTGGCGCTTCTAAAATGGAAATTCTTCTCTCGATCTTGGGAAAGTTCCATTATCAACGTGCCCAAAACAGGTCACATGCAATGATGTAGGTGATAAGAAAGAGCAGATGTGTGAATTGAATCATGTTATATGCATTTAGCTCTGTCTGTCTCTTAAGTATGCCTGAAAAGTCTGTCTTTTGACAGGCCCTGCAGACATAACCAGGGACCATTATTTCCTGTGAAGACACCCTCAGCAATCAGAGTTAACTTTTGGTTATATTAAAGTAGCAATCTACTTACTTAACTACCTATTTCAGAAGTCCTCCCAAGGAAGTTCACCCTGAGTGAGGGGCGATTTTGCCAAAAATTCAGGGAGTCCGAAGACCTTGGACCATCATCAGTATGACACCTATAACAAAACAAGTAAGATGTTCTTTTCACAGGCAGAAAAGCTAATGTGAAGAAGGTAGCTTTCCTTTCCCTTGATTTTAGACGCACAGGTCTGGGGACTGTGAAGGGTTTTGGTTGGAAGTGTACCTTTCACTTACAGATATATTCCAAAGCTATGGACCTATCACTTAGGCACTACCCAAAGCTGTTTGTGTTTTTATTTGTTTCTTTTGGCTCTAGAATTGGGAAAGTGCCAAATAGGTATGGACTTCCATTCTGGAGATTTGAGACAATTTCCATGTATTGACGTTTATCTGGAAAGAGTTGCACAGGGACAGGGAAAGTGTAACAGAATACTTTTTTTTTTTTACTATGACAGAAGGGTTCAGGGATTTTTAATATTGTTTTCAGGTGGGTTTACATGTTTCACACTCCTGTCTCTTCCCTTTCAGTCTTAACGCTGTTCTGCCTTGTCGGCAGACTTAATGTAAGTTAAACATTACAATCTCAGGTTGAGTGAAGATGGCTAAGTGGACATACATGGGTCAGTGGGTTCCCAAGGTGGCACCTGTGCCCACCCAGCCATCCAACCCAGACTCACTGGTAAGAGGCAATTTTGAGGGACACGAAAAGCTGTTACCCACTGAAAGATGTAACAGAAGGAAGTCACACCAGTTTAAGTAAAATGCTTAATCCCAGGGGAGGGAATGTCCAACCTGATGCTCCATGGCTACCAATAGGAGCCATGTGTCCAAGAATTTCCAGGTTGTGGAAGATACCATTTGATTGTGTAAGATCTCCTAACAGTTGTGGACAAAGTCTTGGATGGGCTTCTTGGATGGGATATTGATAATATTGGGCCTTCTGCTGGTCTATGTGAGCTCTAACTGTACAATGGGACATCAGTGTGGAATTTAACATGCTGGATTCACTCAGCCCATATTCACACTGTCCCCAAAGACCACCCTAGTGGGTATTCTCTGATCCCAGGTAGGAGCAACCTGGACACGCTGGGCTGGTACTTTGCTAGTGATCCTCAACCAGCAACAGTTGGAGTTGATATAAAATGTCCCAGCTTCTTGGCCCCTTCCTTGGACAACTTTGATACATTTTCTCCTAGAAGATTGAGTCCCTGCTCTCCACAGGGGTACTCACTTGTTAACACAGTCTTCATTGGCTTTTCTCTTTCCTGTCTCACCAACCCACACCTTCCTTAAGAAGAACCACCTCTCAAATAAATGATGTGAGTCCTCATCCTTACCTGGGAGGGTGGATTTGTTTTGGGGGGAGTCACAAGACAGTGCCTATGATGGAGAAGCAGGACCGTCAAAGCACTGAACCGGTCGGTGAACACATCCACCAAGGGCTAGTGCTACTGTCGTGTAACTTTTGAATTAACACTCAGCTGAAAGATGTGTTTGATGGAGCCTGCACAATAAGGAGAATGTCGACCCTGCATTTTATGAGATTTAGTTCCAGACCCTGCATTATCATTTGCCACCTTCTCACACACAGACACTCACACATTATCCACTGCTTTGCTCCATCAAGGAGCGGTGGTGTTATCTAGCATCAGGTTGCAGGTCTCTGTTGGTGGAATAGTAGGTTGCACATTTCTGGTTGAAATACTAATCGTATCATTTTCTGACTCTGTGGACCAAGCAAGTGAGATCAGTAATTTTCTGTCTGGGCTTCAAAGATAAGACTTTGGGCGGCAGTTCCTGAAAATGGACTGTGCTTATTTAGGTCATCCAGAAAACACTCAAAATCCTCTGTGATCCTGCCTCCCTGGCCCAATTTAGCTCTTGGCAGACTTTAGGGGAATGGGCCCAACAGCTCTTCGTGCGTAGGAGTCAGCTTCCTGCACTAAGGGAAGGGTTGCTCATTGTCATAACTCTGAACTGGAGGTCTGGACGGCCCAAGGGTAGGATTTCCCTTGGATCCTAAGCCAAAGTTCTTGGTAAAATGAGATGTAAAAATGTAAAACAAGTCAATAGCAACAAAAATGGTAAAGAAATAATAATAATATCTTGGATATTGGGAAAAGCTGCCTCTCAGACTCCATTTCATGCAGAGCATAGCAGGAGGCTTGTCTGAATATAACGCGACCCCAGAAGTACACTGGTAAAACCACTTTCTGGGTGTAGGTAATTAGGGAAGACACTGCATGTAGCAGTCAAGGCCATCAGGGAACAGATGACATACACAAATTGGGTCACTGTGCTACACGTCTGAGTTTTAACATCACGCTGAACTTTCCTTAATTAGAAAAAGATTTACATTATATTTTAATTGTCTGTTTGCTTGTAGCTTTCACTTGTAAAGTCCCTAGTACACTGGAGGTAATCAATGCATAGATGTTTTTCAGTGAAAGAATACATTGTGTGTGTGTGTGTGTGTGTGTGTGTGTGTGTTGTTCCACTTGATAACTTTTCACTAATCCCTGAGTACTCCATTGTATATATGCTTTCTTTTACTTGGTCCAAGTGATATAACAGAAAAGAGCTTTCCCACATTTGCCTAATAGCTCAACAACAGCAACAGCAATAACAAAACACTCAAAATGGTGAATGTGTGCTATGTGCCTTTTGGGGGGGGGCGGTATGTAAGGAAGCATTACCATATACAGACTTGGATGCAAAGAACACAGTGTGGCAACTGATGGGTTTATTTCAACAATTCCCATACTGCCTCGTCTGCCTGATTTACTCTACTGTGATCTAAGTAAATGCTATAAGGAATAACACACGGTTTCCCAACCAATGCTCGATTCAAGAGTTGAAGCCGAACTTTGACTCAATAAAGTGAAATTAACAGGCAATGACTGTAAAGACTGGCGATTGAAAATAATTAAATATGGGTACCCAGTGCTGCTGTAGACACAAGTTAGATGATAATACATGGAAAAACTTGGATATTTCCTCTTAAGCATTTACATATCCATCATTACTAATGTGTAACTGACATTTTGTAGTTTTCTTTCACTTTTCCACACAGAATCTCCCACGTTTACAATTCCGTACACCTTGCCTGGGTGCTTTAATTTCCACAGTTTGTTGGAATGGATTACAAATGTCTGTCTAGTAAACTTCCGTGACAATCCTGGTGATATAATATGTTGCTGTTGGTGTTTCAAGCTGGTAAGAACAAACCCAGGGTCTTCCTATAAATACAAAGTTTTGGAATAGGGTGGATCTGAGTTGGAAGTCCTTCAAATGATTATAATTACCCAGGGCACTTCATTAAAACAACGTTCTTGTCTAGGGGAAGTCCCAGGATATAGCACTCAGAACACAAAGTGATAAACAGTAGTGACCTTCATTATCTTCCTAGTGTATGTATTTGGCCAAAAAATACTTGACCTACAACCAGTCTTTTCTATTAGTTCTCATTCTTTGGATGTCATGCAATTGCCTAATTCCCAAATCTCAAGTGTTATTATAAAAATTGTTTGTTTCTTCTGGTAATTGTTTTTCCATCCTAACGCCTTTTTATAACAATCAATTTTCTATAAAAAAAAATGGTAACCTAAGTGATTTTTAAAATGAAGGCTTGGATCTCTTTTAATGCCTTTTATGACCAAGAATCTTTGGTTAATGCTTAATAACTTTTACTGTCAAGACATCCTTTTTAATCTCACACCTAACCTTCCCTTGTTGGCACTTAAATCCATTTATTCCTGCTCTGTGAAGATTAGGAAGAGTTGGCCAGAGTTCTCTCCATAATGACTCTTCATTTGCTTGACGACAGTTACTGAGTCAGCCTTCTGAGTAAATGTCTCCAGCCTTCTTTGCCTTCCCTCAATGCCACTTTCACTGTTGCTCACATAAGTTGTCCTAGATGCAGTGATGTTACCAAAGCAGGGGGTGAGCTGCCTGTGAATATCTCATTGTATAGCTTCCTCCCCCTTCTCTGGAAATGGTACCTGAGAGAGGTTGGCCCCAGTGGTTATGCCCAAGTTGCATGAGCATTGCTCTTTTGGGTAGCTGATTGTTTCAAGGTTGAGTTGATTCAAGGTGGAGTCAAGGTTGATTGATTCAAGATTGACTGATTCAAGGTTGGTTGACTCAAGGTTGATTGATTTAAGACTAATTCAAGGTTGGCTGACTCAAGGTTGATTGATTTAAGACTGATTCAAGTTGGATAGTTGACTGATCTGTGGCCAATTCACATTGGACCTTAATCAGGTTGATCGAGAGACTGAAATTTGGGATTCAGATTCAGGGGCTGGCACTTCTGCACCCTGCATTGTGTTTGTGGCTATTCTCTTGGAGATGCATGATCTTCATCAGGTGAGGTCTCCGGAGTTGCTCTTGTCCCTGGGCTTCAGGTGTTTTTCCAACCCTTTCTGTCAGTGAGAAACCTAATCATAATTCAAATTCCCAATTAGGTCTTCAGGTAGCAAAACATAATGTCTGCTTCTTTTTTTTTTAACGTTTATATTTTTGAGTCAGAGAGTGAGTGAAGGAAGGAAGGGAAGAGAGAGAGGAAGATACAGAATCTGAAGCAGGCTCCAGGCTCTGAGCTGTCGGCACAGAGCCTGATGTGGGACTCAAACCCACAAGCCGTGAGATCATGACCGGAGCTGAAGTTGGACACTTAACTGACTGAGCCACCCAGGCGCCCCAAAGTCAAAAGTATTCTAATACACGTTTCAATGACTCCCCGCTGAAAGAAAAAAAAAAAATTATGCCCAGGTTCTTGTGGAGAGATTAGGTGACCACACAATACGCCTCTCTGTTATTCTGGAGGAAGACATGGGACTGTCCAGATCTACGTATAAGCATCAGAGGTGGCACAGTTGACACTTGTCTAAATTACTTGTTTACACCTCAGTCTCCCACCTCTGGTGAGGTCTCCAAAGGAAGGGATAAGGCTTTAGGGACTTTGGTTCTGTGACACACTCCACTGGGATGGAGGGGCAGGTTCCCAGCACATGCTGACAGAATGAAGGTTTTAATAAGTAAAAATAAATGAGTCCTGTCCTTTGCAAAGAAAAGTGCATTGCAGGCACTTTGACTAAAACTCCATATCCACGAGAAGAAATAACCTAGTGTGTGCAGCATGAAGAACATTTACAATGGAGATAAAACAGCTCTTGAGAGCCGATAGTAAGGATCGAGGTATGCTTGATGCTTTTCCTGTGTGATCACATTAGTAACGAGAAGAAACATACAGCTCCAACCAAAAGATAACCCATCTGGACGTGTTTATATGGAGAGGGGAGAGGGAAAGGTTTGGTTAAGAATAACTACAGGGAGGTGGTTGTGGTATTTATACCACTATCCCCATACTGCTTATCTCTCATCCTGCTCTATTATTATTATTTTTGTGCTTATCACAGCCTAACAGGACATAATTTATATTTAGTCATCTGTTTATTTTTGTCTCTCTGCATCCTGCATAATTCAAGAAGCCCAGGGTTGTGTCTGTCCTATTCCCTCTGGCATCCACAGACCCATAATCGTGTCTGGTACATGACAGGACCCGGTAGTTCTTGTTTTGTGTTGATGGACTCCACAATGAGTAGAGATTCTGTGTGGGAGCTTTGTATCCTCAGGGACTTTTGCAAGGAAGGACTTACATTTGTGTCATGGATGAAGTGGCTGAGCTGGGGAACGGGCATTTCGGTCTCTAATTTCTTACATTCCTTTATCTGCATCAGCAAAAGCACCTCGTTCTCTCTTAGGAGAAAGGGTTTGACCAGCTAGTGAAGGAGTAGGAGAAAAACTCCTCCAGACCTTTGCCTTATCTACCCAATCACCTTCAGGGCCATCGCAAAGATCTTCAGTAACTAGATGGATCCGTCCATGCCTCAGAATATTTCCACATCTGCTTTGGTGTATCTAATAGTTTCTTACAGAGCACTTTTGTTTGGGGGAGGGAGAGTGGTTTAGATATATTTTTTCTTTTGCCATAGGAAATAATAACTTTAAATTTAAAAATGTAGGGGCGTCTGGGTAGCTCAGTCGGTTGGGCGGCCGACTTCGGCTCAGGTCATGATCTCACGGTCTGTGAGTTTGAGCCCCGTGTCGGGCTCTGTGCTGACAGCTCGGAGCCTGGAGCCTGTTTCAGATTCTGTGTCTCCCTCTCTCTGACCCTCCCCCGTTCATGCTCTGTCTCTCTCTGTCTCAAAAATAAATAAACATTAAAAAAAATTTTTTTTTTAAATTTTAAAATGTAGGGGCACCTGGGTGGCTCAGTCTGTTGGGCGTCCAACCTCCGCTCAGGTCATGATCTCACGGTCTGTGGGTTCGAGCCCCGCGTTGGGCTCTGTGCTGACAGCTCAGAGCCTGGAGCCTTCTTCGGATTCTGTGTCTCCCTCTCTCTCTGCCCCTCCCACACTCAAGCTCTGTCTCTCTCTCTCTCTCAAAAATAAATAGACATTTAAAAAAAATCACCACAAGACAGCCCCTTCATGCATATGTTGTCACTAAGTTGTAATCACATCAGTGTGAATAATAACAAAAACATTTGCTCCCTTGAACACAAGCAGGGAGTAAAGCTAGAAGGAAGGCCCACTTACTGAGCTGTGGGAGGGGCCACCTCCGAGGGGGGGGCAGTGCTTCTGAAGCTCTGGGACTCTTGAAGTGAAGCTTGGTGGTGTACTACCCAGTGGTGCCTGGGACCCTAGTCCATGGTGATGGGCATTTAGATTAATGTGTGTTAGTGAGACATGCATAAAAGGATCAACAACTCATATTTGGTGACAATATTTTTTCAAATTTTTTTACAGCTTATTTTTATTTATTTTGGGTGATAGAGAGAGAACAAGCAGGGGAGGGGCAGAGAGAGAGAGAAAATCCCAAAGAAGTTCCACACAGTCAGCACAGAGCCCTACACAGGGCTTAATACCAGGAACCATGAGATCATGACCTGAGCTGAAATTAAGTCAGACGCTTAACGGACTGAGCCACCCAGGCATCCCAGTGATTTTTTTTTTTTAAATAACTAGTTCTTTTTAGGAAATCTTTACCCCCAAAGGATAGTTAAGGTTAAGGATGTAGTGTCTTTTAGTCTTCAAGGGAATAACGTTTAAGACTTGACTTGATCACACAAAGTTTACAATTCCTAAGTTTTTGCTGATGAAGATGTGACCCAGAACATTGAATTAGCAGAGAATGAGTTGGAATTCAGGGGTGCAGTATCAAGGATGACAGACATTTAAAAAATAAAATTACTCAACATTTCTTTTTAAAAAATGTTTATTTATTTTGAGAGTGCGAGCATGGGAAGGGAAGAGCTGCAGAGAGAGAGAATCCCAAGCAGGCTGCACGTTCAGCATGGAGCCTGACACGGGGCTCGATCTCAGGAACCTTAAGATCACGACCTGAGCCGACATCAAGTGTCAGCGACTTGACCAACTGAGCCACCCAGGCGCACCTCTAAAAATATTTTAGAAACAGAAAAAGATGATGGATGTTATCCGATCCTACTTTAGTATGATCATTGGTGTAAATCAAGCCATCATCTTGCATGGGTGGCTTAAACTTATGCCATAGTGATGCATGCAGATTATTTCTCATTACAAGTGGAAAAAAATTAAAACTTCTGCATGTTGGACAGCTAAGGATGGAGTGGGAAGAGAAAGGGTAGACGGTGAGGAAGTAATGGAACAAATGGATGGGGGACGTCGGGGAGGACAGGTTGGATGTGGAAAGGAGACAGCTGATGTCACAGTGACAGGCAGGCAGGGCCACACAGCCATACTCTTCTCACTAAGAGAGAGGTGTCCAAGCGTGGGGAAAGAGTAGACAGAGCATGCTCCGGAAAAGGAAACTTTACGGATACAGAGGCACGAATGCAAATGAACCCATTCAGTGTTAAGTGAGTATTTTTCAAGGAAGACAAAGCAATGTAGAGGCTAAGAGTTTCAGCTCTGGGGTCAGAGATGTATATTTTGTCCCTGGCTGGGCCACCTTGGGGTTGTGGAGTGAGTTCTGTCCGACAGCCTTAAGCTCCAGTCTTCTCATTTTTAAAATGTTTCTTTAAAAGGCACTCATTTCTAGGATGTTGTGTATTCAATGAGATAAAGAACATTACGCCCTCAGGTGAATGGTGGACACATCCTAAATCAGGAGATGGAATCTCAAAGGCCAACAGGTGTGACTCCAGAAAGCAGAACTGAGGGAGATTTTGGTGAACTAGAAAGTGAATCCTTTGCGAGGAAGCCACTATCCCCTCCAACTGCTGACCTCCAGGCCCCAGATATCCAGATATTGCCACATCTTTAGAAGACCTTCCAAGAGAAGGTATAGCACATTCAGGCTGTTAATTCAGTGTTTTAAAAATGCTCGCAAAACGATTCATGTTTTACAAACCATGTGCAGGGCTAATGAACACATCTATGGGCTGTGCTCAGGACCTCTATTAAAAAGTATTTGCTCTTACGATCATTGCTATTCTGGTAGCCTATTATGATGATGAATATCATTACGATTGTTTTGCCTTTGTTTTGGGGAGCAAATCACTGTCTTGGGAGCTAAAGAAACTATAAGAGAGAAAACAGAACACATACTGTCATAGTAAGCTGAATGTAGAAAATCAGTTAATAGGCACAAATATGCACAATTAAATACCCTCCAAAATATTTTAAGAACTACGAGGACAGCAGGGGATTTCCTTTTTATTTTAAACACAGCTGTGATGTGTATTTTCTGAAGAGCTTCAAACAAGCTTCAGTTTATGGTGGTCCCATCTGAAATGGATTTCAGACTGAATTAGGTAATGCCTCCAGAGAGCTCGATATATGTTATTAGTCATCAACATGACCATCGTCATCATTACATGCAATCAGACAGCTAACCTACTTACGTACATCAGGTCTCAAATCCTGATTTAAATATTTCACATTGCCTCAAGGTTAATGAACTTGACACCAAATATGCAAATTAAAAGTTGTCAGACATTTGAACAAATGAACAAAGATGTTAGGTCCAAGGAAGCTTGCTGCAGTGACGGAATAAAAGCTTCTGGGTGTTCATCAATAGTGCAGTTGTTAAGTGCCTTCTATAAAATATGGCACTGTTGTTTAAAAAAGTTAATGATACTAATTATGTAGACTTTGCAATATGGGTAACACAAGTGATTTTTATTTCCTTTTTTCCTGTTAGGAGAATTTCTTCCACATGACTAGTCAGTTTTTCCATGGTGTCTTTCTCTTTCCAGGTCTACTTTTCTTTTGTTTGTTTAGGAACTCGTTATTTTAGACCCAGGCATCCAATGTGGATTCCTAATTTTATTTTCTTATAACTTGTGAATGTTTTCTTTTGTGTTGGCCATTATTTTTTTTCCAGTTTATTTATTTATGTTGAAACAGAGAGAGCAGGGGAAGAGCAGAGAGAGAATCCCAAGCAGGCTCCGCACCGTCAGCATGGAGCATGATGCAAGGCTCAAAGCCACAAACCATGAGATTGTGACCTGAGCCAATACCGAGAACTGGTCGCCCAACTGACTGAGCCACCAGGGCACCCCTGCCCATTAACTGGAGTAGGAACTATGGGCTCCAGATATGAGGCTCATCCTTATTCCTGTGGTTGGCATGGTCTGCCTCATTGAAACGTACTTCCTTTCTCCTTACTTTCAGTGGGTGATGTGTTGACCCCTATTTGTGGCATTCTCTGGGTAACTCAGGTGGCTGTGGAGGGCCAGGAAGACTTTCCTTTCCTATACCAGGCTCTGAATGACTTGGAGACTGTGGGGACCCTCTCCCACTTATCTTGCTGGTGTCTCCTGTGCTTCTGTAGGCATGAGAAGGTCCAAGATCCATTCAGACTTGCAGGTGGCCTGAGTGGCCCCTTGGGGCTCCAGCACAAAATGGAGACTATGCAGAAGAATCTGTAAGAGAAGTCAATCTGCTGCCCTTTTATCTAAGCTCTAAGGATTGTATTGTCTTCTTTCTAATTCAGTGGCTACTGGCTTTTGCGTGGAAGCACAGAAAATAAACCCCCAGAATCCATCATGTAGTTTCTCCCCCTGGAGACCACAGAAAAGGCCAAGTTCTAGGACGAACTCTTCATATTTTTCCAGCATGCTCCCCAGGCATGGAGGTTAGTCTAGGGGCAGAGATGAGAAAGACAGTGGTCAGTGCCTTCTTAACCTAAACCTAGGCAACTACTATCCAGTGGCTACATGGAATAAATCATAATCCAGGAAATTAACACAGCATATCCAGTATTTCTGGATCTATCACATGCTAGTAATTTTCACCACATGAACACGCCTGTTCCTCACACAACAGTTTGGAGATGCTTAGTATGGATTCATATAAATATGAACACTGGATCACACGACACAGGATTTTCTACATTTTTATGATTCCAAATAGGTTTCTTAAAGAGTTGTACTGATTTAGAGGACCTGAAACATTGTCCAGTTCCTGTGGCCTTTAATCTCACCCATTAGAGCAGATGATTCTTTATAAGCCTCGATTTAAAAAGAGAGAGGGGGGGGAAAAAAAGAAGAATTACACCTGGGGCCTTTTCCTCTCTTACTTTATAAAATCCCCTATAGTTCCTCATAAAGTTTGATGGATCCTTATGATAAAAAAGTTTAAAGTACAGAAAATGCATGAGTAGCTCTCTTCAGCCAAAGACTTTCCTTTTTATCCCTCATTTGCCTCTCGATCTTTAAAGACTTTGCCTCCCATGGGCTTCTCCAGGTTCTGTTATCTCCTGGAAATTTCTAGACTCCTTAGGGTACAGTAATTCCTCCCACTACAGAATCAACAGGTCATTGATTCTGGGAAGAGACATCTTCCCCAGTACCTTTTAGAACTGTGCAGTTGCTGTAAGTCTTGAGGCTTTAGTTTTGTCAATTTTTGTTAATTTTGTGCACAATTTCATAATGAATTAGAAGAGCTATATTTTTCTATAGGAGGTTTTCAGCAACAGCTGAGTCTATATAGCTAAAAGTGCTTACATCCAACCTTAAGAAATGGAATGTGGCCTCTGGGTGGCTCAGTTGGTTAGGCATCTGATTCTTTTTTTAGTTTTTTTAATGTTTATTTTTGAGACAGAGAGAAAGAGAGAGGCAGAGAGATAGAGCCCAAGCAGGGGAGGGGGAGGGAGAGAAGGGGACACAGAATTTGAAGCAGGCTCCAGGCTCTGAGCTCTGAGCACAGAGCCCGACGCAGGGCTTGAACCCGAGATCATGACCTGAGCCAAAGTTGGAGGCTTAACCGACTGAGCCAACCAGGTGCCTCTTGAGCATCTGATTCTTGATTTCTGCTCAGGTCATGAACTCATGATTCATGACATAAAGCCCTGAGTAGGACAATACAGAGTTTGCTTGGGATTCTGTGTGTGTGTGTGTGTGTGTGTGTGTGTGTGTGTGTGTGTGTGTGCCGTTTCCATACTTGTGTACTTTCTCTGTTTGAAAATAAAAAAATAAACTTAAAGAAAAGAAATGGAATGAATTTCTGATGGTGCATTTGAGTGCTCTAATCGTATTCATGGCGTTGAACAGGAAAACCTCATCTGGTGATCCATGCTAACTGTCGAAAATGTGTTCCCTTTGGAAACATTTAGCCATCTCTGTTTCTGTTTTAAATTTTGTTTGTAGTTATTTTAGTCCCCAGGCCACTGAGTTTCAGTGTAGATCTTTTTTCTGAGCGTCCTCAAAGCACAAAGCAGCACGCCCTTTCCATGTCTTACTGTTGATCCGGTATATGTAAGATTCCTCTGTCAGAGACCCAAACTTCTGTGCTATCATGTTCTGCCTGTGGCATTTCCTCTCTCGGTCACTTTTCTTGAACGCTTGTATGCCATGCATGTTTCACAGTGGCAAAACTCACCCTAACTTGTACAACAGAAACCAGATGGAGATGGAGAGATCGACAAAATTAAAGGTTTGCAAAATGGTCCTCTTGGCTATCTGGCTTCCCTCTCTGTTATAACAACAACGTACGGGTCTGGTATGGCTGCTCCAAGAAATCCTAGTGCTCTTTGCCCTGCCCCTATAGGATTCCTATGGGTCTGGAATACAAATATTTGTGAACATGCCCTGCCACATTTCCCTACAGTTTTCATCACCCAAAAACCTCACTAGGAGATGTCGATCTTACTTGCAGAGCCCCAGATGGTTTCCCAATAATTCCCATCTTCTGAGCCAATTCTCCAAACTAGCATAAAAAGCATATTTAGGGTATTTTTAATCCTAAAGCAAGCCAAATAGACCCGTGTGGCACGACTCCATAGTGTTAGAAAAATGATTAGTGCACCTCGATTGGGTAGGTATGCGTCGGGAGACTTTCAGAAGCATGCATTTTATTATCTGTTGCTTATACTCTAAGGGAAAGGGTAAGTAAACATTCTGCCTGAAGTGCTGTTTGCATTCTTGCCTGACAAATCCCAAGACACAGATTTGATATATACCCTCATTGAGCATAGCAGTTTCTTTCTGTTTCACAAATACTGGCAGGAAGTGAGCCTCTTGGTCTTGTCAGTCCCCCAACTGCAAGGAGGTGTTTGGAGAGGCTGACGTCCCCAAGTTCGGTTTCAACTAGTGTTCGTGTACCACAGTTTCTCAACCTGACACTGTTCATGCAGGGGCTGAATGATTCTTTGTTGGGATAGGGAGGGGGTTGTCTTGTGCCTTATAATGTGTTGACCAGCATCCAAGACTTCTCACTGGATGCCATTGGCTCCTTAGCACCTGCTCCCACTTGCGATAAACCAAAACCTCCTCTGACTTTGCTAGTTGCCCACCAGGATGGATGGGAATAGAGTAAAATCATCCCTGATTTTCTTCTTCCCTGTCCAGAACTTTAGTATCCAATATGGTAGCCACTAACCATTGGAAGCCATTGAAATTAGTTACAATGAATTACAATTAAAATTCAGTCCCCTAACCTCATGAAATCACTGGTTACCATATATTATAGAATATTTCCTTCAATACAGCAACTAATATTCGACAGTGCTGTTCTAGGGCAAATATTCTTGGTGGGAGATCTCACATCCAAGGCAAAAACAAACTTATTTATTCTTGTATTTATGGCTTTCAAATAATTTAAGGTAACTGAAAATATGGTCATCATTGAAAAACAAGCAAAGAAGCCAGCGAAATTTTTCAGACAAAGGTTGACGAGATATTAGAAACACTTCAAACTGTATGGTTACTAAATGAAGGGACCCTATTTGAAAACGTTAGACGTATTTTGTACTATAATACTGATTCAGTATTTTAACATTTTTATTCAACAAGAGGGGAATGTTGTGAATGAAATAGTGTTTTGATGATGAATTAATTAATGCATTCAATCTAAACAAAAAAAGAAAGAAACAAGCTCTTTCAATAAATAGGTTATTGTAGTGTATTGCCCACCTGATGCCTGATGCCCTTGGTGGGTTTGGGGAGCCTGTTAGCTATGAGGTTTTAGGGAAGACTGAGCTCTGCTATTTGCTTTCAAAGCAACAAGATCCTGGCTCTCCCTGACCTGATCAATGAGAGACCCATGACCTATTATTAGCCATTTGGATGTTCCCACCCAGGACTTTATATCTGGGTCGGTTGACACACTATGTCAGGCCGTTTAGAATCTTGGTTACCTACATCAGTTCTTTTAATAAATCTCCTAGCGTCTTATATTCCCCAATATCGATACCTATATTTTATGTCTAAGATTCTTGTCTAAGGGTTTTCCATAAGATGCATCTCTGGTAAGAGTTTTGCTTTCTTTTTTTTTTTAATTTTAAAAATTTCTTTTTTCTTTTTAAGTAAACTCTTCTCAACTTGGGGCTCTAACTCATGACCCCCAAGATCAAGAGTCTCCTGCTCTACAGACTGAGGCAGGCAGGTGCCCTACTGGTCGAGGTTTAGAACACTTTTCCTGTAGAGCACCATGCTTTCTGGAATTCTGCCTGGAAGTCATTGCCAACACAGCCTCTCTGAATTTTGTCTGTGTCTTCTCAACTCAGCTAGATTGCCTTCCTCTGCTTTTACAGCCTCGAATGTTCGTCTGGGTATAATTGGGGCAATTGTCAGACTCACCATATTGTTTCCTTTTATCATGGATCACATTTCTATCCTCGCCACTGTGTAATATCCAAAAGCAACTGCTGCATATATTTTTTCCAGTTTTCTCATTGTTCTTTGTTGATTTCTTTTTGATCTAATGGATAAATCATGCCAATCCTCATATATATTGTGATGTAGAGATATAATCAATATCAGTATTGATATTTCTGAGTGCCGTCTCATTGTTTCTTATTTTATTGAAAGTAGCCACACCAATTACTCCGTAACTCTTCACTCTGTTCATTTTCTTTTTAAAGAATTTCACAATCTATAAAAACATCTTCCTTACTTATGGGTGCACTTGTTTATTGGATTCCTTCTCCTTAAGGCACTTTATTTGCCCAGAGTATGTGCCCTAAACAATGTGGTAATTATCTTGGTGAAATAACTGTATCTCACTAATTTCTGGACTAATCATTTCACAATTAAATTTGCAAATTTTACCCCATCTTTTTTAGAATACCAGCTCTTTAGGGATTTTTCTAGCTCTAATTTTGACAAGAGGATAATTTCATATTGTTTCAATACAAATAACAAAATACAGAAAGTTCACTGAATAAGGTTTATGCCTCAGAAAATATTTCTCAGATTATTGTCAGTGTAAGGATCCCACAGGTAGCCAGTGGACTATCCACAATGCTCTAGATGGGTTTTCACGGATGCATAGTACCATACGGCAATCTTACACAGCTCACAAAGGTCACTTTTCACCATTTTATGTCTTCTGTGACATCACCAGCTGATCTTCTGTGTCATGGAAGAGATAAAGACACAGACATTCGTAACATACTACCCATAAAAGTCAATTAAAGTTTATATGTCTGAAATTGTTGGCTTGCTGAATTTTTAGGCTTTACAATCGGGGTGTTATCGTTACTTTTCGTCTACTCTCTTTGCTTGTTCCCTGGAATATAGTGATATTTACGTTGTCCTGAGACTCATCGAGACACTTCATTTCCCAACATGGCATCGTAGAGCAGGGACTGGGCCCTTTTACTTCTTTCTGATCACAATTCTTGACATTTGTTCTTACTCTTACTCAGTGGCCACAGTCCAACATCGTAAAGTAGTGGGTTATTCCGAGGGAATAGACAGAGTGGGCTGTTCATCAAGGTTTGATCCCAGACATAACTGAAGTATATCCTTAAGTGACTTTTAAAACCTACTTGAAGTTCCGGGCCACAAAACATATTTATTTTTAATGCAGTTCAAAATAAGAAAGCCTACAGAAAATGAAAAGATTACCACAGCTGTTTTTCAAATCCTAATACTTTAGATTATCCTATAAATTTTGGATTCAAGAAAAAACTGGGAAATAGGTTACGAAAATAAGTCTCACATCTTGCATTGCCTTTGGAAATACCTGCCTAAGAAAATATTATGGAGGTAATTGTTAGAGCTTTTGCATGGGCATGCTGCTGTTTTAGATATATTCCTCTTTTAAAATGCATGTCAGTCTTTCTGAAAACAGATACGGCACAGTGGAAAGACAGGTGCTTCTAAAGCTTGCGGCTTTACAATTTGGGCACAGGATGGTGGCACAGGATGGTGGCAGCTAAATTTCATTTTGGCTGGTTAGACTGAAGGGGAGGAAGAGCCCTCTCTCCGCTCCTCCTGGCGATCACACTAAGTTTTAGCATGGAGGTGGCAAAGGGTTGCTCTTTCAGGATTAATGGGAAGACTACAAGTCTTGAGGACAAGAACGGATAACAAAGGAAGGGAGCCAAGTCTCAGACACCTTTGAGTAGGAGATCTTGTGGACCCGATAACCCAAACTTATAGGCTCCAATGGAGACCGATGGCCAACCTTTCCCAGAACTCCCCTGTGCATTGACAGTAACCCTGTTGGCCTGTTCCCTTCCCAAACCTGAGAACCAACTGCTTTTTTGCATTGCCAAGGTTGGCTCTGATCCATGTTAGCATCTTCACCCCCAGTCATACTTCCTCTGGGCATGTCTTGATATCAGAACTGGTACCATGTTTGACAGGTCCCATCACTCCTTTTGTTTGAGAGGATGGAGAATATAGTTCTAAGACTGTGAAAATTGTGTGAATGAAATGGTTTCCTAACTCCATAGCTGGCAATAATTAGAGTCACTCACTGCATTTCTGGCCATCAGAGTTTGCTATATTTCCCATAATTATGTTTGTTGTTTGAAGTATCAGGGGTTCATAAAAATAAAGTTTATGGTTAGACACTGGGATCAGAAGGAAAGAGAGCTAAAACGGGGTAATCTGTGAAGATCTTTCTTAAGGATTGACAAGTACTGGAGTGGGGCTAGCGAGATAGACATTAGAGCAGTGTTTCTCAGCTGGAGACAATTTTGTCTCTAGGAGACATCTGCCAATGTAGGGAGACATTAGTGGTCTTGATACTGGAGAAGGGTATTAGTGGCATCTGGTAGGTAGTGTCCATGGATGGAGCTAAACCTTCACACAACGCACAGGACAGCCTGACCACAACAATTATCCAATTGCCAAAATGCCACGTTTTGGGAAACCCTGACTTGGGCAGTTCACTGGGAAGAAAATGAAACTGTAAATTACGTTTCATTCCTTCTAGTAGATCAGTACTTTCTAACTGCATACGTTTGCAAAGGTGTGGAGCTCACAAACATGTCCTTCTAGGAAATCATGGCTTATAATTGTAGGTGCCAACTTTAGCAAAACTAGGACAGCAAAGGTGCATTTATTTAAGTATTCTTAATATTTAATCCAGATGCTTCCTACACTCACTTCTCACTTCCTATCATTTATTAATTTAAGTGACTCTTGCAATCTATAATTTGTTCCAATCTTTCTTTCCTTTTTTTAAAAGCATTCAAATTTTTTTTAATGTTTATTTATTTTTGAAAATGAGAGACAGAGTGCGAGTGGGAGAGGAGCAGAGAGAGAGGAAGACACAGAATTGGAAGCAGGCTCCAAGCTCTGAGCTGTCAGCACAGAGCCTGACGCAGGGCTCGAACTCAGGAGCTGTGAGATCATGACCTGAGCCAAAGTCGGGTGCTTAACCTACTGAGCCACCCAGGCAACCCTATTCCAAGCTTTCTTGAAAGGCCTTTCAACTAAGAAAAGCATATGTATACACATGTATATTTTAAGTTTATTTATTTATTTTGAGAGAGAGAGCATATGTGCACAAATCATATGTATATTTTTAATCCTTGGCACAGTGAGGTAAAAAAATATCCCATTGATTTCCAGTTACAGGGTGAATATTTCTTTTTTTTATTATTTTTTTAAAGTTTTTTTTTTAACGTTTATTTATTTTTGAGACAGAGAGAGACAGAGCACGAATGGGGAAGGGTCAGAGAGAGGGAGACACAGAATCTGAAACAGGCTCCAGGCTCTGAGCTGTCAGCACAGAGCCCAATGCGGGGCTCAAACTCACGGACTGTGAGATCATGACCTGAGCTGAAGTCGGCTGCTTAACCGACTGAGCCACCCAGGCGCCCCACAGGGTGAATATTTCTTATTTCCACTTGTTTTCCTCTGAACATGTGTAGTACATGCCACGTGTTCCTTGGGGCAATCCTGGCTCCTCCCCCGCTGTTCTAAATGGCATCCAAGTCTGTCTCTTCTTGAGAATTCAGTGAAAGTTCAAACCTCTTCCTGCCCTGATCTCCCCAACTTTTGTTTTTCTATTGGAGGTGATTCACATGTCTTGTTTTGCACCTTGGGCTGTTACCCTGTTATCCATCAAATTGCTTCTCAAATAGACTTCATGAATGTACCTTCTTCATTTTGTTGCTGTGACCAGGTTTCTCCCATGTGTATGTCATGGAGCTTTGAGAAAAGGAAGCCCAGACGGCAGTTGTTGGCATCTCCCATAGGAACTAGTTCAGCTTCAGAACATAGTGGGAGTGTTTATTAAGGCACACTTGTGGGCACTTGAGGATACTCTTTGGCCAAAGTTTTACTCTGTGATATATATTATATGGCATAGGTGTAAATATATATGTAGATCATGTATGTACACCACATGTGTAGCATATATTCATATGTATAAGATATATGTATGCCCTGTATCTTTATATATACACCTATTATGTGTGTATATATTATATATGCATGTACCTATGATATATAAGTATATGTAATAGACATATGGCATCCATAAAGCTGTCTGTGGTGTATGATATATGTGCATTTCTGATACATAGGTATTTGAAAACAGGAATCTCAATACAGCTCATGCGAGGAGGAATCCTCAAACCTGTAAGCTCTCAGAAAGAGCAGAGTGGGTACTTTTCATTCCCTTAACTTGTTTTAAGGGACCCGTGAAGTTTTACCAACCCTTCTCTTTTCACTTCTGCTTCACTTTTCTCTGTGGATGTCTCTGCTTTTTCTTTCTTATAGTCCACACATGTCTGTCCAGATTCTACCCATGTCATGGTCCCTCTGACCAAGTCAGTGTCCTAGGTGACGTGCTGGTGTCCATCTCTGTTGGCTTGGCATCGGTAGCTGAAGGAGCAGGAACTAATGCAGGCTGATGGCATGGCAAAGCAGTGTATTGAAAACACACTGAAAGGCTTACATCATTGCCAGGAATACTGGAGAAATAAGCTTAGAATGCAGGTAGGAATAACGGGAATCCTTGGGAGATAGGTCGTGTAGACAGGAGCACCGATAAACGCTGATGTGGACAGCACTGTCTTCAACACAGGGCATGGATGATGTAGCTCTACCTGCATCCAAGAAGTATGGACACATGGTCCATTGGCCCCTGGAAACTGAATGTTGTGACCCCCACTTTCATGGCTAGCAGGAATGTTCTGACATTCCTAATACTGGATCACTGTTGACAAACTCAACATCCTCATGGTAGGTGTCTGGTCACATAGTCAATCAAATGCTGTCTGTCTGAGAGGCGGAGAAAATAAACACATGGGCTTTTGTTTTCTGCACGGAGAGGTGGATTCTGGTACCATAATAGCAAGCATGATAAGGGTGTCCCAGTACAAGGAAAGGGTTTTTGTGCTAAGGGATTCCATTTGGCCCACTCAGATAAGTCAGGGTAATCTCACTGTCTCCAGGCCATTTGGTTACTACCCTTAATTCCATGTGCAATTTTAATTTCCCTCTGCCACATAATGTAACATATTCACCGGTTCCACGACTGGGATTTTTGAGGGCTATCATTCTGCCAGCGACAGTAACTTATATTATCAATGGTATTTTGGCCATATAAAATAATATTTTGTATAAAGAGACCTGGATTTGGAGTAAGAATGGTCTCACATGTTGACTCTGGTATTAGGCATGATCCAGGTCAACAGATAACCTTCTCAGTTAAATTTTCAGGTATGAGGAGCTTGGCACCTACTCCAATGTTGTTTTCCTGATCTTTTAAGCTTGGTCTCGTCTGCAAAAGGAAGGAAAATCCTATGTGGAGTTTCTGCGTGATGTAGAAACCAGATCAATCTTGCTTTGAATCATGACTGTCCCTCTTTCTAGTTAAAGTCACTAAGTTCCTTGGCTTGTCTTTCTCCATTTTCTCATCTCAATAATGGGTACAACTTCCTAGGACAATTGTGAGAATTAAGTGAGGCAATTGAAATGGAGATGCTAAGTGCCACACCTGGTTCACAATGAATATAACACCAGAAAATATCTAAGTGTATTTAAACCACGATTTCTGCAACATTGCACTTCAGATATTTGAGCCCAGGTAATTATGTTTGTTGGGAGTAGAGAGGGCTTCCCAGTGCATTGTGGGATGTTTGGCAACATCCCTGAGGTCTTCACGTTAGCCCAGTTGCCTCTTTCCCTTCAGCTGTGAGACCAGCTGATCTCTAGATACTGCCAAATGTCATCTATGGGGGAGATCGCCCCTCCACTTCTGAGAACCCTTTCTCCAGACAAATGACCTAATGGATAACCATATGTTCTTTACAGTATCTAATTGTAATTATACATGTGACTCATGGAAAACCATAAGCAGTCATATATTTACATGCTGTCTTATAGGTAGATAATAAGGAATATGTGCAACCCTATCTCCATCCATGGACAGAGAAGAGTAAATGTCATTTTTTTTTTTTAATTTGTTGCCGGCACAGATAAATATCTGATTTATTGAAGGCCAAAGAGTCCATGCTTAACATGGGGACTTAACATCCCATTTAGTGTGGGATATTATTCCTTTTTTTTACTTATCTACATTCATTTTGAGGCAATTACCACAACACACTTATCAGTTTAACTTAATCAACTGTGTACATTTCTATTTTGTTAGAACACAAATCCAAAATAACAAGTGAATGGGGAAAGCTTATCTTTTTCACTAAAACCTATTACTTGTAGTCTTAGGAAGAAGCCTCAAGCTGTGTCTGTCTAAATGCAAACCGTATGAGAAAACTAAAACATGCTCACTATTTTAATTATCAGCTTCTTGGGGAGCGGGGTGACAATGACCCCAGTTTTCCCTCTTGACCTGAAGGAATATGTAAATTAAGTGCTCTAGCAGGTGAGAAAGGATAAGCATAGGGAGCGCCTTGATTAAATTTCACAAAAGTATATGGATTATTGATTAGGTTCACAGCATGAAACAGCCCAGAAATGTCACCCTTCAGTGGACTTAGTAGATGAGGAAATTTTGCCAACCATGAGGTAGACGTTGAAATCATCCCTTTGTTGAGTGTCCCCTTACACATTGATCATGAAAGTTTTTCCCTGTGACCCAGGGTCCAATGGATTAAAAGGCTGTGGTAAGAATGTAGATCCCACTGAACTTGATGGCACAATCATCAGAGTTAAGAACTGGCCAGTTGCCTGGATGGTGTCCAGATATTGGCTGGGAGGCTTGGACACACCCCACATTAAAAGTTGGATGGTTTTTAACTACAGAAGGTTGGAGAGCTTCCAGAAAATACTAGACCATATTGGGTTTCCTTAGATGTTTGTTTGATAGCCAGACCAGGGTCACAGAGCAATGCGAAATGGATGAAGCTGAATAGGGAGGTTCAAGGTTGTCCAACCGAGAATATGAAAGGTGACCCAACAGGTGGGTGATGGCACTGAGGGCACTTGGTAAATGACAGCAGAACTGATGAGGGTCTCAAGAACAAAGTCGTAATCCATTCTCTTAAGGGAATGTGATCAGGTGTCTCCTGGAAGAAGGTCATTCCTAGGAGAAAAGAGTTTGGACCCTGGAAAGGTTACCAACCATAGACATAAGCCCAGGGGGATATAAAGGCACCATCTGTGAGAACAAGGACACCATGGAGGTCATCTAGGCTCAGGACCAGACTTGGATCCCAAGATCAGAGCTAGAGCAACATCTGGACTTCAGGGAAATGCTCATTTCATCCATAAGACAGTTCTCAGCAAACTTCCAGAATTTTGTCTGCACAGCTGCCTTGGCGTCAAAGTTAAAGTCTGAACAGCAGGAACTGGACGTGCACGTAGATCTCAACCCAGAGCCTTGAAAAGCAGTCTGCTTAAAACGCAAACCTGCTAATGGTTCTGCGTTTAACAAACACTCTGATGTTACCTTAGATGAAGGAGATGTTGCCTTCCCGCCTAATCTGTATGTGAATTTATTTTCCAAAACAGGCATAGCCTTGGGTAAGTTACTATTTTTCATATCCTCTAAACTCGAGATAAAGCATCCTCCGCATAGGAATGTAAAAAGAGAGAAATCTGTATTGGTTCGGGATTTTTTTTTTGTCAGTTAAATTATTAGTATTATTCTCATCTCTCAAATACGAAAGTCAAAACCTGTAAATAGTCCAGAGTCACCGAACCACAAAATGCATTCCGAATGGAAATAGCCTTTATTATCTTGCCAGCAGAAAGTAAAAGTAATTAGTATATGGGTGTTTGTCAGGTTTCGTCTATAAGGGGTCTTTAGACCAGCCTCATAATAACAGTGTTGAAAATGAGAACTGAAGAGGTTAAGATGATAGTCAACAGAGGAGAACAGTGAACAATCCATCAGCTTGGAACAAAGAAAGATAATTGCACGTTGTCCGTCATGGACTTACATGGTAGGTGAACCCTTCATTTTGTCCACTGAAGATGATTTTGTGACCAACAGCCCCAAGTTTCAAACTAGCAGCTGTGGCCTTCAAAGAAGAAACATGATCCAAATCTCCAGCTTCACCTAATGGATAAATCAAAGTGAGGGCTGCCAGCAGCCAATAGGAAGAGTCAGAAGGCAATGCAGAGAGGCAGCTTCCAACCCTGGTGGCAGGAATTGTACTCACTAGCGTCGTTTCTGAAGGTCAAGGCAGCTTTAACAGAATGGTGATTTTTATTTTTTATTTATTTTAAATGTTTATCTTTGAGAGAGAGTGCAAGCTGGGGAGGAGCAAAGAGGGAGGCGGGACAGAGGATCCCAGGCCAGCTCTGTGCCGAAAGCAGAGAGCCTGATGTAGGGCTCAATCTTTTTTTTTTCTTTTTTGTAATTTTTAAATTTATTTTGAGACAGAGACAGAATACGAGTCAGGGAGGGGCAGAGAGAGAGAAAGAGAGAGACACAGAATCCGAAGCAGGCTCCAGGCTCTGAGCTGTCAGCACAGAGCCTGACGTGGGGCTTGAACCCATGAACCATTAGGTCCTGACCTGAGCCAAAGTGGGACCTTTAACTGACTGAGCCACCCAGGTATCCCCAGAAAGGTGACTTTTTAAAATCTGTGTACTTACACATCAAGGCAACAGTCTTCTTGGGCACTAGAAAAGCAAGGAAGTCTGAAGTTGAATGCAGAGTCAGTCAAGATCACCACACCTCAGTCAAGGTCACACGCACCTTGTAAGCACCCAGTCTGACCCAGGTTCCCAGTGATCTTGAGGGCGTGGGCCCACAGTGTCTTAGCAGCTGCTTCATGACACCTCTTGGACAAAAGAAAGATTGAACAGTTTGTGTTAAGAAGGGCACCTGGCTGGCTCAGTCAGTAGAGCATACAACTCTTGATCTTGGGATTATGAATTCAAGCCCCATGTTGGGTATGGAGATTACTTCATACATACATACATACATACATACATACATACATACATACATAAAGAATACATATAGTAACATTTTACCCAACACTAAAAAAATTATATATATGAAATTTAAAAAACCTTATTTTTATTTTATCCTTGAATGACCACATCCATTTACTAAGGCGTATGCCTGTGAGTCACTGCAAAACTTCACAAACATTGAATCTGCTTACACGCCCCCACCCTCATTTCCTGTTCCACTTTGATTTTTCACATATGCCCAGAATCAGATCGGTAGGAAGAGAGCATGATTTAACGTTACAACTTGGAACAACCTCCAGCAAGTTGTTTGCCGCTGTCTGATAGAATCAACTGATTCTGCCTTTCCCTCAAAAATTTGAAATATCTTATGATGCCTCTGTGCGTCCTACAGCTTCTGTTGACGCAAGTACTCGATTCTGCTGTTACGGCACAAAAGCGCTATAAACCCTCCGTAAAGCAGTGGGTGTAGTATATGGCTGTGTCCTAATAAAATCTTATTTGTAAATATTCCCACATTTTGTGAAAACACACGGGCGATGTAATGGATATGACACATACGCCATATTTTACCGATGCTTGTGCAAACACTTTCTATCCTATGTAGTATAGGACTGTCTCAAAGGTGGGCATGACCAGGAATCCTCATTGTTTCCTTTAATTCCTGTAAAAATCCATGTGTTATAATATTTGTGTTCCGGATGAAGGACTTGGGCCTCGAGCTGGAACTTGCTAAAAGGTCAAATGGTTAGCCTTGCAAGGAAGCTGATACTTTTGTGGAAACCAATTCCTGGAAGTTGGCAAAGCTCCAGGCCATTCTGTTCCACCATAATGAAGTGGAGTCTGGGCCCAGGCTCCCAATCATTTGCTCTTAAACTCTGTGAAGGACATTAGCTTCCCTTGGCTATGTTGATGATTTAGACAGAGCGAGCCCTTTCCCCCTACCCTTCCAGGCACTGTCCAGCTACACAAAGGTCATAGATGTGGAACATTCTGGAAAAGCAATGGATAGCAACATTGTAAGGTTCTCACTCTCAACGATGGCATCTTCATTCCCTTTCTCTTGCCCACACGGTTTTTGCACGTGGCTGTCCACGCTCAACAAGTTTTGCAAACTGTTTTGTCAAAGGAACATTCCATGTTGTTGTTATTCACGTCTCAATGTCTCTCCTTTCTCCACAGTGCTGAAGTTTATTGATCCCTTGTCATTTCTAAATTCTCCATGTTTTGACCCACCACAAGTTCTTCTCTAGGGCTGTTTTACTCCTGTGAGCATAGTCTAGCTTACAGGGACTAAATAAGCTATCTTTCTTCAGTGAGACAAAACAATTTTCTATTTCTGAAAACATTCCATTTCTTTGAGCCTGTTCTTAGAATACTTTTTTTTTTTGTCTTAATTGCTCAGAATGCTGGAAGCATACAACTCAAAGGAAATGCCACAGATTGCCAAGTCCATAATAAGAAAGTAAAACAACAACAACAACAAAACACAACTCCAATTAACATTTTGGTTCGTAACTTAAGCAAATGATTGGGGAGATTACTACAATACATTTTTTAATAATACTCGGTGTAATATATATAAAATGAACAGAGTTCTAAGCATCAACCAGATATAATTAGAGAGGTTTCCATCATAATTAGGTTATTTTAAAGTTTTGTTTGCAAACGCCTTCAGTTCTGTCTCGCATGTATTAATAGCAATGACTGATTTCATACTCTAGCCCCATTCTTTTTGCAACTCCTGTATAAGTATAAAGGAGTGATGTCAGTGTATGGCAGGAGTGATACAAGCATTTGGAGCTCCCCGCAAACAAAACAAAGAAGAACAACCACAAATACAAAAAATAAGAGAGAAGATCGGAAGAAATAAAAGAGCTCTGTGGAAAACTAAAGAAAACAGGAACAAAGGAAATGTAATACTAAATAAATAGCCACTCTGATTGAGTCTGATTCCCACTGCCCTCAGTTTGTTAAAAATGTTGTGATTTCTTCAAAACTCAGTGTCGTGTGATAGCTAAGGAGTGATGGATGTCTTCGGACACTATCCATCCTTAGCCAACTTACCCACTGCCCCTTTTGAAGACTGAACTTGTTTAAGTCCAAGGCAACTCAGACATGAAACACCCATTTGGATTTGCATCTTTTTGTGGGGATTGAAATGCGTAGTGTAGTGAAATGTACATTGATGCTGATGGCACCCGCTGTTATAGTAATTTGGACCCAAAAATCTTGAGAAAAGAACTTTTCATTCACTTTTCCACCCTGAGCTCTTGGCAATAGTAGAATAGGTTAATCTAAATGATAAATCACAACACGGGTTTGGGGTTTGAGAGGAAGTTTATAAATGGCAGTCTGGGAGGTACATATTTCGCCTTCATAAATGAACATTTATTCACCAGTCTTTTTGGAAAATGGAGTGAAGGAAATAAAGGACAGAATGTACTTCTCTCTCGTGCAGAAGAGTGATCAGTTTGATCGGTATATTCATTCCACAAACTTGTACTCAGTGTGTGCTGCGTGTTAAGCACAATTAGGAAAGAATCTGAGACAGTAGCAAATACAAGAAAACATTATTGAGATCTTCTTATTAGGAAGATAGGGAGCTGGATTCCTGAAAACTTCTAAGCATATAGAATAAATGAGAGTATTATCTAATGAAGCTCCATTATTGAATAAAAACCCTGCATGCAGTGTTGCCTGTAAAACCACTCCCCCTGATATCCATACTCTTTGCCCTATGACTTGGTAGGTTTTCCACTAGAGGCAAAATAGATTTCCCCTTTCCATTGCTTGTGTGCTTGGTCATGTTACTTGTCTTGGCCAATGGGGTGCAAGAGAGGCTTACAGTCTCTTTGTGTGATGAGGTATGTCCACTTCAGCTTTTGACACAATCATGAGAAGAAAGTGGCTGAGATTACTGGCCCCTCCAAAGACTGTGTGTAATAGAAGTATCCAGCCTAGACCTACTGACCACCAGATGACTCACATACATATGAGAGAGAATAAACAATTATTTCCTTAAGTCACTCAGCATTGGGAATGTTGGTGCATAGCAAAAGCTGACTCATACACCCATATGTACATCCTCTTGATTTCACCAATTTAGTCCTTTCGACATATTATGTTTGACTTTTAAATTTGTTTTTTGACATAAATTACAGATATCATTATATTTTATTGCAAAACTATCTTTTAGGGGTGCCTGTCTGGCTCAGTCAGTGGAATGGGTGACTTTTGTTCTCAGGTTTGTGAGTACACACCCCACACTGGGTGTAGAGATTGCTTAAAAATAAAATCTTTAAAAACAAAAATCAAATGAAAACAAAACAAAAACCACACAAAGCTGTCTTTAAAAAGAAATGAGTATCTTCCATCATATCGCAGTACTTTTTACATACCTAACAGTAAAATAGTTTTCTGAATATCACCAAGCCATATTTAAATTGTCCCAGTTGCCTCCATGTAGAGGGTTTCTGGAAGGTTTGTTCAAACCAGAATGTATTCAAGGTTGTTTCTGGAAGTCTACATCTGTTATCCCAACCTCACCGTTTTGTCATGATACTGACTTGGCATGTATGAAAAAAAATTGTTAGCAGAGTGCTTTGGATTCGTCTGATTGTCTTCTTGTATGATAACTTGCCCTGTCTCCCACATTTCCTAATTGTGGGCAATACTACAGGCTTTAGTTTTAGCGTAGTCATGACATCTTCCTAAGTGGTGGTGTTCAATTCCATCTGGTGGCCCATGATGCTTCCTTCTCCACCACCAAGATTGTAAGAGTAACGCTGGAGGAAGTCAGTGGGAGCCTGATCCCTCCATTGTACACTTACCTTCCCCCCTGTAACCAATAATTTTGCCAGATACACAGGTATATCTAGTTCCCAGGAACCTTGCTTTTTTAAAAGTGAGCTTTTAGAATGAGATCTTGCCATTTGCAACAACGTGGATGGAACTGGAGGGTATTATGCTAAGTGAAATAAGTCAGTCAGAGAAAGACAGTTACCATATGTTTTCACTCCTATATGGAACTTGAGAAACTTAACAGAAGACCATGGGGGAAGGGAAGGGGAAAAAACAGTTTCAAACAGAGAGGGAGGCAAATCGTAAGAGACTCTTAAATACAGAGAACAAACTGAGGGTTGATGGGGGAAGTGGAGAGGAAGGGAAAATGGGTGATGGGCATTGAGGAGGGCACCTGTTGGGATCAGCACTGGGTGTTGTATATAAGCAATGAACCGCAAGAATCTACTCCCAAAGCCAAGAGCACACTGTATATGCTGTATGTTACCTAACTTGACAATAAATTATATTTAAAAAAATAATTCTTTGGGGCGCCTGGGTGGCGCAGTCGGTTAAGCGTCCAACTTCAGCCAGGTCATGATCTCGCGGTCTGTGAGTTCGAGCCCCGCGTCGGGCTCTGGGCTGATGGCTCGGAGCCTGGAGCCTGTTTCCGATTCTGTGTCTCCCTCTCTCTCTGCCCCTCCCCCGTTCATGCTCTGTCTCTCTCTGTCCCAAAAATAAATAAAAAACGTCGGAAAAAAAAATTAAAAAAAAAATAATTCTTTAAAAAATAAATAAAAATGAAAAAACTAAAACATTCCACTGCTGGAAAAAAATAAAGTGAGCTTTTAGATTTTAGAATACTTTTAAGTTTACAGAAAAAAATTACAAAGATAGCACAGAGAGTTCCCATATGCACTACATCCCATTTACCCTATTATTAACATCTTACAAGAATATGGCACATTTCTCACAATTAATGAACCAATATCGATACATTTCCATACGTTATTCAGATTTCCGTAGTTTTTCCTTAATGTCTTTTTTCTGTTCCAGGATCCCGTCCAAATTCTGCACTATATTTAGTTGTTATGTCTTCTTAGGATTGTTTTGGCTGTGACAGGTTTTCGGGCTTTCCTTGTTGTTGATTGTCTTGACAGCTTTGAGGAGTGCTGGGCAGTGTTTTGTTGAATGCGTGTCAATTTGAATTTGATATAGGTTTTTGTCATGATTAGACTGGGGTTATACATTTTAGGGAGACAGACCCTAGGTACAGACTGTTGTTTTTATCACATATCCAGGATGTATATGGGATTTATCACAGTTGATGTTCACCCCCATCACCTGTCTATTTGTGTTTGTCAAGTTCCTCCACTGTAAACATACTATGTTTTTTTTTCTTTTATCTCTACCCATACTGTACTTTAACAAAAAAAATTTTTTAATGTTTATCCATTTTTGAGAGACAGAGCATGAGCATGAGCAGGGGAGGGACAAAGGCAGGAAGACACAGAATCTGAAGCAGGATCCAGGCTCTGAGCTGTCAGCACAGAGCCTGACGCGGGGCTTGAACTCACGAACCGTGAGATCATGACCTGAGCCGAAGTCGGACACTTAACCAACTGAGCCACCCAGGTGCCCACCTATACTGTACTTTTTAGAAGCAAGTAAGCACCAAGAACGTAGGGAGTAATTCTCTGCCTACTTAAGGCTGGAGCACAACATCAATTATTTGCAATTCTTCTGCATGGAAGATTTGACTATTCTCACCTATGTATCAAATATTTCATTTATATCACCATGGACTCTTGGATATTTAATAATTTGGGTGAATAATCCTACTTTATTCATTTTGACCATTAAACTTTTAAATAATGGTCTTACCATTCCCTGATCCTTCCATTATATATGTATCATTAGGAAGTTTATTCGTGTTAACTCTGTCATTTCTCATGCATTTATACCTTGTACATGTTCACAAAGAATCTCTTTGCTTCCTTACCTAGGGTGACCCGGCTCCCTGAAATACAATTCCTAGAGAGGCATACTCTGAAATGCAGCTTTTCAATCCCTAATTTTCAGAGTAAAGGGTTGGTGCATTGGTCTACAAATATTGTATTGATAATTATTTTTCGGAGTTTATTTTATTAACCAATTATGACACGGAAGTCACTGCAGATTATTTCAAATACCCCTCATAAGAGGCTTATTAAGAAAGGTTAACTTAATTTGCTTAGATTACCAAACTTTGAAGCTCTATAGGAGTGACCTATTGGAGCACCAGTCTGCTGGTTCCGGAACCTACCACCTATAAATTCCCACATTTTCTAAGCATAGCACTCCGTGTACATCTATCCCACTTACATCTTAAACTATGTGTAGAATGTGGAATGTTTCATTATATAAAATTATTATTCCATCTCATCTTCTCTTGTACCTTATAACCATTTAAAGTTACTACCATGCCTCCTATCCTTAGTTTTCTTCAGAATTTCTATTTCCCAACACAGAGAATCAGCAATTTACACAGAACTATGAGTGCATTGTCCTTCCCACCCCCCCTTTTTTTTAAGTTTATTTAGAGAGAGAGAGAGAGAGAGAGAGCATGTAGGAGGGCCAGAGAGAGGAGTAGAAAGAGAATCCCGAGCAGGCTCTGCGATGTCAGCATAGAGCCCGACGCAGTGCTCGAACTCACGAACCAGGAGATCATGACCTAAGCAGAAATCAAGAGGTGGGTGCTCAGCTGACCGATCCACTCAGGCGCCCCTTTCCTTTTTTTCATATAAACAGGGACTTTTGCATGCTCAGTGCTGCTGGGGGATTTTGATGCTCAGTGCTGCTGGGGAGAGGGGCATTAGTCCCAGTTGATATTGCTGCAAATACACCATGTGTGCACATAAGAAAATGCAGATTGCATCAGACTCTTCGCCCCCTACTTCTGTGTGGTTGTCCCTCATTTTCTTATGAAATAAACGAACAGCCAATATTGGCTGGAAATAGTTGCCAGCTGTCCTCAGTATGTAGCTGCTCTGGGTGCACGTACGGAAGCAGAGTGCCATCTAGGAGGTAGAGGGGAGGTCCAAAGGGCTAAGGTTTTTAAAGGTAGAGAGGGAACCGGAAAAAGGGAAATTACTAACAAAGAATCCATTGTTTTAGGCAAGGTGGCCCTCCTCAGGGGATCCGGAGGAGTTTGTTGGCACAATTCCTAGTACTGACTTGGAGAGTCCCAAGTTCACTGCTTCAAGATTACATTTCTGGGGGTTTCAGACCGCAGTTAAATTAGATATTAAGTCTTGATTTACCTATTGGGGGCTTCCACCCAAGTGATGCCAGTTTGGGCTTGTGATTTTCTTCGCAGCAGTGTTAACATGGTTCCTTTACATGGGAGAAAAGGAACCTAGAGCGAGAGTTAGAAACCTGCTGGTCTGGTTCTGTGCACACGTGTGCAGGCCCTGCAGGCTGGGCGTGTGCACACAGCCCTTGGAAAGCACCCGCAAGTTCAGGGGTGTTTGCCAGGTCACCGGTGTGACCTGTTATCTGGAAGCTTGGGCTCACCAGGTGGATGTGCGTTCCTGCCTGTGCTTACAGATGTGAGTTCCTGCCTGAGCTCCCCAGGTGGGATGCACGTTCCCACAGTTAGATTTTCCTGGAACTTTACCTACTGCTGGGTGCGTTTTGCAGTAGGAAAGAAAAAAATGCTCCCACACAGCTAGAAAAAAAAATTTTTAAATTTAAAATTTTTTTTAAAATTTAAAATTTTTAAATTTAAAATTTAAAATTTAAAAATTTAAAAAATAAAAAAAAATTAAAATTTCCCTCTCACAAAAGAGTCTCCTGAGGAGAGAAATGTTAACAAATGTTTGGACCTTTCCAGAACTCAAGGCCCGGGATAATTTAGCGGCAGGGAGTGGCAGTTAGAAGGGCCTCCTTCACCTAATATTAGGCTTTCTGAATCATACCTTAAAATATGACTCTTTACTTATATCTTTTGAATTAAAAGATGGTTTGAAAACCCCGAACCCAACGATTAATTTATTTGTTCAAATAAATGAGTAAATGTTGTAAATGACTAATGTAGTTACTCATCTTTTTATTTTTATCTTACATATTTTTATAAATATATATTATATAATGTTTTATATGTACAGAGAATAATTGTATAAAATATATTTCTCAGAATAGTATTACATATAGTTATGTAAAATATACACTAAATACATAAGTATTTTTTGTGTATAATAAATATGAGATATCTTTTTGTAAGTGCATATTATTCATTTGTTTATTTTCCCCTATTTCTGTAGACTCTTTTCTCCTGTGCGTTCATCTTTTTTTTCTAAGTTTATTTACTGATTTTGGGAGAGAGCAAGTGAGCACGAACGGGAGACGGGCAGAGAGAGGGAGAAACAGAATCCCAGGCAGGCTCCACACGGTCAGTGCAGAGCCCAACCTCACAAGCCCTGAGATCATCACCTGAGCAGAGATCAGAGGCTTAGCTGACAGAGCCACCCAGGTGCCCCTCCTATCTCTTCATCTTTGAAATGATAGAGAAAACTCTTCTGTGCATGAGGCTTAGTAGGACCCTGAGTGCTATATCAACAAGGCCTTAAATGCCAGGTGTGGCCAGATAGTTTCTTCCCAGAGGTTTGTGACTCTAAGTGTCCCTCTGGCAGCCTCAGTGTGGCCTGAGCCTATTGGAAATGCACACTCCTGAGCCTGACCAACACTCACCGAACCTGCAGTCAGTGGTTAAACAACATCTTCTGGTGACACACATGCACATTAACAATTGAGAGCACCTATTTAGACCAGGGTTTCTCAATATTGGATGCACATTAGAATCACTTGATGATCTTGCTACAAATCCAGATGCCTGCAGGATGGATACTCCTGGGGATCTAATGTGCAGCCTGGGGAAGGCAGTTAGCAACACTGTATCATATACTTGATGTTTGCTAAGAGAATAGTTCTCAATTGTTCTCTCAAAGGAAAAACAAATAGTTCTGTGGTCATGGTGATGGGTGCGTTTTTTTTTTAGCATGATGGTGGTAAATATCTCAGTGTATAACATAGAGAAAAATGTCATTTTGTTCACCTTAAATATACACAAGGTTTATTTGCCTGCTATACCTCAATAGAGTTATGGATAGAAATAATGATGCCTGAACTTTGGTGGCAGATATTCTGAATTAATTTATCTAGCGGTGTGTCCTGTCTCCATTTCCTCTTTCCTTTTCAACCTGTGATGTACTGAATCTACATAAGAATCAACTAGGAGTTTTTTAGAAAGTTGAAATCTCAGTCTGAGTTTGAGCCCCTGCATCGGCTGTGCTGACAGCTCAGAGCCTGGAGCCTCCTGTGGATTGTGTGTCTCCCTGTCTCTCTGCTCCTCCCCTGCTCATGCTCTGTCTCTCAAAAAATGTATAAATGTTAAAAATTAAAAAAAAAAGAAATTTGGAATCTTGTACCCTGCTGCAGACCCACAAGCAGCGTGGCCCTAGGACTTCCTTCCTTTGGGAGGCCCTACATCATGTGTCTTTAGGACTTGCAGAGATGCATTTGACTTGGGGATTATACCATCTATGCATTTTTCTATTTGGTGGATACTGAACTCAGAGTTGATACTCTGACTCAGACCTTCTCTTTTTCTGACCTTAACGCTTGCTTTTTTTTTTTTTTAATTCTTTTTTAATGTTTTATTTATTTTTGATGGAGAGAGAGAGAGAGAGAAAGAGACCATGAGCGGGGGAGGGGCAGAGAGAGAGGGAGACACAGAATCTGAAGCAGGCTCCAGGCACTGGGCTGTCAGCATGAGCCTGATTTGGGGCCTGAACTTACAAGCTGTGAGATCACGACCTGAGCCAAAGTCAGATGCTCAACTGACTGAGCCACCGAGGTGCCCTATAACTCTTGTTGCTTGAACCAGATTTCTTCCCGGTTCAAAGGTACGTATTTCTTACCTCATTTGGAAAAATGAGCCTGTGTTTCTTTAGTGTGTTCTTTGGTTTAGGCTATTTTTAACAAATGCTTGAGCTGCAAAGATCTCTGGATTATTCTAGTAGCACAGAGAAGAGATCTCAATCCCCAGACAACATGATCAATCAGATATGTTTTTGGAATTTGGGATGCTTTAAGAATGTAAATCAGTAAAACATTCCCCTGTGATGTTGAGACAGTAGATGAACATCACAGCCAGCTAACTGCCTTTAGAAAGTTGAGCGCCCTTTCTTGCCTATTTCCACTTACGTGTCATACACTATTTCTGCTCTCAATATAATAAAATGTGGATTTCTAACTCAAAAAACGGGAGACTCGGGGTGCCTGGGTGGCTCAGTCAGTTAAGTGTCTGACTCTAGGTTTAGACTCAGGTCATGATCTCACGGTTTCGTGAGTTTGAACCCCGTGTCTGGCTGTGTGCTGACAGCACGGAACCTGCTTGGGATTCTCTCTCCCTCTGCCCTTCTCCCCCTCAACGCTATCTCTGTCTCTCTCAAAATAAACTTTAAAAAGAAATGGGAGGCTCAATAAAATTGAACCTGTTTCCCAATTCTTGATGGACTAGATAGGGAATGGGATAGGTTTAGATTACAAATGATCTAATGTGCCCTTTTTATTTTTTCTGGCCAGTGAGTGCATCCTGAGTGTGTTGGGTTTATGTGGTAAGGTATTATTCCAATTAATGGAAATGGGCAGAATCAGACAAAACTGAATAGGTTAGTGTTGCCACTGCTCCTTTACTTCCCCCCAAGTTTCTAACCATCACCCGCTCCAGTTGGCCATTGAACTGACTTATTCATCAGGATGCAAAGGGAATGTGCTCTCGTTGCTTGTGGATTTACTTCTTACTGCAGATTTCACGGAACAAGGATGTCCACCTGCACAGTACACATGGAAGTTTATATTCCGGTGAAGATAAGATCAGGTCCTCTGAATTACTGCCATATTCCATCAGAAACACTTCACTGGGTTGGAAACGGGCCTGATGGTTTAAAAACCCAGGTTCTTACAAACTGCCTGAATCACCAGTCTTGGATCTTTGACCTCAGGGAAGTCAGCTCACACTGCCCATACTATTTTTGCAAATACCTGGGCCTCACAGTCTGAGAAGACCGTTCACACCAGGTACACATGTGGGCCCTTTTAGACACTGTCCTCCACTGTCTCTCACTGTTAAGAGTGTCACAGAGGGGGGGCGCCTGGGTGGCTCAGTCAGTTAAGCGGCCGACTTCGGCTCAGGTCACAATCTCGCGGTCCGTGAGTTCGAGCCCCGCGTCGGGCTCTGTGCTGATGGCTCAGAGCCTGGAGCCTGTTTTGGATTCTGTGTCTCCCTCTCTCTCTGACCCTCCCCCGTTCATGCTCTGTCTCTCTCTGTCTCAAAAATAAATAAACGTTAAAAAAAAAATTAAAAAAAAAAAAAAGAGTGTCACAGAGGGGCACCTGGGTTGCTCAGTCAGTTGAGTCTGACTCTTGATTTCAGCTCAGGTCATGATCCCAAGGTCGTGGGATTGAGCCCCCTCAACATAGGTCTTAGCAGGGAGCATGCCTAAGATTCTCTCTCTCTCTTTCCCTCTGCCCGTCTACCCTACTCATGTCTCTCTCTCTCCCTAATAAAATTTAAAGAAAAAAATTTTAATTAAAAAAAAGCATCACAGGAAATGACCCACATATAAATTATACATTTGAAAATGTGAGCCACCATTCTGTGACAGCTAATAAAACTACTGTTCATTTAATATAATTTAATATTGATAAAACTGTACATGGGTGTATGTATTTTATAGAAATGGAGGACAAAATACAGTTGCAAAATTAGATATTCACTAATGGGATTTATCACCCTGATATAAAATCACAACTAGCTTCATCCTGTGTTACAAATTATTTGTGTTACAAATAATCGGTTAAAATCACTTTCTAGCATTATTTTAGCACAATGTGTTTTCATGAGAAATATTTACAAGGGTGAAATTCTTCTCCATTACCACGGGACATTGTATCATGCTCCTCACTGTGTATAGTATTAGCCTATGAGACTGCTGGTAGCTCAGAAATGAGAAAGAAGATGGTATAAAGTAGTTTTCTTGGGAACGATTGCCAAAGAATACCCTGGTGGTTAAGGAGAGATAACACCCCGTTTCCCATTAGAAAGCAAACACTGACTTTTCAGGTGGCTGCAAAATAGCCTTTCACAGCTCATTTTCACCGAGAACTCGTTCATTCTAGTTTCCTAATCTAAATATTCCATGGTGTTCAGGACAAACCCTGGGGATTCTACCCTGGTTTCCACAGAGCTTCCAAAGACCTTGAGTCCGAATTCCCATTTACAACAAGCAGCCCTTGCTCAGTGAATTCGACAGGGTAGTTTTCAGAACGGTGTGAAGCTTCCATTTAAATAATTTGAGAAAATGACATGGATGAAAAATAGAGGAGTCAAGAACAATGTGGTTGAAAAAGAAGGGTTCCTGTTTGTTTCTTTTGCACGGAAATTCTCGGTACTCTAATATCCCGAGTTTCCTTCATTTGCAGAATGTACTTGTGAAATTGCTTATTTAAATTCCACTCAGTCCATTCCCTAAGGCCATCTTGATTTTATGTATCCATATATACAACAAACTGGTACGGGTGGGTAATATAGACAGTAAAGGAAGGTTTTATTTATTTATTTTCTTATTATTGTTTTGAACCACTATTTCAGGCTCCAACACATTTACTTTTTTTTTTATTAGATTTTTTTAAGTGCGTTTATTTAATTTGAGAAAGACAGAGCACACAAGTGCATTTACTTAATTTGAGAAAGACAGGAGCAGAGAAAGAGGGAGGGAGAGAGAATCCCAAGCAGGCTCCATACTGCCAGCGCAGAGCCCGGTGTGGGGCTCAAACACGTGAAACCATGAGATCATGACCTGAGCTGAAACCAAGAGTCGGATGCTTCACCAACTGAGCCACCCAGGGGCTCCTCCAACACATTATCTTTTCCCAACACATTTTCTTTTAATCTGGACTACTTGGTTTGTCAAGTATATTCACCAGGGAATTTACTCTATAAGCATAAAATCTTTGTTTCTAACGTCTGCTCTTTGCTGAGTAGATTGTCACAAAAATGAAGAAGCCGAATTCACGGTGCTAATATCACTTTTTGTCATGTGGTGACCGGTTTATTTCATGTAGAATAATGTTCTCAGGGTTCATCCATGTTGTACCTTGTGTCAGAATCTCCTTCCTTTTCAAACCTGTGTAGTATTCTATAAGGCTGTCCCTTGATTTTGAACAGGAAGGGCACGTGCCGAGATGAATACTTGACAACAAAGCGGTTTTATCAGGACTCCACCTAATGTAAGGTGTTCCTTAATCAGCTACCCTCAGTGTAACATACCTCCAGTCCACACCTCGTGGTTGCTGTGCATACCACTTCTCTCTGCTCTCTGAGTTTTTGCCTAAATCAACTTCCATAGCCTAACACTTTCTTCCAATTTCCTTGCCATTTTACGTGATTGCTTTTGGCTTGCCATGAACGCTGGCTAACTATAAATCCCTGGTCCTTTTTCTGCACTCCTTTTTCTGATATTTATTACTGACAGAAATCCTGCACCTCTGTATGTAGAACTCTGTTATTCACTTTCATCCCACATGAGAATCGTAGCTGGTAAAGAGCTCTGCAATGTGACTTTTCCCTTTGCTGTCTTTGTGGGAGTCCAGGACGTTGCCACATGGATCCTGAGGCAGGACTGCAGATTTGGAGGACAGCAGGCTAGGAGGTACAAAACAATCCGTTAGAATTAACTAACAGGAACAGCGTCCACTTGGTTGGTGTTTTATGCATACTTTTTATCCTTCTCTATCGTGACTGAACAAATGGATCCTGAGAAACTGTTAGCCCATTCCCCTAACCTTCTGGCGTGTTTTGGACGTCTGTACCGTGTTATCTGCTACCAATGAAACTGAAAATCTGATAAGGGCATAGCATGGCGGCACTTGTAATGTTAGATTCATTCTGTGCCCTGTTCCTTTTCTCGTTAGGGAAGGAAGAGAGCAGAGAGCTGAAACAGCTGGCCAAGCTGGCCAAGGTCCTGCGATTCCCAGGATTAAGTCTGGCACCCATGTTCCAGCGTCTGTTTCCTTCCTGTCTGCTTCCATGCATGTGTGTGCCCCTGTGCACATCTACCAAGCATGTGGCTTACTTGGTGTGTGCCATCGTGGTGCCTTATTTATAGAAGTGCAATCTGAGCACAAATTTATTGGAATTAAATTTAAATTTATTGGAATTATCCAGGGCCGTTTTGGGGTGGGGGGGGCTCTGTTTGACTTTGTTAGGTCCCTGTACTCCAGGATATAGCTTAAAATCTCCTTCCCCAGCAAATCGTCAGGCAAGATAAGAAAAGATGAGCTAAATTAAAGGAAGGAATAGTTTTCTGAAAGATTAGCCTAAAGGCTGTTCACGAGTCGACCAACACACCAGTAGGGGAAGTCTTGGATTTCAGGATGTTTAGTCCTGATATGAGTAGCAATTTGTCAAGTGCAAGGATCTGAAGCATGTTCAAGAGTTTTCACAAGAGCTGAGGTTTACGGGGATCACAGGTGTCTTAGTGAATTGAATCAGGATTTAAATAGCTTCCTGCCAGCTGGAATCACTACCAGGTCACAAGATCCAGTAGGAAAGGGTCAAAGACATACTTAAAACCAAGTACAAGATGGCCTGCAACCCAAGAAGAAAACTTTGCAGTCCACTGAGAAGTGTCTTTCACCCACTAGGATCTCAGATGCCTCACAGTGATGCCGGGGAGAGGTTGTCCCGGGGCTGCAGAGAGGAGGGGAGCAAGTCTTGGACAGACACAGAAGCGGTGCCGAACCCAGTTCACCTCAGAAAAGAAGGGTCATGCCTTTGTGCATGACAAAGCATAGGCATCCGGGGGATAGATGCTCGCAAACATTGCTGACCAAAGTACATTTTAGCTCAGTGTCCATTGGAGTTAGGATCAGAAACAGGGACTGTGTTTCTCTGTAAACATTTTTTTTTCTAGCTCCCTGTGGAGAATTTCATGTTTACTGTTAGCTATCTGATAAAAGCTATGCTTGAACATTTCCAAAGCCGTCTACCATCAACTCATCGGAAAGATACCAAGTCATGCAAAAGATACCAACAGACTGGAACTATGCGTCTACTTTTCCAAGATGAATGCTGATGATGTGAATATCCCAGCCTTTCCTCTGGCAGCCCTAAGAGAACTTTAAAAGAAACCAGACTGTGGATCCGTGGCACCGAATTTAAAAAAAAGAAAATCAAAGCAAAACTCAAGTATCTTATTATTTCATAAGTTGAAGATATAAATTGAACACAAAGACACCTGGAGTAGCATCTCAGGCTTCATGCCCAGGGAACAGTATCTGGAGGGAAGGAGGCGATGACCGGGTTGCACTCTGCAGGCTGGAAGACGTTGACTCCATGGTATATTGGAGTAGTTACCTATCTGTGGTTACATTGAAAGCTCTGGGAATCTTGATCTTGAGAAGCAGGAGACTACAGGAGGTGTGTTCCTTCAGAAGGACCCACCATATGGGAGAGAATTGTACAACCTGAGGAGCTGAGACACTTGAAGAGAGGCAAGTCTCTTAGTCAAGTCCCCTAACCTTTGAAAGCCTGTTTTGTCTCATCAGTTGCAAGGAGGGTGACACTGCTTACCTTCAGTGGGATTTTATCATCACAGTGGTCAGAGGACATGCAAGGAAGTTCTATTTGATCTCCGCATTGATTCTTTTACACCTGAATTGAGTAAGGACTCTCTCAGTACTCAGTGTCTTTTCTATCTTCTTCAAAAGACAATTCAAGGAGGGCTTAACATTGAACCTGTGCAAACAGTGGATGCTCTGGCCTCATCCTTATTCTGGCTCTTCTTTCAGCAGCTCATCCCATGTAGCCATCAAGACAGATGAAAAGGAGACAGCTGCCGAGCCGTGCAAACCCGGGTGGGAAATGCTTGTCTAGATTTCTAGTTGTGGGCCCCCTGTCTCTCACCTTGAAAAGAACACGCTTGCATGGAATGCTGAAATGGAAGAGATATAGGAAGTCCTGACCGCATCCCTTCCTTTGCTTGAAGAGTGAAGGAGAGATAAAGAAAGGTGCCTCAATGGCAACATCAGGACTGAAAACCCTGTCCCTTGTTTCCCAGACAATAGCTTTGGTCACCACACCATGTGCTTCCCTACAGATAGGAGCAAATTAGCTTCCAAAACAGTACACCCTGTGGGAAACTGACTTGAGGGTCAATAGTATGCATGTATTGACTTAAGGAATAGTCAAGCTGCAGAAAGGGTCGATGCTAGTTTTCTTTCCTTGACATTTTTATTAATAATTTAGGCTATGGAGAAAGTAGGATGCCTTCTGGAATTGATATGAGTTGTAAATTTTTAGATGTTAGCATGAAAAGTGAAATTAAGCCAAGAGATTAGGATGTTAGATTGTGACATTAAAATAATGCGAGATGCCCCGTTAGCACAGACTGATAAATGCAAGATGTGAGGGTAAGGAAATACTAGTCTGTAATTTTTGCTCTTTACTGTGGTTTTTGTTTATGGTTCATTTAGAGCAGTTATGTTTTAATTGCATTTTAAAAAGATACCCAAACTCCCCTATCCAAATGAATATTTCCTTTCCAAGTAGTCAATTTGTAAGCTTGCCTACTTATTCCAGGAATGTTTAATATTTTTTTAATGCTTATTTATTTTTGAGAGAGAGAGAGGGACAGAGTATGATCGGGGGTGGGCAGAGAGAGAGAGAGAGAGAGATACACAGAATTGGAAGCAGGATCCAAGCTCTGAGCTGCCAGCACAGAGCCCGACGGGGAGCTCGAACCCATGAAGTGTGAGATCATGACCTGAGACAAAATCAGATGCATATCCAACTGAGCCACCCAGGCGTCCCTTAAAATGTTTTTTTATGCCTCCTTTAGAGCCTAAGTCATTTTCTTTAAATATTCTTATTAAACAGAGTTTCCTATGAAGTCTAGGTTGACATTTGTGATAGAAAAAAAAATCTTTATTTAGATAAAAAGTATGTGCTTATATAAAGGATGTGAGAGGATGAGAAAATCATTTGGAATCAAAAGGGAAAAGGGGTAGATGACCCAAAATATGGCAGGGTCTTGTAAATGGATGTGTGTGTTCTGAAGGTACAGCAGACAGTGGGAGATCAGGATGTGAAGGTGGGCCATTGTGCCTTCCTCTATCTAGATGACTGTACTTTAGTTTGAATGAATAGCAGTTCTACAGGTGAACATGTCCTGTGCCGTGTTAGTCAGACCTTGAACCAGCATTCTCCAGCAATGCTGTCTCTGTCTCCTGCCTCAGTCAAAGGCACTTCACTGCAGTGACTCAGTCTATGTCTATTTTGACATGTATACAAGCTTAGACAGGAACCAAGTCATTCAAATGTTGTTGTGGTTAGCCAATATGTAAAGGAGTGGTAGATGTGTGGGACCGATATGAAGACAGACAAAGGATGTTGAAGATCTGTCCATTGTACATGGCACACTGCTCTATATTTGATGGAAAGAAGAGGAAAAGGAGAGCCTTTAACACCCAATGTCAAGTCAAAGAGACAGATGGAGGCTTCCTGGGTTTTCTTTGACTCAGTCATGCCACTGGATCCCAAAGCTGGCCTTCTGTGATTCGCCCGATGCAAGAAAGTATGCGGGCAGGGGAGGGTTGCACAACAGCAGCCATGCATTTGGAGTAAGCCCATAGGAGAGCATTTTTGAAGCATCTGCCCTTCCCTGTATTTCAGAAGCACAATTTTTTTGGTGCCTTTTGTGGTGCAAAGCATGTCTTGTCCCAAGGACTCAGAAGCTACATCATTTCCCAGGGAGCCACTGGCATCAGCCCCAATTCAGATCTTCTGGGTCAAAGTCAGGTTTAAGAGAGCCTACTTTGATGGTCTTCATGCAAGATCGAAAGAAAGATGAACCCCAAGCAAGTGTTGAGAGCGATAGGCACTCTGTTGTTCTTTACATCTACCAGTGACTTACTCCAAAGGGGATCACTCATAAGAAAGACAGTTGATAAAGTAGAAATCTAAAAAACATAACTGAGCATCTGCAATGAGGTATAGATTCCCCAGGTGGGAAGAAATATGCCAATCAGTGCTGATATATAACATAAAACTTGGTATTTTTATATGTACGTTTCAAATCCTTTTTAAAATGTAGGTGCATTTCACATCGTCTAAAAATACAAATGCTGGGGCTAAAATCAAAAGGGAAAATTGTATTTTACACTGACGGAAGGCCATCAGGAGGAAGACAGAGGAGCTGAGGAGTAGGAAGATACAACCTCATTCGTTAACGGGGACTTGACGCTCTCTGTTGGACGGGGTGCCTGGGTGTTTATTTTATATGGTCTGTTTTTCTCTACAATCTACCATTGGCTCCCGCAATAGAAGCTCATGTCAGAGTTCCCTTCCCAGGGTGCCTAGTGGAAACTGCACGGTCCCTTGAGGTTTACTCTCCAGACCTCAATGAGCATCCCGTCCACCATGTTCTGTTGGTTACGGCACACCACAGGCTACGTCCAGTTCAAGTGTGTGCAGGCCGACTCCACGTACTTAGGGGACGAGCAGCCACTCGTGGCTGGGTGCACACGGATGTGTGATGCGTTGGCAGTCAGTAAGAAAGTGATGTGCAACATTTCTTTCTGCATTGACCCTGGCAGAGAACATGACCAGCGTCTTGATGTCCGTAACTCGTGTCTTAAACCCTCAGGTGGTTCCTTTCATTACACAGTTGATATCTATGGGAAAACGAAATCTGGAGAAATTAAGGTATAAGATCTACAGAAAATAGTCTTGACTATATAATAGTTTAATTAAAAAGTTTACATGTTTTGGTATCCTGCAGCTAAATTTATTTCTGATTGTTCATTTGTTTTAATATACTTAGTATTGCAATAAGTTTATATGCATATAGTACAAAATTCAAAGATTCTAAAGGGCATATAGTAAAACATAAGCCTCTTTTCTGTGTCTTTTTCCTTTGCTACCCAGAAACAACCATGTTGCTGAAATTGTGGAATATTTGCTTTTACCTAGATTCATCCTATTCAGATCACATATTCAGGACAAAAATAAGGAGACCCATGGAGTCTGAAAGAGAGTCAGCAACTGACTGTACCACTTTCTGTGGATTTACGGATTAGAAACATAAATTGGAGCTGGGTGGGGTGGGAGGAGAAGCTTGGAGATGAATACAGATAAAAGTCCAGGAGGTTCCAGCAGGGCCCATCATCCTGAGCTGCAAAATGCCTGCAGGGTGGCAGGGCGGAGGATGTGGAATCCTCTACCTGATCTCCCAGAGCATTTGCAAAAGCAGTTTTTGAAGGTCATATAAAATATTAATAAGGTGCATACGTTTATTTAGCTGATGCAGACTATGAATGACCCGCGTCACCGTGGGCACTACATTAGCGTTTGTCTGTGGTGCTGCAAAGAGGCTGTGATCACAAAAGAAGATTCAGGAAAGGTACCGGAGTTTGTCGGGAGGCAGGAAAACTTACTGAGAAGTGTCCAGTTTCCAAGATTCATTTCAGACGTTTACGTGGGGCAGAAGCGAGGCTGCTGTGGGTTGAGAAGTCAGACAAAAAAAAGAGCAGGTCATAGACAAGTCTGTTAGTGTTTGTGAAGCAGAAGGACGTAGCCAGAGTACTCATATGGTCACAGAAGTGCATTTTTTTTTTTTAATAAGAAAGACTTGAACATCAGCCTTTCCTCTTGCTATCAGCCAACTTTGTTGGAATTGAGCAAGTTTTCTGGAGAGTCACACATAGCCACCCCACCTTCAGTAGACACCTCACTTCCTGTAACTATAGACACCTGTTCCCCCTGTCCCATGATCCAGGTCAGGGATGACTGAGGAGGAGCTAATGACTATAGCTGGTGTTGACTGGATATACCCTGGCCTATCCAATTTACACACGTCATGCCATATCATCATCACAAAAATCCAACTGGGGACTTACTAGCTGTACAGTAGGTATAATAAGATGAGGAAACTGAGGTTTAAAAAGAGTAGCTGATTTTCTGAAAGTCACCCAGCTAATAAGTGGCCAACGCTGGTGTCCGATCCCTGCAGCCCAATAACAGAAGCTAACGTGTTATTCCTCTATTCCTGAGACTCAGAATAATATCAAGACCTGGGTGAAAGTGTACGGAGATATTTGATCACGTAGACCAAACCTCTGTAAGCATAGAGTCCACGAATGTAGAAGTTGCGTCTAAGTGTTTCCCTTTGTCTCTGTAGTTCCCGCTTATTTACATACTTCATTATAAACACAACTAACCTGAGTATCATCATCTGTGACTTGAAGATTTCAGGGATTAGCCAGTGTGCAAACAAAGTCTGAAATAATGCGGATTTATCCAGGGTACGGTAACTGAAATGATTCAACACGGAGGAATCTGTTCTCTTTGATGTGAGAGAGAGGTCTTTCATGGATAGACGGAAGAGGTGGTGAAGGGTGAAGATTAAATTTTATGTGTTGGCCTGGCTGGCTCTGGTGCCCAGATGTTTGGTCAGACTCTAGTGTACTTACTGCTATGATGGTCTTGTAGATGTGAGTAGCATCAATTAGCACTTGACTTTAAGGAGATTACCCTTGATAACATGAGGGGACCTCATCCAGTCTCTTGCACACCTTCAGTGCAAAACATGAAGAGTCCCAGGAGTTAGGGATTGAGCTCAAAACTGTCACATAGAAATCTTGAGTTTCTAATCTCTGAGCCTGTCCTACCAAATTCAGCTCCCACGATCGTATAAGCCAGTTTCCCAAAGGTAAAGCTCAATATACAGATACACTGGAAGGTAGATAGATAGATCTGTGGAACCTATACGGGCATCTCTCTACCTACCTACGTGTCATCGATGAGTCTGTCCTCTATTGATCGATTGATCAGTTGATCTATCATCTATCCTATTGGTTTTGTTTCTCTGGGAAACCTGATGATACAGCCAGTGTGAAAAAAGATGGAGCAAGGTTACGGAGAGCTTACAGGTGAAACTCCTGTTTCCACAACAGCTTTCTTTCAAGTTGACAAAGGCTTGATTACTCACGTCTGGGGCTTCGGTCTGGACACATTCACAGTATTTCTTCTTTGATTTTGGTGTGCGCTTGTCTTTGTTTAGAATTCTCTATCTTCACCATCAAATATTTCTTTTTTTCTCCTGATCTGTTTGCTTTCTGCTCTAAATTTCGTCGGTAATTGTACGCTCTTTTAATTGCTTCAGAACACTTGTGCGGTATAACTTCCCGACAAGAAGCACTATTTACCACTGCAATATGCCAGTTGAGAAGCATGGTTTCCTGGGATCCCCCGAGGTGAACACATGCTTTGGCTCCAATGGATTCAGGGGATAATCATGTTTGGTGGTATTAATTATGCAGTGGGTACCTAAACATCGTTTGTATGTCCATGAGCCACCCAGCCAGGCATGAATGCTAATGGGCGTGCCTTATTTATCACAGGGATACCTAATCATTGTTTTATTGTAAATTTCACCTGTACCTTTGGATTACAAACTCAACTGTTAACTCAGAATGTTAATGTTTACAAAAGTAATATAGCTTTATTATTTCATCAAAGATCCCTCAATACAATTTAATAAAGCTTTGGTGCCAGATAAATCTCTTTGCAGAAACGTGGCTCTTGCAATTTATGATTTGACGGCGAAAACAGCAAGCTTTTAATCTCTATAAATGTCTTAGGTTATTTTCCTTCAATATTCCATAGCTAAGAAAAGCATTACCTTTTTCCTGTCCAGTTAATGTGTGCTTGAAGTATTAACGGAAGAGATAGATCCCTACGAGAGAAAGAACATATATAACAAAGATAGGTGAATATTTAATAAGATAGGTAGAAAATATATTACAAAATCAAGTATGAAATTTTATTGTTTCCTAGAGTGTCCTTTTTCTTTTAAAATCTTCTTTGTAAATTATTTTTCTTCGTTCCCTGTGCTGCTTAAATTTTCTCTGATGTCTTTGCAATGATATTGCTGTGCAGATACCTGAATTATGTCAGATCTACAGATCACGTGAGAATGTAGCCATAGCAACGGACAGGCCAGGTAATGGTTCTGATTTTATATAGATTCATGAGCCCTTAAAATTAGACCTTTTCCATTTTAAGAAAAAAAAAAAGAAACATTTCTACCCTTAAGAATTAGGAATACTGAGTAGTTTTACCCTTTACAATCATATGTACGAATGATTGTATTACAATTATTGCGAGAGTAAAATGCAGTGAATAAAATATAGATTCTATTGTGAAAATGTCAGAAGTGTAAATTGTACATCAAAATAGAAAATTTGTAAACCTCACTCCCTCACATTAGTGGAAAGAGTGGTCTAAATTATATTACAATTTAAAGGTTTCCCATTTTAAAAATCTGTACAATATATGAAAGAGAACTTTGCTTTGCAAAGATAACATTTTGCTAGGCAATGTCTAAATCTCATGAGCTCTCAATTAGATCAGCAATAATGAGATGTTATCTTAGGAGGGGAATGTCTTAATTAGTGAGTGCAGCTTAATCTGGTGTTTGCAGAAGTGGCTTTATATCAAGTGTGGAACCTGCATTAACACCTGATTTTCCTCTACCTATGCTATCCTTTCTGGTGAACAAGGAACTCTCCAGTATAACATCTGAAGAGTATGAGATCCCGATGTGAACTTCTGAGGACTTATATTACGGTGCACATTTTCCAGGGCAGTATTTAAAACAAAAACGTTAACATCAATAAAGCATTCATGTTGTGACCAACTCATTTTCCTCCTTAAAAATTGCCATCTCATCTGCATAAATAAATAACGTTTAATTTTAAAACCTCTACCAGTTCATGCCACCCTAAATTATTCTCATCACACCCTCCTCTTAATGATCCATTACTCTTAAGAATCAGTATTCATGCCGGGACCTTAAATTCATATTACTAACTACAGAAAGCTACTCTGAAAGGATTGCTGTATGATCCCAACTCTGTGACATTCTGGAAAAGGCAAAACAATGGAGACAACAAAAATATCAGTCGTTGTCACGGCACAAATAGAGCACAGAGAGTTTGGAGGGGGGGCATCGTAAGTACTCTATATGGTATTATAATGAGGCATAGATGTCGTTATAAATTTGTCCAGACGCAAAGAATGTTGTGCAAATGCTAAAATAATCTGCGGATTTGGGGTGATAATGATGCATTGGTGATGTTTCATCAGTGGTAACAGATGCACCACTCTCGTGGGGATGGAATGTGCCTGTAAAGGATTAGGAGGGTTATGAGAAATCTCTGTACCGCCCCCCTCAGTTTTGTTGCAAACTTAATACTGCCCTTAAAAAATAAGGCCTTTTAAGAGCAGTTTTAAGTTTGCAACAAAGTTCAACCGACTGAGTTTACAGTCAGATTCTCAATTGATTGGGCCACCCAGGCGCCTGAGGAAATTTTTATTTTACTTAAGTTTTTAATTTTAATTCCAGTATGAGAGAAACTGGGGGGGAAAAAAAGCTAGGGGAATACACTTTCCTCCAGCATTTTATACTTTGGGTCTCCAGTCTTCGTGAGTTGGGGACATGACGCGAGGTAAGGGCAACAAGGAATGTTTACCCCCAAGTGTGCAGCGTTGTTGAGCAGGATGATGGATTCTATTTTTGTGTGACCTGTGGTGCGTGTCACGTGTCGGCACCCATCACCCTTCCAGGTAAACACAGAGTCCTGATTTTTAAATGCTGAATTAACACTTTTGACATAAAACACACTCATCAACCATTAGTCTCATGCTAGCAGTCCTAGTCACCAGACTTTCTTTCTGCATGTGCCCTGTTCCATTAGTTAAAATGCAGTCAGCTTCTCCTTAGTTTGTAAGCCCAAAACAAGTCGTCAATAAGTTTCCCTGCAACCTATTTATTCCCTGGGCTTTGTAGCTGGTATGTGATGCCCTCTGTCTACGGGAAATGGATGTTTCTTTTCCAGTCTTAAATAATTAACCAGTGTGATTTTCCATCCTCCTTTGCTGCCTGAGCACATGCCTATTGTGAACATCCATTTTGTTTCCAGTGACTTCTTTCCTAACCCTCATCCAGTAAAAATCACATGCTCAAATATATTTCAAACAGTACATGGTTAGATTTGTTTCAAAATCCCGTCTGCTTTCAGAGAAAAAGGTTTGGACTATAAATCCATTTGAGGGAGGGAGAAAATGCAAAATCAATTTTTTTTTCCTTTTGGCTTTTATGCTTCAAATCTAAAAGTCATTAATTTTTAATTTTCATCCTGAAAGCATGTTCTTTCCCATCTATATACAGTGCCCAAGCGTATCAGGGAATTTTAAGCAATGGAGACGAAAAGTTTTTTGTTTCTCTTTTTATTCTTTTAATAATACTCAGTTGAGGGGCGCCTGGGTGGCTCAGTCGGTTGAGCGGCCGACTTCGGCTCAGGTCATGATCTCGCGGTCCGTGAGTTCGAGCCCCCCGTCGGGCTCTGTGCTGACAGCTCAGAGCCTGGAGCCTGTTTCAGATTCTGTGTCTCCCTCTCTCTGACCCTCCCCTGTTCATGCTCTGTCTCTCCCTCTCTCAAAAATAAATAAAAAACGTTAAAAAAATTTTTAAAAAAATAATAGTTGAAACTATCTGCTTAAAGAAAGGCTTTGGGAACGATCACATCTGTGCATGGTGGTCACAGCTCTCTTTGGTATCTATTATTTAGTATATCCTATATGGGAAAATGCATTGTGTGCTTGGGGTTTTGATACTGATTTTTCAAAAGGATGTTTTGAGTCGGGGTTCCACTTCTACCGAATCGTAGTTGGCAGGATGCGCGTCCTTAGGTCCCCCTCGTCCAGCCTCGGACGTGCTGTAGTGGGTACTAGTGAGTCCCATAACCTCAGAGGCTTCCTGATCTCCTCAGTCTCTCTGTGCTGCTGATCCCACTGAATGTCCCCCACTGGAGAAGAGCGGTGGCGGGGTTTAGGAACAGACAGCTTACAGGAAAGGAGGACATGCCATGTGCCAAACACAATAAGGAACTAGCTGTCCTTGTGTTTGGCTTGTCCCCATTCCCCTGCCCCCTTTGCTTTTTCCCCAGTCCTGTTCCTGGCTCGTCCCTCTGGGTCTAGTGTTGTTCTCTGTTCTGGATCTGAGTTGCCTCTCCTGGGCTTTCTCCCTCAGGTGCATATTCTCCCCCCAACCCCTGAGTCCCCTTTCCCCAATTCCCTCCCTCTCCCATTCTAAAGCTGCCATCAGGCTAAATTTTAAGAAATTAAGATCACTGAAATGATTTGTGTAAAAGAGGGTAGCTTAAATGTAAATTAGAATAAATGCATATAGCATAAAAATTGACTTAATTTTGAGTGTTCTTTCAAAGCATTTTCTTACCATCTGAAAATCTTTTTCAAGGCTTGGTTCCAAGGCCACTCTCCCCCCCCACCTTCACGCCCCACCCTTGTTGGAGTGAATCACTCCTGATTTAGCACTAACCATATAGCTTTTTCTTTGTTTCTTTTTTGTTTGTTTGTGTTACTTCTGTTGTGCATTTTATCCTGAGAGACTTAGTTGTTTGCCTGTCCTGATTTATAGAAGCTGCCAGAGGGCAGAGGTGAAATTGCACATTCTCTTACCATTTTCCGACAATTGTGATAGGAAACAACAGCTCCCTTTTTTAGACACAGATTTCTATCTTAAAACCCCTTGCATTCACCCCCACCATACCTCCATGCTGCCCCACACTGTAGTAGAAAACTGGATTTTTTTTTTAATGTTTGCATCCCTAAGTTTATAGACCTGAATTAAAATCTGTTGATGTTGTGCATTTGTGTGTGTGCTGACACTTTTTAATGCACAGCTTTGTAAAATGTTTTATTTACTTACTTATCTTGAGAGAGAGAGAAGGGGCAGAGAGAGGGAGAGAGAAAGAATCCCAAGCAGGCTCCACACTATCATTGCGCAGAGTGCGATGTGGGGCTCGAACTCCCAATCCGTGAAATCATGACCTGAACTGAAGTCGGATGCTTAACCGACTGAGCCTACCCAGGCTCCTCTAAACAATTTTTAATTAAATGTTTGCAGTTTAATGAAACTGTTACGTTTGTGAAATCATTTTCATCCACCCAGTGAAATATCAAAAAAAAATCTACCTAAAACTTATGCTCCTCTAAAAAATGATATTTTGAACAACTTGGTGATATAAATACACAAAGATAGCTTGCTTCTGCAAAAACATGGATTTTTGTTCTTTGCAGCAACTTTAATAGTTAGATTTTTCCTAATCAGATGATTGACTTACCCTGTTTTCTATTTTTGGGTTGTTGCTAACTGAGTCATCTTGAGCTATTTTTAACTTTTGCAAAGTTTATGCAGAAGCCCTAAAATTGGGAAAGAAAAGCATTGTGTTAACAATGTCTGTTTTCCCAGAGTATAGCGAAACTTTGCTTGTAGAAGTTTAATTTGCAAGGCACAATTTATAACACTATAAAGAGACATTTCTCATGAAAGCAAGAGCCCCCATCATTTCTTTTCTCCTTCGACATCTGCAGAGTGAGAGTAAATATTTCTTAATTTAGAGGTAGGTGAGGCTGTTTTTCAAGCGAATCCCCTAAATTAATCGTCAGGAGTAGGCGTTATGTCCTCTATCACACGTCTGCCTTAAATATAGTACCTGCAGAGATGAAGCAAACATAAAAATAGCTTCCGCTTTAAATAGGTGATATTGTCTCATATAGAAAAGATGAGTCTCGTTGGTGATGTAAAAGTAGCTGTGGTTTACACTTGTAGATTTTCAGTGGCTTTATTTTCTTCATAGAATTCTTCATTTGGTATGTAATTAATGGAGAGACTTAGCTTTGCCCTTCAAAAGCTTTTCATTTTTCTCGTAGGATTGAATCACTTGCTAATAATGAACAGTGCTATATTTCTGGCTACCTATTCATCTATTTTCTGTCTAAATCATTGATTTATCTATAGCCTGTCTTGTCCTAGAAGCCTCAAAGGTGATAACACATCTTAGGAAATGGTATCCTTACTTATATGTTATCCTCAGTTTGAAGATATCAGACTATGGCACTATCCAGGTTAAGAGGTCAAGGAATGATTCCACATGAGAAATGTGATTCTGGTTATATATTCAACCAAATAGCCAGTATCCAAAATATTTCCGTGAGATTTACATGTTGTCATGTGCACAACGTGCTACATGCACGTGTTCATAGCAGATCGGCAAGGCCAACCTCATTTGGCTCCCTCTGATGTACTTACCTGGCCTGTTAGGTAGAGGGATCATGTCTCTTGTGGCTTCCTGTCTTGGTGGGCTCAGGCTGCCATAACCAAATTCCGCAGACTTCAAGAATAGAAATGTATTTTCTCACAGTTCTGGAGACTGAAGTCTGAGATCAGGATGCCAGCCCTATGGGATCTGAGTCTATCCATGTTGCTATGGCAAAGCACTATTGACTGGATGACTTATAAACTGGTAGGAATATCGTCTTCATAGTTCTAGAATCTGGGAAGTGTGAGATCAAGGTGCTGGCAAATTCAGCGTCTGGTGACGACCACTTCCTGGTTTATAGATGGCCATTTTCTTGCTGTGCCCTCACATGGCGGGAGGAAAGAGGGTGTTCCCTGGTGTCTGTTTCATAGGCGTGGACCCCCCATGACCTAATCACTTCCCAGAGGACCACCTCACATACCATCACGTTGGGAGTTAGGATTTTAAGGTTTTATTTTTTATTTTTTGAAAGTAGGCTCCATGCCCAACATGGGGCTGCAACTCCCAACACTGAGATCAAGAGTCACATGCTCTACCAACTGAGCCAGCCACGTGCCCCAGCTGAATTTGCGGGGTGGGGGGGGGGGACGCAAACTTTGCGTTGTGGTGGAAAGAAACATCTCTGGTGTCTCTTCCTTCTTCACAAAGGCCCATCCTTATGACCTCATCTAAACTTACTCAGATACCATGGGCCCATCTCCAACTCAGATCACACTGGGGGTCAAGAGGTTAATCTGAATTTTTGGGTCCCCCAATTCAGTCCATAGCACTTCCATTTTAGATGAAATTTTAGTCTCACAATTTGAGGTCTGTTCTTTGCTTCTAACATGTAAGACTGAGAGATAAAACATAAAAAATAATGGAAGGTCCTGCCACCAGTCTGTGAAATGGCCCATCCCTTCCTAAAACAAAAATATTCGTGTTGAATGTTTCTGTTTCACTCCTTTTGGAACTTCACCCTCTCCGTTAATATTTTACTACATTTGTCCGCACGACTATTTATTTTACCTTTATTGAGGAAGACTTTCAATAATTAAACAAAATGTTCTAGGAAACATAACAAAATAGAACAAAAATGTTCTAGGAAAAAGTTAAGAGGCATCAAGTGTTCAAAAGTGTTTTCCCCTCCAAAAGTAATTACTTACACAACCAGAATGAAAGTGGGATTTCCTACAATAATAAAATCTTCCCTTACTGGGAAGGAAAGCGATTGTTTGTTTTCTAGTCCATTCTGCTATGTCTGGAAGCAGTTTCCTCTTCCAAGTGACAGGACCAGTTCTGTATCTCAGCCACAGCATGCGACGTATCTATTCCCGGAACGTCCACACACAGATAAGGGGCTGCTGTTCAGGTCACTGCACATTTTCTGTAGGGGCTCTTTCCCAGATGCATCTTAGTCTCTTATTTTTCCTTCAACAGGTGCTCGTGAACTGAGTATTGCAACCTTTTCTTGAAAATGTAACCAAGTGATCTGTTATTGAGGTACCACATTTTTAAATAAGCTCTGTTATTTTTTTCATAGAAAATACATCACACGTTGAGTTGATCAACAATACGCTTTGACCACAAAAAGGCTGTTGAGAAAGAAGGAAAAAGGATGAAGTAGGTTCAGTTCTACAATCGTGAGGCTCAGAAACAGGGATTGCTCTTTCGTTATTTCCAGCACATCCTCTTTACAAGCATAGGAATGTATTAATTGAATACGTGTAGTCACAAGAGAACGCAAGGATGAAATTCTTTAAAACACACACATGCACGCACATGCACACACACACGAGGGTGTTTCTTAGAGAAATCCACACCTATCTGGCATGTTGAGGGTTTTTTCCAGCTGTTTGTCTAGCCGGATAATACACAAACATGTCATTCGTGACACTCAAGAGGGAGAATGAGCAAAATAATGTTATTGTGCATGAATGCTGCTTTCAGAGATGCAAATTAACCTATCCGTTGTTGTTTCTTTTTTTATCACTTGGACAAAGCAATAGCATAAAATATTACTCTGTCAAAATGTCTTTTGGGGGGAGAACGCTTGATTGATTCAGTGCCAGGGAAGCTGCACCATGTGCAAGAGAGAAAGGCACACGTATAACCGAAGGCACAGGTGTGGGAGTTAATATTGAAAACCATCAGCCCAGCAGTTAGGATGTCCATTCTCCTGCAATCCCCAAAGAGCGTCTGTCAGTCCAGACTCATTTTGAACTTGGAATTGAAGAAATGCCAATGAATTTCGGCTTAACCAAGAGTGGTATACCTTTGAAGACTGACACGTAGAGTCACTAATCCAATTATCTGTTAGTCCTTCGCATAAATGTTATTGCCTTTCAGTCACTTCCTTTGTTGCTCCATATACAGTCAATGGAATTCATTATAAGGGATCAAAAACTTTAACCATTCTGTTGCTTCTTTGTAAGCACCTCAAGAATGATTCTGCAACGTCTGCATCCTGCTTTGCAATCCACGGCAATGCTCATTTCTAAGAGAAAAAAGAAAAGATGCACATTCACCAGCTCATGGTCTTGAGAGGAGCTAAGAAGTTTATTCCTACCCCTTCTAGCCCAGCAGCATATGTTACCATAGCCAAAGGCAGACCTCCAGGACAGCACATCACACACCCAGCAGAGTAAAAGCCAGAATGGGACTCCATGCTCCAGCCCTCCCTCTTTTCTCGTTTCCCACCTGCTGTGGCCAGCTAGATGTCTAAATACAAGAGTCTAAGTTTCCACATCAGACAGAATGGGTTTTATTTTTGGTCCCTCTTCTAACCTTGGCGATCGACTCGACCTCTGGGGCTCAGTTTCTTCTTTTATAAAAGTGATGTGTCAATGCCTACCTTACAGGGTAGCCGTGAGGATTCACCAGTGGACATACATAAACAGCTAAGCAGAATGTCAGGCCTTGGGGAAGGGTGATAGAATCAGAAGTGCCTTTTCTTGGGGTACATGCACCCTAATGTTTATAGCAGTGCTATCGACAATAGCCAAAGTATGGAAAGAGCCCAAATGGCCATCAGTGGGTGAATGGATAAAGAAGATGTGGTGTATATATACACACATATATATATGTATACACACACACACACACACACACACACACACACACACACACACACAATGGAGTATTACTCGGCAACCAAAAAGAATGAAATCTTGACATTTGCAACGATGTGGATGGAACTGGAGGGTAGTATGCTAAGCGAAATTAGAGAAAGACAAATACCATATGACTTCACTCATATGAGGAGTTTAAGAGGCAAAACAGATGAACATAAGGGAAGGGAAGCAAAAATAATATACAAACAGGGAGGGGGACAGAACATAAGAGACTCTTAAATACAGAGAACAAACTGATGGTTGCTGGAGGGGTTGTGGGTGGGGGGGTGGGGTAAATGGGTGATGGGCATTAAGGACGATGCTTGTTGGGATGAGCACTAGGTGTTGTACATAGGGGATGAATCCCTGGATTCTACTGCAATCATTATTGCACTAGATGCTAACTAACTTGGATGTAAATTTAAAAATAAATAAATAAAATTAATGAAAGTCGCTCTAAAAAAAAAGCAGTGCCTTTTCTCTTCGGATCCCCATGGGGACATGGCCATCTTGACCAAGCCTTCCCTGACTGGTACTATGTAAGTCAAAGCCACCCAGCCCCAAGATGTTCTAGAATCAGAACTGGGTAGCAGCCAATACAGCAATGGCCTTGGGATCTATATCTGACTGCACACAGGAGCTTGCAGACATAACTGTTTTTAAACCAAGTGGAAATTAATTTTATCTTGACAGTATTCTAAAACTCTCCCACTCCAACCAAGGCCAGATCCTCAAATTCATGAATTTTCCACAGGTATATCATCAATGGTTTCTCTTCATCCCAAAAGCTTTCCTTCCAAGGATGATCCCCCTGCAAGGGAATTGTACCGCTGGAGGGAGAAAAAAACATGAAAAACAGACAAACAGAAAAAACAGAAAACATGAGGCCCGACTCTGTATAGTTCTGCAGGGTAACTTGAAAGGAAAGGGCCAATTTTCACCGACAGTTTTCTAACCCACCCTCACGAGGTGATCTTGTTCTTACCCATCTGGTGAGCAGGTGAAATCATGGTGGCTTCATTATTAGCGTCTGCACCCCAGCACGCTACCTTAAGTGTGACAAGCGTTAGCCTGCTAATTTGCTTAGAGCAAGAGGAAAGTGTCTTTCCTAGTGGACGTGGGAAACAGGCGCTCTGCCTTACTGTTCTCGCGAAACCTTATGGTTTCCGAATTTAAACCACCCTGTGAGGTCTGTTGAGGGCTGTGGAATGTGGACTCTCTTTACTCAACAGAGAATTCACACCCTTGGCAGCTCTTTCTGCCCATCCGTTCTGTCCCTGTGTTTTAATAAAAATCACCTTTGGGGTGCCTGGGTGGCTCAGTTGGTTAAGCATCCGACTTTGGCTCGGGTCATGGCTCACAGTCCATAGGTTCGAGCCCCACATAGAGCTCTGTGCTGACAGCTCAGAGCCTGGAGCCTGCTTTGAGTTCTGTGTCTCCCTTTCTCTCTCTGCCCCTCCACTACTCTCTTTCTCTCTCTCTCTCAAAAAGGAATAAACATTTAAAAAAAATAAACAACAGAAAAATCACCTTTCTTGCACCAAAAAAAAAAGAAAAAAAAAGATTTCGCTCTCCTATTTTGTCATCAGCGATTAAAGCAAAAGTCAAGCCTTTCTCAGAGTGTTTGAACCCAGAGTGAAAGATAGTGACTATGGAGGAGGCTGTATTTTCTGGAAGTAATACTGTCCAGCCTTTAGATGCTTCTCTCTAAATCTGGCTGTTTCTTTCCTCTCCAAGAAAATTCCATTCTTTGTTCGTGTCCCCTATCTCAAGACCTCAGAACAGTGTATGGTCCTCCTGTGTGCTTGATTTATAAAGTTATATGCATCTCTTTAGAGAAATTTCTGAATCTGTGCAGTTGAAATGGTTTTATTTAACACTTATAGTCCCTTCTGACTGCTGGGCTCAGTGTCAAATGCTCAACCTGCGTTAATTCTTTCCATCTGTAGGACAACCACATTCCTTAGCCATTCATGTCCCCCCATCTGCAGATGGACATACAGAGGTACATACAGACTGGTTAATTTGTATTTCATCAGGAATACTGCTTCGATGGTCACAGTCGGGTATGTCTTTCCAAACCAGGGCTCTGAATGCTTGTTCCCTCCACATCGCCCTGTGAAAGCGTTAGGACACGACTTGGGTGCCATCTCTTGCAGTGATGGGCAAAATCTTATTCTTCCGCCCACTAGCCTCCATCAGCCACCATCATTCTTCAGGTAAGCCTTATACCTTATCATTCCCTAGTGTGAGCCTTGCAAGCTGCTTGGATGAAGGGTTGCATTGGGTGTGATAATCCAGGGGCAATTATTGAGTGAACACTTAGCTTTCAGAAGGAGGATATAAGTCCTGAGATGTACGGAGCCTTCCACGGGCTTTGGGTGGGTAAGATCCTGCTCGAACTCAACCCTCTGCCTTCTGTCTCTCACAGCATGGGCTAATCTGGTCTGAGAATCAAACCTATTTCAAGGCTGAGACAAATATAGTCCTCCAAAATGTTTTTCTAATTCTGTGTGTGTTATCTATAGAAGTGTAAATGGTTCACAGCAAGGAATTGCTTTTCAGAGAAAGACATATGAGATACAGAAATCTCTAGACTTACCTGTACCTTAACTTTGAAAAGGGGAAACATTTAAGACAGAATTTCTTTCTGAAGAGTCATTTGGAAAAGTTTTTAGATCTTCCTGATTCACAGCCATCATTCCAAGGAACTGAGATTATTTTGTAATTAGAATGTTTGAACTGAACTTTATTCTTCCGGACTGCAAAAATACAAAGGCATTCATAGCGTATAAGGACAAGATGAATGTACAGATGACCAAACAAACGAAAAACACCCAGAAACCCCAAACTCAATGACCACGTTTAAATTTGCATTGAAGTTATGAAAGAACGGAACAGACATTTTAAAAAATCGATTTTCTGGCATATAAATATGTGGGCACTTCCCCAGACTGTGTAAAAATAGGGAAAATAGACTTACACGGAAACAGATTAAGATTATAAATGACAAAGAAGAGAATCAACTTATAATAAGTGTTCTTGAAGGTGGTTTGAAACCACATGGAGCAGAAATGATAGTTAGGGTTTGTGACGAAAGAAGAGTTCACCAGAGTGAGAGAACAACATGATTCCAGCTTGAATGGGTTCACTAAGGTTTCTGGCAAAGTTAATCAAAACAGAAGCAAACCAAGACAAGCTGTGTCATTATGATTTAAATACAAAACATCTGTAAATATGCCACAAACAAGGCAGGTGAGACAGAAAGGAAGCAACCCTGGGCTGATCTCCATCTGCTCTGGAACACCAGATACTAAATGGTCACGTGACATCTACAGACCGTCAAAGGGTCAGTATTTGTGAGCCAGGAATTCAACCTAAGATTCTCCTTGACTGGGAAGGCAATGTAAAAAAATAATCTCAAGCATGCTGTGGTTCGTGGTATGTCCCATATAAGTAGCTTTTCTGGAAAAAAAACAAAACAAAACAAAAAACAAGTACATGAAAATATGTTCTCGTGTACCAGAATAGAGGTTAAGATAGTGAATATAAAATTATTCCTGATAATGAGCCACTAATTGAATTATTCAGCTTACTAGACAATTGTTGAAAATGTGGTTGTAATTGAAAGGGTGAACTCAATGTAATGTTAGAAAAGGATTAAATGGGAAAAAGTAGTTATGTAGTAATTGCTCTTGTTTGTGTACCTTCTAGAAGCTACTCACTATATCTTGGAATTCATATTGTCATCTGTTTTCAGGCTTGTGATGAGCATATGAGTTCTATATTATAGCCCAAACACATAGAGACAAAATACACGTGATGTCATGTCCCCACGATGACATGGCTGTTTGTAAGTACTGTATTCAGGATGACAACAAAAAAAATATGCTGACTAATTAATTACATTACTCCTCTAATTGACAAAAAATCTAGACCAGCGGTTTCTAAATGTGTCTTTGTATCGGAAATACCGTGGGAACATCAAAATGTAGTGATGCAGCCTGCCACTCAGAGATTTTGATTTTATTTTCTGCTTGTGTCACATGGTCTTTGGAGTTTTAAAAAATCATTGGATGATTCTCAGGTGCATACAAAATTGGGCACCTCTCATCTAGACAGTAGTAATAGTATCTGATATACTCCACAAAGACCAGGATTTTGTGTGAGAGGAACAGAAAGAAGTTTATATCTGTCTTTAGTTCAGTGAGGAATAATCTTCACTTGTTGGGGTGTTGTTCATTTTGATAATTAAAAGTTGCTTGAAAAACACTGAATTGGCTTCAGGGAACTCATTGGTGGGAAATGGTGAAAGACTTGAAAGGGGATGTTCCCATGGAATGGGGTTGAGCTAGGTTAGTGATGCTCACTTGGAGGGTGACTGTGCCCCCAGCAGACACCTGGCAATGTTGGAGGCCTTCTGGATTATGACTAGGGAGCGAGGAGGGAGCTGGAAGCTGGCTTTTAGCATCTAGAAGAAGCCAGAGATGCTAATGAAAATCCAGGGGGAAGGCATGGGTTTCCACTAGAGAGCATATGATGTAAGTCCTAAGGATGTGTGATGGTTAATTTTATCTGTCAACTCGATTAGGCCACAGGATGATCAGATACTTGGTTCTATATTATCTCTGGGTGTGTCTGTAGGGTGTTTCCGGATGAGATTAGCATTCGAATTGGTTGACTCATTATAGCAGATGGCCCTCCCCAATGTGAGTGGGCATCACCCAATCTGTTGAGGGCAGGAACAGAACAAAAAGCTGGAGGAAAGGAGAATTCACTCCTTCTGCCCAACTGCATGGGTTGACCATCTGTCTTCTGTCCTTGGACTGGCACTTAGTAACACCAGCTCTTCAGTTCTCTGGTCTTCAGACTTGGGCTGGAACTAAACACAAGCTTTCCTGTGTCTCCACCTTGCAGATGGCAGATCGTGGTACTTGTCAGCCTCCATAATCACATGAGCCATGTCTATACATATGTATGTGGTCTGGTTGGGGACTTAACGAAACAGGCTGGTGAGAACTTCCCAACTAGCTTTAAAAGAATCTTACTGCAAACAATGCAAACCACATTTCATTCATAAGTAACCAAAGCCAAGAACCCCACCAAAAAGTTATGCAAAAAGGGACAACTAATGACTCATACAAGTTAACAGTCAGTAACCGGTTAGAAGAGCCTTTATCCAGGACACTTCACTTGCAGCTGTGTTCTCTGCTGAGCACTGGACACAATAATGTCTGCTAGCAACTCTGCAATATTGTGCTATTGTCAAATTGTGAGATAATTTATTCTGATAAGAAATCAGTCGGCATTATCCTTGGTAACTGCAGACCAACTGTTTGGAGCAATTCTTTCCTGAAACTCTTTCTTGGAATAATTTGTCATTTTTCTATATGCCAGGGATGGGTCAAAAAGGAAATAGTATCAGAAATCTTGCAGAGAATGTATCCCAAGAAATAAGACGGGCACTTGGGTGGCTAAGTCAGTTGAGCATCTAACTCTCGATTTCGGCTCAGGTCATGATTGCATCGTTCATGAGATGAAGCCCCACATCGGGCTGAGAGCTGACAGCATGGAGCCTGCTTGGGATTCTCTCTCCCTCTCTCTGCCCCTCTCCTGCTGTCTCTCAGAAAGAAAAAAAAAAAGATGTCAGTTCAAAGTAAAAATTGATTTTCAGAATAAATTGTTAGCTGTTTGCTACTTTTAATCAGCAAAGATTTAAGTTCACCAATTGACGTAGCATAATGTTATCCAGGTCTGTCTGTTTCCTTCCTTTTGAGGCTGAATAATATTCTCTTATATGTATATATATTTCCTTTATCCATTTATCTGTTGATAGACACTTGGGTTGTTTCCATATCTTGGCCACTGTGAATAGTGCTACAATGAACATGGGTGCAGATATCTGTTCAAGATCATGATTTCAGTTCTTTTAGTTATGTACCCACAAGTGGGATAGCTGGATACTATGGTGGTTCTATTTTTAATTGTTTGAGGAACCCCCAAACTGTTTTCCATAGTGCTCTGCCATTTTGCTGCCATTTTGAGGGTCCAATCTCTCCTCATCCTCACCAGCAGTTAACTTTTGTGTTTTTTTGTTTTTTGGGTTTTTTTTTTAGTTACTTTCAACTTAACAGGTGTGAGGTGATATCTCATTGTAGTTTTGATCTGTGTTTCCATGAAAGTCAGCGGTGTTGAGTATCTTTTCCCATACCTGTGTGGCCATTTGTGGGTTTTCTTTGGGACAATGTGCAGGAGAAAGAAGCCAGTTACAGAAGCAGTAAGCCAGTACAGAATACTGCATGATCCTACTTAAGTCATGCAGAATACAGCATGATTCCACCTAAATGATCAGACTCATAGAATCAGAGAATAAAATGGTGGTTGCCAGGACCTGGGTGGAGGGCGAAATGGAGAGTTTGTGGTTCAGTGAGTATAAAATTTCAGGTATGCAAGATGATTTAGTTCCAGAGACTGGCTGTGCAACATAGCGCCTAGAGTTAACAATATAAGGGAACTTGAAATTTTGATAAGACCGTAACTATCAGGCAAGATATTCTTACCACAAAACCAACACACACACACACACACAAACCAACAGAGGGATACACAGATACTTCAGGAAGCGTTGGAGATGTCCACTTCCCTGTTGTATCCATAGATGTGTGCATATGTCCAGTGACATCAGATGGCACACAGTTAAAAAGTGCCATTTTCGATATGTCAGCTTTAAGTCAATAAAGCTGAAAATAAATAAATAGATAGATAGATAAATAAACAAATTCACCCACTGAAAATATTTATAATATCAAAAGTATCGAAAGCAGAATTAGGGGGAAAATGTTACATTGAAGGCTAAGAAGATACCAAATAATTTATTTGAGAATCAATAAAAGGAAACTTTTTTTTTTTCATTTCTGAAAGCTGTAATATATCAAGAAAAGTTGTAAAAAAGCACTTTCATAAAGAAAGCTTGCCTATTTAAAAAGTCACAACTAGATAATGGAAAATTTTTCCATTTAAAAATTGTTAATCTGTATTAAAGAAATCCTGCCAAAAAGAGCTGGGAATCTTTCGTGAATTTATAGGCACTGTTTGCCAACCTGATCCAATTTTTCTCTTGTTGAAACTGCTTCATTAATTTAATGTGCAAGAAATAAATATTTGATGTGCAATTAGTTGGAGATTATTATGGCCATAATGGAACCTTTCCAAATAAACAGCTGCTCTAGCACTTTAAATGCATGAAAAGCAAGGCAGAAAATGGAAAATAGAATGACACATCAGCTCTACAGAGGAAAAAAGTTAAAATATTCAATTAGCGCGTAAGATGGTTGCTCATTTAGAAGTTTGGTGATGGTTTATCAAAGCATAACAACAAAAATGCTACCACCCATTTAGCGAAATATCCATCCACCTGAATCATCATGGAAATGCTTGCCTGCAGATGTAACATAGTCTTGCCCAAGGAGAAAATATTATGGAAATAGATATTGATCCGTTCTAACAATTCTTTGAGGTTATTCATTTTTATTTATATATGGACGTATGTCAATGTGCAGTTGTTGAATTTGATTACTCTATATTAGCACTTATACGCATGGTACAAATGCTGTTTTTCTATGCACATATAACTGTAATGATCCCACTTCAGGAGGGAATGTTCTGGAAACTTTCTGGAAATTTCACCATTGGCTGGGGTTATGTTAATTTTGAAGAAGCCTTTGACATTTCATAGCAGCTGCTCAGACCCTGTGAAGGAGCTCATGTAGGTACTTCAAGTCCCTGTGAGTTTTACAAAATTGTACCTTCCTTTCGAGACAACCATAAGGATTGGAGTCGGTTGTCTTTCTCCACTTCCGCAGCAGGAACTACCTGAGGCAGAGATTGTGACAAATATCTCAGTATCTCCAAATCCTGATATAGTTCCTGACACAGAGTAGCTCAGTGATGTTCATTGAAAGGCTGCCTGAAGCTGTTTGCAATACAGAAGGAGGAGAGAAACGTCAAAGGGCGAGCATGATGAACTCCACAGAAAACTGTCTGCTAAAAATAAATAGACGATGTCTTTTATGAAAAGGGGCGCAGGAAAAGGCATTCTCTTTTCTGTTCTCCTCCCCTTGGGGAGTCAACGGCAAAAGAGCAAAGGGCATTCCCGGAACTGGTAAAATTCTGGCCGGGGAGCACAGATTTGAGGATCAGAGCGGTCAGGAGTAACTGCTTACAATAACCAGTGTTTTGTATATTCTTCTAGAACACAGACTTGGGGCACGTTTATTACTTACTGGGTTCTGTTGCCCTTCCGATTAAAGTCTGCAATGCACTGCATTTTACCCTTACTCTGCTCTAAACCACGCCCTGCTCCGAGGGAGGCCAGATTCTGTTATTGTCTCAGCCTCTGCTGCCTCTGTGACCAGCACCCACAGGCACAAAGCACAGCACTGTGGAGAAACAAAGGAGGACGTAGACGTACGTGTGTAACGCCATTTTATCCTGATGCAAAGAGCGGCCTTGTTCTACATCGACGCAGATCTTCCCTTAACAGTTAGGGTTAGCGCTCCCTCTCCTGCAGTCAGTGTGGGTCTGTGATGTCACTAGGGCAGAAGTGATGTCCTGTATCTCCCACGCCTCCATACCCAAAGGTAATTCAGCTCCTGCCTCGGGCTGGTGGCATTGTCGCCTTGGGACCCAGCCACCATGCTTCGGGGAAGCCAGGGGGCCATACAGACAGGTAACACGCCTGCCAGCAGCCCAGCTGAGGTCCCAGATGACCGTCCCCAGACAGGAGAGAGTCACATTTCAGATGGCAGCCTCCAGCTAGGCTTCCAGCAAGCCAGCTGTCACCCCGTGGAACAGAGACAAGCTACACCCCCTGAGACCAGCTCAAATCGCAGATTTGTGAAAAATAACAAAATAAATGGTTGCCGTGGATTTCAGCTGGTTAAGTGTTGGAGTCTTGTTGGGGAGCAAAGCAAAAGGGAAACACACATGTGCCAGACCTGGGGCCACTTAATAAAGGTATTTTTAGCTAATAATGTACAAAGGCTATTCAAACGTTAGCACTGTTGTTATTCACATCCTGCTCACCCTGCATTGCAACAGCAGGGACGGGACATTTAGTATAAACATCCTTGTGTGAAACCAGAACTCAAGTCATTTCTGCTTACATTATTATAGAGAAAATAGGGACAAACACATAAATTAGTGCTATAAAAGAGTACACAGGAGTGCTTTGCAAGTTATTCATACACAACTCGTGTGTTGAGAACTACTGTAGGCCAGGAACATTGCCCTGTTGCACCATAAACACTGCAGGGATGTTGCGGGTTGCGTTATCAGGGATCTTACATTCGTGTAGGTGTAGATAACCATCACGCGAGCAAAGGGATAAACCACTGCCGATAGAGACCAGTGTGGAACAGGGCCAGGTGGAGAAGCTGAGATGAACTAGGACCTTAGAGGCAGTATTAGAGAATTCTTTGATAAAATGGCATTTACGCTGTGACCCTGCCATGACAGCTGGCTGGCTTTGCCAACATACAAGGGACCAGTGAGAAGAGAACGTAGTCGTTGTTGGAGGAACGCTTTGAGAAAGACATAGAATATAAGGAGCAGGGGCAAAGCAGTGAAAGGATGGGCAAGCCGTGAGTGGGTCCTTGAAGGCCGTTGGAAGGTGCTAGAACTGTATTATTCTGACTGCAGGGAGAGGCTGCCTTGTGGTGTTCAGCAGGAGATTCTAACAATTATCTATATATATGGCCGGTAAATGATGTCAACTGCCATGTGGTGTCTAGGTCAGAGTGGAAACAGGGAGACGTGTCAGGAGGCTGCAGTCCCTCCTCATTATTCACGGATTCCGTATTTGCGAATTCATCTGCTTGCAATCTGTTTGTAACCTGAAAATCCATACACCAGTCCATTGGGGGTCATTCATGGATTTGCACACAGCGGCGAAAAATTCAAGCAGTTTTCCAGTTGGGGTTGACCAAGGTGACACTCTATGTCGTTTCAGCTCTCAGGCTATCAACAAGTGTCCTCTCTGGAGACTGCTGAGTGCCACATTTTCCACATTTCTGTGCCCTTTGTTTGTGATATCACTGTTGAAAATGACCCGCAAGCAAGTGCTGATTTGCTGTCTGGTGTAAGTGCAAAAAGCCTGTGACATGTTTTATGGAGAAAATACATGAATTACCTATGCTTCTTGTAGACATGAGTTAGTAACATTGGGTCCCATGTGAATGAGCAAAATTACCTGTTAAATATGGTGTCTTTAGGGGTGCCTGGGTGGCTCAAGTCAGTTGAGCATCCTACTTTGGCTGAGGTCATGATCCCACAGATCCTGAGTTCGAGCCCAAGTCAGGATTGGGATTCTTTGTCTCTCTCTCTCTCTCTCTCTCTCTCTCTCTCTCCTCTCTTTCTCTCTGCCCCTTCCCCACTCGCGTGCTCTCTCACCCTCAAAAACAAATAAACATTAAAAAAATTACATATAGTGCCTTTAAAACACACTTAAACACACTTAAAACACACAGAAATACACTTAAAACTAGGTTATATAGTGATCAGTTGATAAAAGTGTGGTGACCAAAGACTCCCAGAAACCTAACTTGATATTTCAACCCTCAGGCATGGTTCAGTATTCGCTAATTCAGTGTTGACAGCTCCATTATAGACCATAACAACAAGAGAATCGACCGTGTTTCACTAGGTCCACATGGTCCACAGAGGTTGTGGGGGGTGAGAAGTGGTGGAGCTTGCTCAAGTGATGGGGATTGAGAGTAACGGGGATGTCAGGCGTGAAAAATCCAGCACTATACCCAGGTTTTGATGTTGAGCGGAAGCTAGGAAAAGATTCTTCCAACCAAGGAGAAGACAATTACATATGGGTTTATGTAGAATCCAGCACAGTTTGAACTGTGAAACAATAGGCTAAGGGATATGAAATTTAATATTTGACCACACGTGCACATGTATTTTTATGTGGGAATTGTGTGCTCACAGGGCACAGGAAGTGCAACTCAGAAAAGTTGTGAGCAAATTAGAGTCGTTGCTTACGGTATTTTTAAGGTTACGTTTTGTTTGTAACATATCAAGAACCTCAAACCTTATCCACAGCAACATGTATGTTAACTCAAATGAATCACAGGTACATGTAATTAAAAAATGCCTGCAGAGTCAAGAAAAAAGTATAGCAAAGGCAATAAATATTCTCTCTGTAAACCTAAAACATAGAAGTGAAGGTTCTGACATAGAAGCAGAGTCCGACTCTGTGGGAGTTAAGACTCTTTATGCTATCAGTCACTAGAGAAAATCTAGATAAGAGAAACCAATTACTTACAAATAACACCCTTCCTTCCCATCCTCCCTCCTTCCATCTCTCCTTCCCTGCATGATTTTTTTTCCCAGTATTCAGTGAACACTTCTGATGTTTAAGAGACCTCTCCAGAATCTAGGAATACTTTAGAACTTACATTCTGTTGGAGTGAGGGCAGAGAAATATTGAGCAAAAATATATTTCACAGGGTTATTTCTTTAAATGGGATAAAGTGCCATGAAGAAAATAGAATTACATGCTACAGGGTAAGGGTGAGTGTTGGCCTATTTATATGAGATGGTTAGGGAAGCAAAGCCAGTAATGCTTTGTATGGCTAGGAAAGTAAAAACGAAAATATCATTCTATACTAGATGGTGTATTTCTTTTTGTTTTTGTTTGTTTGTGTGTGTGTGAGAGAGAGCACACACGTGCAAGCAGGGGAGGGGGCAGAGAGACAAAAATCTGAAGTAGGCTCCATATTCATCATGGAGCCCATCACAGCCTTGATCCCACAACCCTGGGATCACTACCTGAGCTGAAATCAAAAGTCAGATGCTCAACTGACCGAGTCACCCAGGCGCCCCTAGATGGTATATATCTGTACATTCTCTATCTCTAAATATGTAGGTGGCGTGCCTGGGTGGCTCAGTCAGTTAAGCATCCAACTTCAGCTCAGGATCTCACAGTTCGTGAGTTCGAGCCCTGTTGGGCTCTGTGCTGACAGATCAGAGCCTTGCAGCCTGCTTCAGATTCTGTGTCTCCCACTCTCTCTCTGCCCCAACCCTGTTCATCCTCTGTCTTTCTCTGTCTCTCAAAAATAAATAAATGTTAAAAAAAAAAAGTAACAACTCGTTAACACAACGTATATCATCCAAAAATAAATAAATAATAAATAAATAAGTAGGCATCGATAATTTGTCTTTAACCCATATTTAGCTGTCTTTTTGGTTTGTTTGTTTTTTAGCAAGGATTTTGTTAACTACAGAGCAGAGAGTGAGTTAAAGCCAAGTAATGGGAAACATGAGTTACAAACAGGTGGTACCTCTGGGTCTGCCTCACCCACTGTCAGACGTGGTGGTTTTCAATAGGATGTCCTCAGGCCATTTGCATCATTATGTAAAAGGCAGGTTCCAAAGTCCCACGTTCAGTCTTATCATTAACAAATACATGCCATGATAATCTGGAACCTTAATGTTTGAGCATCATTGATTGTCTGGTTGCAAATTCCAAATTTCTGACATAAGGTTATTTGCTTCTAGGCACATCTCTGTGATCATGAGTCACAATGGACCTTGTCGCTTCATTTAAGGACTTTTTAGGTTTTCCACACTCCCCAAGTTTCTGTCTTTCTGGGAGAACTCTGAAATGTGAATGTTAGACCATGTGGCCAGAAGTTGTAACACAAGTTTAAGATCCACTGATGCAAGAGAAACCTCTGAACGTCCCAGTATCACACTTGAGCAGGATCAAAGGGACAGTAAGTGCAAAACCGTATAGCCAGCCAACTCCACTGACATCGTAACCTGCAATTTTGGTGAGTCAAATATGTAAATCATATGTTGATATAACTTTTCCACGAAGGAAAAGGACCAAACGTGATTTAGATCCTACTATGTGCCCAAGATCTTTCACAATATCTCAAACGAAATTGATGAAATCCTTTCCAGCACAGTTTAGGGACAGCATTGCTCCCTACATCCCCGCAGGAGAAATCACTTGCTGTGGCAAGTGGGAGAACAGAATTGCACACTTACCATTGGCTTTTGCCACAATTCCAGGTGAATTCTAAAAGTATTATTTCATTATTTTATTCTAATTTCCTTTTTTTAAATTAAGAGTATTTTACGTGTTCCTCATAGGCATCAACCAAGAAAGATTTTAATTTGGCTTTCCTTAAATAATTCACCGTTCTTTCTCCTACTGTTTAATAACACGTTCTAATATGAAACCATGACTGAGATCTAAGAATTCACTTCAGAACATATGGCTTATCAGCGGTAGCGAGGTTAAAATGCACAAGAGGTACAGATACTTATCCCAAGAGTTTACATATGTATATTTATATACATGTATGTATGTGTATATTTATATTTATATTTTGCTATTGACCATCAAACTGTAGACCGGTTTTTGTCTAATCATATTTCAAACATAGTGTTTAATTAAAGATATAGAAATATATTAGGGACACCTGGGTGGCTCAGCTGGTTAAGCATCCGACTTCAGCTCAGGTCATGATCTTGTGGTCCCTGAGTTTGAGCCCCATGTCAGGCTCTGGGATGATGGCTTAGAGCCTGGAGCCTGCTTCAGTTTCTGTGTCTCTGTCTCTCTCTGCCCCTTTCCTGCTCATTCTCTGTCTCTCTCTTTCTCTCAAAAATACATAAAATTTTAAAAATAATAAAAATTAAAAAATAAAAATATATACATTAAATATATCTTTAATATAATTGTTGCTGTGGGTAAAGGTTGATGTTCTTGATGTGTACAAACTGTATGAATAAATATACACACTATATATGTATATATATATATATTTATAAAATACTACATATATATACATATATATATATATATATATATGTATATATATGTGTGTGTGTGTGTGTGTGTATATATATATGTATAATTTCTTTCCTTCCTCCCTAACCTGTGGAAAGATCAGTAACACAGAAAAGTACCGGTGAATAAAGCTGTCCATTTTGGCAATCTAGGGAATACCTTATAGCACACTCTGTCCTACTTTGTTTTTCTGCTCAAGACTCCTGTAAAAATTCCCCAGCCAAAGATAATTCATGGACCTTCATCATATACTGTCCAATATGCATGTCAAAGCATTGCTATAATCATATATATTGTATAATGTCTCCATTAACTTACATTGTGTTTGCTTATTATTTTTTATAATATTTTTTTAATTTTTAAAACATTTATTCCTTTTTTGAGAGAGAAAGAGCGAGAGTGGGGGAGGGGCAGAAAGAGAGGGAGACCCAGAATCCAAAGCAGGCTCCAGGCTCTGAGCAAGCTGTCAGCACAGAGCCTGACACGGGGCTTGAACCCATGAACTGTGAGATCATGACCTGATCTGAAGTTGGACACCCAACCAACTGAGCCACCCAGGAGCCCCATGTTTGCTTATTATTAAAACATTTGTTCTGTGCCCCGAAGCAAGGTATCTGGCCACTTTTTATTAATTCACTTTAATATATATTGGGAGAATCAACATATTTAATATTCCTACAACGAATATTTACCAATGTGTAGTAAAACCATATTTAAATGTATGTAAAAGAATTCTGAACATAGTATATTAATGATTCAAGTACGTCAACATATATGTGAGTGCACATATGTGTGTATACATATAGAGAGAGAATTTTTTTAAGTTTATTTATCTTGAGAGAGAGAGGGAGAGAGAGAATCCCAAGCTGACTCTGCAATGTCAGAGCAGAGCCAATGAGGGGCTCCAACTCACGAACTGTGAGATCATGACCTGAGCCGAAATTAAGAGTTGCATGCTTAACCGACTGAGCCAACCAGGCACCCATGTATAGAATTTCTTTTAAGTTTATTTGTTTATTTTTTGGGGGGTGAATGTGGAAATGGCAGAGAGAGAGAATCCCAAGCAGGTTCCCTGCTGTCAACCCAGAGCCAGACAAGTGGTTTGATCTCAGGAAACCTGAGATCATGACCTGTGCTGAAACCAAGAGTCTGACGCATATCTGACTGAGCCACCCAGATTGTTTAAAATTCGTGCTCCACAAGCAAGCTATGGCGAATAGTTGTATGGAAACCACAGGATTAAATTAACTTAGACTGTGTATATAATTAACCTAAAAACAGTACTCACTGGGGTTCCTGGGTGGCTCAGGCGGTTGAGTGTACCACTCTTGATTTTGGTTCAGGTCATGATCTCACGGTTCATGAGATCAAGCCCCGTGTCAGGCTCTGTGCTGACAGTGTGGATCCTGCTTGGGATTCTCTCTCCCTCTCTCTGCCTCTCCCCCACTTGTGTTATCTGTCAAAAATAAATTAATACAGTTGAAAAAAGAAAAGATAAAAAAACAATACGCAGCACACTGCAGTCCCAGAATTTAAGTTTTCCATTATTTTATACATTCATTCCCTTTCTATAGCAAATATGCACTGGGGAATGAGTTATACTCCTGTGGTTAACTGTAGGATTTTTAAAACCCAATAAAACCTAATAAAATAATATTTTACAAACAAGAGAATTAATTTCTATTAACTATTTATCTGTTTGTATAGCACATCATCATAAATCAAATAAAAGCATGATATACCCTGGAGCTGAGAAGGACACATAATATACCCATCCTAACATGATTTTTATTACCTGCCTTTCCCCCCAGAGGAATACAGTGGGCGAATTAATGAAATCTGCTTTTATTACTGATTCACTGCTTTTGAAATGAAGACTCAACTGTGGAAGTTCCCGTATTTAAATTGAAAGTAGACTAGGAGTTCTGAAGTCGGTTGTCTGGGAGGGACAGGTGGTTTCTGGTGGGGAGAGTTTTGAAAGCATTGAGGGCATGGGTGCCTGGGCTAAAGGGGCCAGCAGGTCATTTGTAACTAAAGCATAAAAAAGCCCTGCCTGATAGTTTTAGCATGAAGGGAATGCAGACTTGTAAGCTGAAGGATCTTATGGAGTCTTCAACCCCTAAGGGTCCCCACCCAACTGAGAAGGTAGTCTAGATCCTTCCAGGAGTGGGGCACACAATGTGCGGGTTATTTCCATTTCTTCTATCTGCACGGGATTTAGCTTACCCTGGGATATGTCTCAGCTAGGGAAAGCAACAATGGGCCAAAGCACAGCTGATGCATACTGGAAACTTTGTTGTGTGTGCAGAAGGGAGGTAGAAAGGCAGGGGGTGGGGGTGGTGCCTGGAGGCTGCACAGTGTAATTCAGGCTGTGTGTCCTCCAGGTGTCATTGTGACTTCCCAACGTAATGGCATTCTGTCCTCTAATCAGTCCACAATGTAAGCAGCCTTTTCTCACAGTGCAGGACTGGCAGGAGGGACGTGGTTAATATTTGTTGGATAAAAGGAGGACAGGCAGTGGATGTGTTTGAGATGGATGGATGTGTGCACAGATGGACGGTTCATGGTGTGTTGATGGGGCAAAATGAGAAAATGTTGCTTACATTGTTTTGAAGTTTTTCAAGAATACATATAAAACAGGGTAGTCCCTTCAGAGAAATACTGGATTGCACCAAGCCTCTGGCATCACGTCTTAAGCTCGTGTGATTCCTTTAACACTGCTGGACAAGAACCTTCTACCCTGTATACAGAACATCAAAACAAGCCCCGGATGATTGAGCGTCCATTTGTGGCTGCAGGTCTGACAAAACCCTCCCGGCTTCCCACTGAGCTTTCATGTGTTTTGTGTCCAATGTACCCCCTCTGTTGCTTTCTCTTCTTGTTTGAAACTTAGGCGCTCTTTAAAATTGAGGCTCTTTAAAATTTAGACGAGGATGGGCTTGGTTAAATTGCAAACGTTATAAAACCCTGCTTTAGTTTCCTTCATTTAGCTTTCGCTGCCAAACAGTGCCTCTAGATCAACACTGATTCTGACCACGGGACACCAGAAAAATCTTCGCTGTTGCACAGGAGCGGATCCCGGAGGCACTGGAAATGTATGAAGCATCAGGGAAGCAGATGTCTGGGCAGCTCTACGAGACGTCAGGAAAGCTGATGGAGATGTTGTAGAATTTCACCTGTATCATTCCGCAAAGACCATCCCTCGTGATGGTAAAAGTCCTAACAATTAATTACACACCAAAAGGCAGCACGGTACAGCTGGGAACATGAACATCCCAGGCCGGCGTGTACAAGGAGGACCCTGGTTATAGAGTCAGGGCAGGAAGAACCATCTAGTAACACCAAAAGAGGGATGATGTGTAAAGGATGTGTTTCAGCAGGGAAACCGTAAGACACTAAACAAAGGGGCAGCTATGAATCACAGTGTCTGAAAAGAAGCCAGGAAGTCAAGGAGGCGTAGAATGGAATGGAGATGCTTGAAATGATTCTACGATGCATTTTCCTGAAGCACCCAATGAGGATGTTCTCCAGGTGTTCGGTAATAGATGCAGGGTGAGTCCTCTGAGCACGTTAGCTCGACCTAAAGGGACTACGGTAGAGATACAGTCTTCATTACGTGTGGCGGCATGCATGTGTCTGTGGAGATCACCATCAGAGAATTTGGGAACGGTGTGCCATAAAATGGAGTATAATTTTTATCCTCTTCAGAGCACAGTAGATGCCTTCTCTGTGACAGCCATTACATGACTTGAAGCTGACATGCATGTCAGGTGTCTTCACCCACAAGTTCCTACCAGGGCACCAGATGCAAATGCCTCACAAGAGCTCAACAGGCGCCTACTGGCTGGGCACCTTAACTATCTCGTGTCAGCATGGTGCTTACGGTTTAAAATGTCCACGTTCAGGGGCGCCTGGGTGGCTCAGTCAGTTCAGAGTCCCGCTTCGTCTCAGGTCATGATCTCATGGTTGGTGAGTTCGAGCCCCACGTCAGGCTCTCTGTCAGCACGGAGCCCACATCGGATCCTATCTCTCTCCCTCTCTCTCTCCGCTCCTTCCCTGTTCACTCTCTCAAAAATAATAAAAAAAATTTAAATGTCTTCACATACATTCACTCATTAAAATCCCCCACTATTCCACGAGGCGGGTGCTAATCTCATCTCACATGGAGAAAACGGAGAGGCTGAGACATGTGTCCTAATAAAGGCAGAGTTGTCTTTGTGCCAACGAGGTCAAGAGCCCTTCCCTCTCTTCTCTAACAATGGAAAGGTAGCAGCTATATCCCCAAATGTCCACTGTTAAACCAGTCGTAACGGTCTTACCGATGTGAGACGTTGAGGTGCAACATTGGAAATTTAGTATTTCATTCTTTAGTGGCCCCACCTACAAAACAGTAGTAATAAGAAAAATACCTAAGAGGCCCCTGGGTGGCTCAGTTGGTTAACTCTCTTGACTCTTGATTTCGGCTCAGGTCATGATCTCGTGATTCATGGGTTTGAGCCCCACATCAGTCTCTACGCTAATAGTGTGGAAGGAACCTGCTTAGGATTTTCTCTCTCTCTCTCTCTCTCTCTCTCTCTCTGCCCCACCCCTGCTTGAACATTCTTTCAAAATAAGTAAACATTAAAAAAAAAAAACAAACAGAAAAATACCTAAACCACAGGGTGCTATGCGAATTAAGTAAATGAACACACGTGAACTTCCTGGAATGGTGCTTGGCAGAAGGCCACCATTATCACTGTTGTCGACACTCCATTAGTACAACAGACATGAAAAGTGCACATTTTCCTTGGGGAAGCCAGTTGTTCATGTGTGAGGTATCTCCCGTAAGTAATAAAGAGGTATTTTGGGGGGCACCTGGGTGGCTCAGTTGGTTAAGCGCCGGACTTTGGCTCAGGTCATGATCTCACGGTTTGTGGGTTCAAGCCCCACACTGGGCTCTGTGCCGACAGCTCAGAGCCTCGAGCCTGCTTCGGATCCTGTGTCCTCCTCTCTGTCTGCCCCTCCCCCACTTGCATGTGTGCTCTCTCTCTCTCTCTCTCTCTCTGTCTCTCTCTCTCTCTCAAAAATAGATAAACAGTAAAAATATTTTTAAAAAAGAGGTATTTTTTGGCTCCCATTTGGAGCAGGCAAATTTTCAAGGGCCAAACAGTGATGAAAGCCGGTTAACATGCCTGCCTTTCCAACGGGGTCTCAGGATCTGATCCATCAGCTGCAAAGCTACACACAGTCTCCTAGCTGGACTGCTGCTACCTGCTGCCCGCCAAGGACACCATCCTCCTGGCAACAGCAGAGAGGAAGCGGGATGTCCTGTCGGCTACGCCAGGACTGTTCCTTCAGAGCCACCTTTGAGCCGTGCGGCCTTCGGCACACCCGCTTGGAGGGCACCATGTCCCCAAGATCCACTCTTCCCGCTGGCATCTCATCAACATGGTGGCAGTAATCCGTCAAGACAGTTGGCTGAGAGTATTCAATAAATAACACAAACAGGTTCTGAGTGAGTGAGGAAATGCTATGAGCTTACGATGGCTGATAGGAACTGCTGGCAGATTAGCAGGGGCCAGTGGGAAGGGTGTGGGGGTGCGGGCCTCTGGCCACAGCAGCCGCGTCACGGTAACCTTTGACCTCACAGAGAAGACTGTGGCAGCAAAGGTGACATGACGCTGTAGCAAGCACAGACGTCCCATGCACTGAAGCAGCCTCGTTGTCTCCCCCCACCGGCGCCTGCTCCTGGAAGGCACCAAGGAATGGATTCCCGCATTGACTCAGTACACACTAAAGGAATGTCTGTTGTTCACGGAGCCGCTGTAGGTACTGGAAAGAATACTGAGGGTGGCCCACCAGGCTTCTGAAGCTGCTATTCGAACGGATGGGGACAGATGCTACACAAACAGGAAGACAAATGATGATAGTGGTTGAAACTGGGGACAGTGAAGACAACGAAGGAAGGTAATGGAGTACATTGGATGATAGCAGCCACTCTTACAGAAAATGCAAGAACAACGGGCAGGATAGGAAGCTGGGGGCAGGGTGGCCACTTCAGTTCACAGACGGGACATCCGAGTGGAAGAATTGAATGGTGGTAGGAGCCAACCCTGAAAACTACGGGCGTGTGTATTCGGGAAGGAGGATCAGAGCGGCCAAGGTGTCAAGACAGAGCTTGGGAGGTTCTGGAGAGGTCTGGCATGTTGGGAGTGCAACAGACCAGGAGGGAATGTTGTAGGAGGGAAGCAGTTCGTGGAGCTGAGCGCCATGGGAGAGCGTGGGTCTTGTTCATGTCGTGATGGAGGCCCATCGGACGATCAGTAGGAATCTGCCGCAAGGAGCTGATTTAGAGGATCGTGCTGCTGCTGAGTGGAAGGTGGGCTGCAGTGGGTGTGGAGGGGCATTGTGGGAGAAGCAGCATGCCCCCAGGGGCCAGTCACAGTCCCGCCGACAGGACTGCTCATGTGCGCATGGCCAGGAAGCTTTCTGCCTCTCCACACCTTATGAGATACAGAAGATACAAAATACTTGTGATTGGACAGGAGCCAATAGATTGTTTCCAGAAATGCTCTTCAAGTAGAAGTAGGACATAAAATAGACATCGCTCAACACATTATAAAGCCTCAGCCTTGACTGTCGCTGGTATCATAGTGAACAATTCCAGTATGAATCACAACGCCCCACAGATGGTCAGGCACGTAAGGCTCTTAAGTCTCAAACATTACTACTGAAAAAGAGAAGGCATGGGGTATGTAAACGGGAAAGACACCTTAGGAATGTTTCATAGCACACTTTGCTAAAATTTGCTTCTTTGCTTATGTATTTAAAAAATCACATGATTTACGGGCACCTGGCTGGCTCAGTCAGTAGAGCACGCAATTCATAATCTCAGGGTCACGAGTTCAAGCCCCACACTGGGCGTGGAGCCTACTTTTTATAGATTCATTTAAAAAATTAAAAATCACATTATTTAAAGGATGACTGAAATGGGATATTCGTATCCAGTAATTTTATTGACAAGGCAAAATATGGTAATTTCTCTCTTCTTTTGATTCTTTGTCGGAACACAATGAGTTTACTCCAACTCGTCCAATATGGACCGCCCACTCTGTATCTTGGCCTTGCTACTGCTCTGAGTCTCCCTACTGTAAAGGTGAGCTTTGCTACCCCACTTCCTATTCATTGTAAAGCTTAACTCACACCCTTTCTCCTCAGCATCATTATATAGCACGTTCTCATCTCAGTTCCTGAAGGGACATGTGTCCCCAGTTTGATTTCCAATGTGTGAATCCCAGCCCAACATTTTACAGTATTCTACTTTGTGCATTCAACTACTGGAAAATGATTTCCTGTTGCCTAGTTTGGGGGCACAGATTTGTAGCAATTTTTTATCGGTTATTCCCAGAAGGCAGTTTGCTGATGTTTATAGAGTTTGGTCTATTACAGCGAGTAAGATGTGCTTTGCATAAGGACATCCCTAGTATTGTTCTTGATAGCAGTACTGTGGAATGTGCGTAGGCCCTGCCGAAATGGACCATGAGGGCTGAATCATTTCCACTTCGATTTTTTCCAATGCATCAAAAAGGCACAAGGAGGTATTGCTGTGTGGCTGATAAAGCTAGAAGCTTTTATTTTTTATTTTTTTCCAGATGATGATGATGAGAAGGCCCTGATTGTGTGCTGCATTCAGAGACAGGAAGTTTTTGGGTGAACTTCATGAATCCTCCGGCACTGACAGAGAATATCAAATTGAATAGGGGCAGCCTGGGAGGAAGGAAAGAAAGACCTCCTGCAGTCGTATGCGGTTGTCAAGAATGAATCACCCACTAACTCTTCCTATGGAGCCTCTCAGTCGGGGATATAAAAATAGAAAGAGACACTCAAAGCCTACTCTGTCATTCACCTTTCTCCCTGGGAAACTGCTTTGCCAAACACCAGACAGAAAAAATAAAACCTGAAAACACTGGCAAGATCAAGGTCTATTGTTGGAAAAGAAATATTCCTGCATAGAAATGTCTGGAGACTGAAAAAAGAAAAAAAGAAAAGGCAAAGTGCTTCCCTTGAGGTTGTTGATGCTTGATGGGAATCTGTGTAAAGTCTTTCTGAGTCAACAGTTTAATGGGGTGCTGGCTGCGGATACACCTTGAAGGATGAACCTTCAAGAATGTGTTCATTGAGAGACCATACGATATTATATACCTGCCTCCTGGAGAGAACATCTTATAGATTCCTATTGGAGTAGAGTTTCTGCAATTTTGCAAATGAATTTTTGCTCACATCCTCTACTATCACTAATCAAAGCCCACACAATAAAACACGCCTTGAATTTTAGTTTGGGGGAGGTTGCAGTGGGTGCAAGGGAAGGGAGAGATAGGTTTCAACAAATAAATGTGTGTGTGTTCTCTTATGAGCAAAGGATAATATTAGACTGCTGAATCTCTCTTTGGTGTCTCTCTCAGCAAATGTCGACCTAAATCCTCAACCCAAGCTTCTCAAGCTACTGAATAGGGGTGCCTAAGAGCACCAAATTCCTCCGGGTTTTCTGATGGATTGCATCCTGATACATCTTTATGTTTTTATTTTGTGCTTTGTCTTCATTGGGAGTTGACTCAGAACCATGTGGCTGTCAGCAGATACGGACATCAAATGAATGAACAGGATTGTCTTTTGTTGAGCCTGTGTATGCCTCATTTTCCTGAGAGTCCAAGTTTCTGGGGATGTCTAGAAACCCTTTTCTCAGTTATGTTGCATACACAATTCTAAGACGAGGCAGCCTAACCGCTCAAGCCGTCTTTGGGCATCCCTCAGCAGAACATGTTTCTCTTCTAGATGGTTCAGCCAAGGGGAGACATCTACATAATATACTATCACATGGGTCAATGACACATGATATCTATGAAGAAAAATGACACAGAAATAAAAACATAGTAAGTGCAAACCATATAGTGGACCATTTGGGGTTGTAGAGGCTCCTCATTAAAGGATGGGCCCATGGGGCATCTGGGTGGCTCAGTCGGTTAAGCTCAGTTGGTTATCCAAGTCTTGATTTTGGCTCAGGTCAATGATCTCATGGTTCCTGAGACAGAGCCCCACGTCGTGCTCTGTGCTGAAAGCGTGGGGACTCCCCAACTCGCGCTCTCTCTCAGAATAATTAAATAAACTTTAAAAAAGAAATATAAAGGATGGGCTCACTTAATGCATTGGAAGAGACAGGTATTCCTCAGCTACTCACAGATGACTCAGAAATAGCTTGCAGTCCACAAAACTGCCAGGTCACTAAAATATCTCATTTTCCCAACTTCTAAACAAACCCTACTATTTTCTTGTGCACCAAATCTTTGTCTTACTCGTATGGAACTGTCACCTTGATTGCTGCCATCTGTACTAGATTGAGATGATGAAAGTTCTTCAAAGTGTTTTTTTGGGGGGCGGGGTAGATATTATTGGGATATTACTGCATACCTGTTGAAAACATACGAAACATATGAAACATATGAAAACATACCTATGAAAACATAGTTGGACTTAAGCTACATAATGGATCTGAGTTGGACACCCGTCAGTCTTCTTATTCAGTCTTGGGCATGATGGCAATGTAATGTTAATATCTTATGGTTTTCTGGGTATCTTCTTCCATGTAGACATGAAGCTACGAACTTCGCTTCCACAGGTACACATCAGGAGCTCTGGCTAGCCCCCGCATAGCATCACAGTCCCACCACAGAAGGTGTCTTCCGCACAGTGTTGGAAAATGAAAACGATGAAAGTGCCCAGTGGAAAAGAGGTAAGTAAATCATGGCGCCCACATAAAATGAAATTATGCTGCTGTTTAAGAATTATGTTTTCGGAGGCTTGGATGGCTCAATCGGTTAGGTGTCCAGCTTCGGCTCAGGTCGTGATCTCACAGTCCATGGGTTAGAGCCCCGCATGTGGCTCTCTGCTGTCAGTGTGGAGCCCATTTCAGATCCTCTGTACCTGCCTCCCTGCCCCCCCCTCACACTTGTGCTCCCTCAAAAATAAATAAACATTAAAAAAATTAGGTTTTCAATACATGGGTTCATGGGTAAAGTTCAAAAATAGAATATTAATTGGGAAACAAGATATAACACTATATAGAATTAAATTTTGAAAGTTATATGCATACATATCTATATGACCTGTGTATACACCGATTTACATCCCGTATGCACATCCCCCATCACATTTACCAGAGAGAGAAAGAGAGAGGGGAATGGGTGGAGGAGGAGGATGAAAGGGATATTATGCAGAATCTTGAGAGAGGTTAACAAATCACTATCTCTAGTAAAGGCATTGTTAGGTCACTTTTACTCTCTTCCTTGCCTTTTAGGATTTCTAAAATAAAATTAAATATTATCGCAAAGGTGGGATATAAATCTCCAAAGGTGATTCTTCTGTAGATACATGGCTTTCTGTTTTGCTACCATGGGCCTCCCCAGAAGTTAATTACTCTTGCCCTGTAGGCAAGGGAGAATTGCAGTGTTCACTTTGGTTGTGTACAAAGACAATGCAAATTGTTAAATCCATAGCTTACATTAACACCCCGCCCAAAAAAAGATTTCCGTTTTTCCAAAACTAATGCTGTTATACAACTTTCTTATTCCAAGGTGGCATTTTAGTAGGAAACTTTGGTGATCTTGATTATACTTCAGCAAATGCATACTAGCCAGGCAAGCGCTGTGCCGACCTCTGTGTCTTGACTGACAAATGGCCAAGTTGCCATCTGGCGTTCATTTGAGATGGTCGCCTGGGAAACCTGAGTTAATAACACATCAGTGAGTCAGGTAATCAGGTACCATCATTTATCGGGTGCTGATCTCAGAAGCTACAGAGATGGTGGGAGTGACACTTGCAGGAAGACATTGCCCTGGTTCTATTTCTGTCAGCTCAAGAAAGCAGAGATACTCATTTCTTAACTTAGAGCTCTCTTTGCACCATCTATGAGGAAAGTCAGACTTCTCACACTACATGATAAAGATTTTTCTTTAATTTTGTTTAAATAGCCGAGATTCTTTTCTTTCACATACACACAAGTATATAATATTAGAGTCCTGCATATATTTTAATGTGATCCTTCTGCCTGCTATTAAATCTGGGAAACTTTGCAAGAAGCATTTAAAATTATGTAGCTGTTGTCCTTAAATTTTCATCCTTTTTTTCATTTTTTTCTGTTGTAAATACGTTTTCTTATCTCTGACAGTTTTTCTTATAGTCCTTTGGCTCATTGTCCTTTCCATCTCTTCTGTTGTACTGGTGATTGGGAGACTCCCCTAAGACCCCATGCTGGGCCTCCATTTTTTTCCTCCAGCCGCTCCGTCTCCCCAGCCGATGTTTTCTATTCCTGTGGTCATCTCATACCTTCATATGACTGCCAAATTCTTGTCCGCAGCCCTGACCTTGCCCCTAAAACTCTAAATCCAACTATCTGATTAATATCTACACTTGGATGTGTATAAGGCTCTAGAAATTAACACATCCACCATAAAGCTGTTGATTCTGTATTGCACACAAACATTTCCTCTCTCTTCCTCAGTTTCTCCATCTCATTAAACAGCAGGTGAAATCACATTTACACATCTGGTTTTTGTCTTTCTATCTTACCACACCCATTAATAGACCATATCAATAAGCCTCTCCACTCCATTTTTTAAATTGTAGTCCAGGGGTGCCTGGCTGGCTCAGTCAGTAAGCCATGAGACTCTTGATCTCAGTGTTAAAAGTTCAAGCCCCATATTGGTAAGGAAATTACTTAAAAATAAAATAAAATCTGGGGCGCCTGGGTGGCTCAGTAGGTTGAGCTTCCGACTTTGGCTCAGGTAATGATCACAGGGTTTGTGAGTTTGAGCCTCGCTTCGGGCTCTGTGCTGACAGCTCAGAGCCTGGAGTCTGCTTCAGATTCTGTGTCTCCCTCTCTCTCTCTCTGCGCCTGCCCAGCTCACATACTGTCTTTCTCTAAGGTGAATAAACATTAAAACAATTTTTTAAGAGCTAAAATAAAATCTTTTAAACATTAATCAATCAATTAATTATAGTCCAAACCAGTCCAATTTCTTTCATGCCCACCACTGACACCTTACCCCTGACTGCCACCATAGTTCATCTTTGCTGTTATGAGAGCTTCCTAGGGCTCTCCCAAGACCAACTTGCCCTGTTGTGCAGTCCAGCAACTATTAACCAACAATTCCACACTTTTTTGGTCATAAATTACCACTCATGCTCAAACCCCCTCAGTGCTTCTAATCACGCTTAAAATGGCAGCGAAACCCGTAGCTTAGCCTAAAAGCCTTACATGATGCCTTTGCTTACCTCTCTAGGCTCATCCACCATCTCAAACACAAAGCACATCATAATGTTTCATAAAGTTGTTTTTAGGGGTAAAGGACTTAATGTACATCAAGTACTTAGAGCAATATTCACACGGGCAGTCAATAAATTTATTTTTGCATACCACATTCAATAAATATTAGCCAGGTAATATGAGCTATCCTATTATCTAGGATATTAACTAACTTGTTTTAAATCACCAGTAATAATTAGGCAATATTTCTCTCCTGCGGTGACCGTATCCAATATCCAAATCATCACTGCTGCCTCCAAACTGAAGCAGGTCAGATATCTAAGGCTTTCATTTTCTTCTCGGAACTCTGTAGCTTAAAAACACTACAGAATGCCGCTATAACCATTCTTGCCCGCGTGTTTTGGTGAACACACATACACATTTACGTTGGATATTTATCCAGGAGTGGAAATGCTGGATCACGGGATACCTGTGTAGATACCACCACATGGCTTCACAAAGTGCTTTTATTCCAGATTGCACACCATGCTATTTTTTTTTTTTTTTTGGTCTTGTCAAATGGTTTTCAAATTAGCTAGGTTGAAAAATAATTCTTCCAGGATATACTCCATATGACAAAATGTATTCCTGTTAGCTCAAAAGATTATTATAATTAGGAAGAAATGTATCAGCATAAAAATTATCTAGGAATTACAAATTACATATCACTCTGCATTTGTATTGCATGTATCATTATTTGGAATATCTCATTATTTTAATTGCAACCAATTACTCTGGTTGGCATAGTCACAGCAAGCAGTATTATATATTTTAGGAATAAATTAAATATATCATCTAATAGCTCATTTTAACATCCTGCCTTTGCATTCATTAAAGGATCAAAGTTTCCATTAATGCTCATAGGAATTCTGAATCCACATAAATATATCATGAGGCTGAAGGTGCACATCTTTAAGGTGGGTTTACCAGCAGTTGGGAATGTTAAATTGATGGCTCCTGTACATTTCTACTTTTAATTTAGCACATTCAGTTACAGGAGCCTTCAATACTCATGTTGATTGTACTGTCTGTAAGATGTAAAAATAACTACACTCCGAGATGATATTCTTTGATCGTTTCATCTGGTTTTTACTAGTGATTCCCTAGGTAAATAAATTAGTTTCCCATCTCTTAAAAAAATTTATTTTAGAGAGTGTGAGCTGGGGACAGGGGCAGAGTGGAAGAGAAAAGCATAAGCAGGCTGCTTGCTCCATGCAGAGCCCAAGCCCAAGGGCAGATCCTGAACCCTGGGATCGTGACCTGAGCCCAAATCAAGATTCGAGTGCTCATCCAACTGGGCCACCCAGGTGCCCGTCCACTTTCTTAAAGTGTACAAATATGTTTGTTGAGTGAGAGAAGTGACCATTTTGAAAACAATTTGGGGTAATAATATCCTGAGTTGTAGGACAGAATTTCAAAGATTGTAGTATCAACACTGAACTTGATAATGCTGTTCAATGGGACTTTCCTCTGTCTACCAAAATGAAAATGCTATGTTTTGGTGCCGTGTTACATAATTTTGTTGCTGTGCTTCCTCATACTCGACAACAGATTTAACCTGAGTGTGTGCCATGTGCCTGTGGGTAGTTCATTGCCCCTGCTGATGTGCACATCTGATCTCTGGCTTTCACTTGGCATTTCACTTTCAGTGTGCAACCACATTCTAACTGCACACTGCTGACGTTTATTGAAATTCGTTCTCTTCCTATCTTTTCCAGCTGTTTTTTTTTATTGGTTCCCTCTTTCGTTTGTATCATTTCCTGTGTGTCATTCCATTGCTGCTCACTGATTTACACAGATTAACAAATAAATCCTACAAAAATAAAAATACATTGAGCACAGCCTTAATATTGGAGGAATTAACTAAGTTAGCTTCCTTTTCTGGAATTTGTGCTTTTCTTTTCCAATATGGATTTAGAAGTAGATAGAAAATAAAATCCATTTGGAGCATGAACTGTACCTAAGATTGATGCACACTTCTTCCTGTTTCTATCCTAATCCACCACAAATACAAACCCAGTGTCTTCACCCAGAATATTCCGGTCTGGGTGGCTTATAGACAGAAGACATTTATTTCTCACATGTCAAATTCTGGAAGTCTGAGAGCAAGGTGTGAGGAGGTATCTGGTGAGCCTCACTTCCTGGTTTTAGTCTTCATACTGTGTCCTCTCTCTGAGGTCTGTATAGAAGGTCACTAATCCCACTGATGAGGGCTGCACCCTCATCACCTAATCACCTTCCAAAGGCCCCTCACTCCTAATCCCATCCCATAAGGGGCTGGGCTCCAGCATTAATCTGGGGGGACACCTTAACTCTATAGCACCACACTTTATTGTTTGTATTTTTTTAATTATAAATTATTGTCAAGTTAGCTAACATACAGTCCATACAGTGTGATCTTGGTTTCGGGGGTAGATTCCCATGATTCATCACTTACATACAACACCCAGTGCTCATCCCAACAGGTCCCCTCCTCAACGCCCATCACCCATTTCCTCCCTCACTCCCCACCCCCTACCAACCCTCAGTATGTTCTCTGTACTTAAGAGTCTCTTATGGGTTTGCCTCCCTCACTGTTTGAAACTATTTTTTCCCCTTCCCCTCCCCCATGGTCTTCTGTCAAGTTTCTCACATTGCACATATGAGTAAAAACATACCTGTCTTTCTCTGACTGATTTATTTCACTTAGCATAATACCTTCCAGTTCCATCCACGTTGCTACAAAGGGCCATATTTCATTCTTTCTCATTGCCAGGTAGTATTCCATTGTGTATATAAACCACATCTTCTTTATCCATTCATCAGTTGATGGACATTTGGGCTCTTTCCGTGATTTGGCTATTGTTGAAAGCACTGCTATAAACATTGGGGTGCATGTGCCCCTTCAAATCAGCATTTTTGTATTCTTTGGATAAGTATCTAGTAATGCTGTTGCTAACACCACACTTTAAAACTTAAAGCATGAGTATGAAGGCATCAGAACACCTTTTTTACAGAAGCCAAAGTTGAGCATCCTAACACTGTGTAGTTTATATCTTGGCTTTAGTCAGAGGGAGGACAAGGGATAGAACAAGGGCTTTGGAGCCTGGGAAATGTGAGCTCAAAACTTTAGCTCTCTAAGCTGCCATTCCATACTCTGGGGGAACAGAGATACTACCGTCAACAGAATTTGTCGAGTATGTAGCAGAGTATATGACAAAGTGCCCTTCAAAATGGTTGTACCAATTTCCCACCTTCCAGCGCCATGTGAGAATTCCACTGACTTCTCTCCCTCATGGCCCATAACCGACCAGCTGCTAAGCTCTCACCATCTGATCTGTAACAGAGGCAAAAGAATGGCTATACGGTGGAAACTTCGGGTGGCCAGTGGGAAGGTGGGTGGATAGTGGGAAGGTGGGTGGATGGTGAGATACTGCTGAGAATCTGGCAGCATCTAGTGCACAGAAAACCGAAGGGTCACATTCAGTTAAAGTGGGTCTATACCCCAAGAGGGAGTATCTTTGAATGTGTTCTTCTCTTTTGTCATCTGTTCTGTCTTCACCCTCTCCTCCCTTTCTTCCTGTCTGTCTGGACTGACGTATGTCTAATGCCCATTCCTGTTTCAACATTTATTTATTTTTTATTTTTTATTTTTTTATTTTTGGGACAGAGAGAGACAGAGCATGAACGGGGGAGGGGCAGAGAGAGAGGGAGACACAGAATCGGAAACTGGCTCCAGGCTCCGAGCCATCAGCCCAGAGCCTGACACGGGGCTCGAACTCACGGACCGCGAGATCGTGACCTGGCTGAAGTCGGACGCTTAACCGACTGTGCCACCCAGGCGCCCCACCCATTCCTGTTTCAAATCCCGATTAATCATCATCTTTCCCAATATGGAACCTAATTTTTTTTTTCTCTACCACACTGTATCCAGTCTTTTGCAAAGTCTGGTTCATCACAGATGTAACTTTCTCTAGGAAGGTTGACTGACACCTCTCATTGACTTAGTGGTGTTCTGAGTGAAATCATATCCACTTAAAGGGACCAATAGCTTTCAGAAATGTGTCTGTTTCTCCCATACACCAGGCATCCGAAAGACAGGAGTGGCCTCCACTTTGCTCCCCAAATACTCTGTCATTCTGTTTGCTTAATTCCCACCACCCCCTCCATCTTCCCCCTTCCAAGACCCTTCTCCCACCAGCCTTGGGCATTCCCCTGACCAGCCTACTCTATTTGAGGACTCAAGGATCATGCCCCCAGCAATACTAACGGGGTGATGCAACACTGTGAGAAGTATAAAGTACATGCAGGGCTGTTTTTGCCATGCTGCAAATGAACTGTTTACAACATAGCTTGCTATTGCTTCTTCCACCATTACTTAGAACTGGCTTCCTTTTTCTTCCTTTTCCCTTTTCAGTGATTTTTCTCATTTCCCCAGAGACTTATTTAATCATAGACATTGTAGCACTTAATTAATTTCTATTGAGTACGGCCTCAAAATATCTCAGACTTAAATGCGGGGTCTCCTGTTTTCCATCAATGACTTCCTGGCAAATATTGAGTTATTTACCCGCAGAGCAGGAAACATACACAGTCTCATTAATCTCTACTCAGCTATCCCAAAGTCCCCCTCCTCCCAGACCTCAGTGGGAAACATATTGAGTATCCAGTCTCATATATTATTTAGAGGGTACCATTGATTTATACAACTTTTCCTAGGTCAGAAGTCTGGTGATTCATTGGCCCCATATTTAGTTTGACTGCAGGAAGAGTAACTGTTTGTGAGAATACTATTTCTCAATGCATGAGACTGTTGTAGTGGGTTTTATCTACTTTTGGCAAAGAACAGCTCTCTGTAGGTGTAACAGCCTGAACCATGTGGCCTGCTTGGGGAATAAACGTTCTACGGTAATAGCTGAAAGGGACTGCAGAAACTATTAAACTAAAAAGGCTTTCCCCAAATCAGAGATTATCCCATCACCCATGTATAGATGGAGAGATTTGAAAGCAATATGGATTATATTTCCACATGACTGATGAACAAAGGAATAAGGTATGTCCACAAAGAGCTCCTATTTTCAAAACCATTTTTGTATTAGACAAATGCCCACTCCTTTCTCAGAAGTCCATGGCAAACTTCTTTTATGGCTTTGTTCTGCATGCCGGAAAATACTGGCATTAGTTCCCCTCGCTTTCCAAAGTTATCTGAACAATCAAATCTTGGCTCATTCCCTGGGTGTTTTCTGATGTTTGAAAATTTCAAAATGATAATAAAAGAGTTTAGAGAAAAAAATGTAATGCCAAAATATTAACAGCCTTGGAAAAGATAGGGCTTGGGGCAGCCCATGAATCTACTCTTGCTTTTCGCTGGAGACACTGAGAAAAAGAAAGAAAGGGGACCAGGACAGCTCCCCCGTGTCAGCTCTTGGCGAACACCGTAATGCTATTTCCTAATGGGAGAGTCCATATCTATGATTCACTTGGAGCAGAAGGTAACTGGCATGGCTAGGTTTCTTTATGCATTTAGGGACATGGCTCCCCCCGGAATATTACATAAGCTATCTAACTATCTGAGTGCAAAGGAGAAATTTCAGGAGAGAAGTTGACTCCCTTCTTTATAGAGAATGTTCCCACAAGCATTGCTTAGAGATTCCAAGAGTTGAATGAGGGCCACAGAGTGTCGCAGTGAAACAAAAAAGAATTTGAATGGTGTTAATGATCCCAGAATTTGCTCTTCCTGTATTATTAGTAAAGTTTGATACTGGGTGAGATTTCGGGACCTCATTTGATAATCCAATGTGACTTATCTCTATGCTGATTTTATATTAGTAGACATTCTTCACCTTTGTCTTTAAACATAAATATATCACATTTTAATGTTTTATGCATACTGTTCACTTAGCTCTGTCATATTTGTAAAGAAGAAAGGCTCAAAATTAATGCACAAAGCATCCAATTTTAGAAACAGAAGAATACAGATATATCATTTTTAAGGATAATTTTACCTGTCCTCTGAGTTACTTATTTATCTTCTTGTTAGATTTGGTCTATACATCATGTTAAAATATAACCACTTGATCATTCCAGACTGTGCAATCCATTTTGAGAGTGACACACTAAAATGTCTGCCTGTAACTTTTTTTTTCTTTTGGTGGACTTCACACCAGAGTAACTCAGTAGGGACCATGATCTTCCACAGGAGGACCTCCACTCAAAGAGCATTGAAGTTCCTTTCCCGTGGGTCGGTCAGTTTCTTGAGAAAGGAACTCTGGCTGTCAGCACTTGGTGGGCAAGTGAGGGAAGGATTGAATAATGTGTAATTTTGGATGAAGAATTTAGCCTCATTCACAGTTTTCACGATCAAGGCACTCCACCACGAAATAAAAACAATCAATAATCATCTTCATGTAGAACTTTGCAATACCTTGAAAAATCCGTGGGAACATTATTCTCCACATAGAATCCCATATCAGAATTATCAATCGTGTGTGAATGTAAAATACAGATATTTGCATATTTTCAAAGTCTCAATAATTTACCTTTTCTGAAGAAAGCACTAAAGTGTGTGCTTTACCAACAGAGAAAATATTGAGGGTAAAGACATAGGAGTACCAGTATGAGAGAGAAACCAAAGAAATTTGAAGAGGATGGGGAAGAGAAATCCAAGTATGGAAGCTACATGGGATGTTGGGAGACAACTAGTGCAAAATGACACAGATTTGTTTGTGTCATACATCTAGATGTATGCTTCTGGGAGAAAGGTTGGTGATAACTCAATAACAGATAAATAAAAATAAGTCAAGCAAATAAAAGGCAATTACTAACTCCAGGGAAAACCAAAGAGTTATACAAAAGTTAACCATATCATTGTACATTATATGGTTTGGTTCGGAATAACGGGTATACAGCCTTAATAGTATAAATGAAGACTATTGATTCAGCCAAAACTTGTGATTGTTATATGGGGTGTAGGAGAAGTGTTGGAGGGGAAAAGGTAGGAGGCACAAATCAATAAGTAGTAGGTGGATAATCTCTAAAACTAAAAAACTCAAAAATTGCACATCCTTGCTTTTTTATTTTTTGCTTTGTTTTAATGTTTATTTATTTTTGAGAAAGAGAGAGCAAGTGGGAGAGGTCAGACAGAGGGGGACAAAGGATCCAAGGCAGGCTCCACACTAACAACAGAGAGCCCAATGTGGGGCTCAAAGTCACAAACTGTGAGATCATTACCTAAGATGAAGTTGGACACTTAATTGACTGAGCCACCCAGGCATCCCCATCTTTGCTTTTTTTTTTTTAATAGGAATACCTGAAGAAACAGCAAAAATAGTGAAAAATGCATACCTCCTGAGCTCTAGAGATGGGGAAGAGTGATATAAAGGACTACTGGTTTTTAGTACAGTACAGCAAGATAATTTTTTTTATATATGTACACACACATACCTTTAATACATTTTTAAATTAAACACTTTTATGAAATAAAAAGGTTGCTTTCCAAAAACACCCTCAATTTCCAACTCTTGGCTCTTTTGCCTCAAGCACCCAAACTGTGCCCATTTTGTGAACTGGCCCTCTGCTGGGTGTAGTCACTTTGGGGACCATCGGATGGTGTTTTTCTCTGTGAAATAAACACCAAATTCAGAATTTTTTTTTCTGTGCTGCCAAAGAAATGCATATATTGTCCTATGTAAATGTAATAGTTTTATTTGTATACTCTTTAAATATTTTGTACCCTCTAAGTTTTGGTACCATTGGGCAAAGCTGTGGTCCCTCATTCTAGATAAAGTCCTCCTTTGAGGAACAAAGTCTGTCCAAATCTGACCTTAACTCTTTCTAACCTTTCATCTGTTCCATCCCATCCTGCTGTCTTCACCTTGGCTATGTTGAAACTATGCCCAAGCTTTTTCACATTCTGCACCATCTAATACTAAATTCCTTTATTCGTCCCGAATGAATGAAAAACTTACAATACTTTTTTTTTAAGTTTTTAATTCTTTCAAGCCTTACTGAAACCAGGACTCCATTCACATGAGTCTGGTCAATCCATTCTCTCTCCTCTGCCCACAAGACTGTTTCTCTTCTTTCTTCCTTACCCTCAGGAATAAATACTTATCTGTATACACGTTTCCCCTTTTGAAATGAGATCCTCAGACATAGAGAATGTATCTTAATCATCATTATATGATGATTCTGTCCACGGTCAGCCCAGGACAGTAGCAGACACTCAGTAGAAGTGCAGTCAATGAATATATAGAGAATGGCTAAATAGTGACTAAGTTAATGGACAAAATACCAGCCTACTTGCAGTGTAAGGAGAGATGGATTCTCTTCTTCTATTATATGCAAGATCTGCATGGACACAAAATTAAAAAACAAAAACAAAAACCTAGAGTGACACAAAGCATTGTTCACAGACTGTTTTTTATGAACACAGAAATGAATTTGTTCCTTTATCAATTCTCAAAACATCCAATTTTATACTAAAATATAATGCCATTTTCATAAGATGGTTGTCGTAGTTGAAGTACTTGTATCCATCAGCAGAGTAAAATTGTTTCCATAATGGAAATCAAACAACATACCATGAGATGCACATGTATTCACTGAGACTGAACTTCCGGAAATACTTTTCTTGAGATATCATTGATGTTTTACTATTTAACTGTCTTCGCCATATAATTACACATTATGTAGATGAAATCGCTGTGATCAAAATCGTTTCTGAATGTTACAGAGACGTTATGTACAAGTTCTTTGATTGATCATGAGCTATTGTTAAGCTCCTGGTTTTTAACGTGCAGAAGGGAATGGTGAGTCTTTAGTATTTGCTAAACAAAGCTTACACGTCTACGTCAAATTTTGTGTGCGTCCCCATCTTAGCAATTGACAATGAGTTCTTACCTTCTGTCTGTCCTTTGTTCTTTCACATTCATGTGAGTGGATGCCTCACTGTCCAGAGATGCTCGGTGTGTACTTATTTTTATATACCCAGCATCTGGTACACTGCCTGTACATGCATAATCATTTTTTTAAAAGTCAGTGTAGGGAGGAAAAATGTAGTCTCTACAGATGAACACAAACGTAACAACATGTTACTGGTGGTAAATCAGGAGTAGGAAGAACACAAGATGATATCTTTTTCTTGTTTCTTCATTTCTGTACTTTTCAATTTACAAAGCCCAAAAAATCTTTCCTAAGGCCTAGATATTCACATTGTGGCCCACAGACCTGCTGCACTGTGGACATTGCTTAGGAGCCTCTTAGAAATGCAAATCCTTGGTCAGGTCTCTAGAGGTACTGAATCTGAATTAGATTTTTTTTTTTCTTTACGGGATCCCCAGGTGTTTCATATGCATATTTAAGTTTGGGAGGCATTTTTCTAAAAGAGTTTGTCTCAATATCCAGCAAAGTGTTTATCTCCCCATTTTGAAAATGTACTTCATATTGCCAATAATGGTTTTGGTTTTCTTAATATGAAAAGCTTGATGAAAAATATTACTGCCTCCTATAGTAGGCGCTGGAGAACCAGAGAGGTCAGGAAGAAGAAAGCCATGTGCCTATCTGAGGAAGAGCCTTGTGAGGAGAAGTCCATGACTTCAAGGGGATTTAAATGTTCACGGATCAGAAAAGGGCTTTATGTGGCCCCTGGGAAAGAGTGGAATGAGCAAGACGGGAAGAGTAATAAGAAGTCAGGAAAAGGGGTCATGAAGGAAGAAGTCGTCAGATTCTGCTTGTACTTGGAAGATGGATGCTATAGGACCTCATGAAACAGGAGGCTCTGAAGGATGAACAGAGCTCCAAGATAACACCTTATGCTTTGTCTGAAGAGTTGACATTACGTTGTGTGGGGAATAAGCTTAGGAATTCCCCGGGCTTGTACCAATGGGTTAACAAGGCATAAAGAATTACAAAGCCATAGGGTGCTCTCACCCAAGCCTGGGTAAACAAGATAAGACCCCCATAATAAAGTAGGGAGAGGCCTAGGCCCCCAGGATAGAGAGGGAGGGGCAAAGTTCCCAGAATAGAGAGGGGGACAAAGGTCCCCAATAGAAAGGTATATGAGGTAAGCAAGATTAGGCGTTCAGGGTGAAAACACCCCCGAATTTAGTATTATAGCAGAAAGCTGCTTTCACAGGATGGAAGGACCAAATTAGGTAAACAGGTATATAGGGCTATAGACAGTTGCACTGTGGTTGAAGCTGTCCAGAGCAGAGCTGATTAGCAAAAGGAAAGATGCCTTGTTAACCCATTGGTACAAGCCCAGGGAATTCCTAAGCTTATTCCCCACAAAGTTGGAGAAGACAGCAAGGGAAATAGGGATCTTTGCTTTTTTTTGGTTATGGCATTGGAGAAGAAGTGCTGAGATCTTCAGATTTTGACTCATTAAGATGAGTATTCCCTTCTTTCTCCTGGATAAGCCACTTAGGACAACATGGATGGAACGTGAGGGCATTATTCTGGGTGAAATAAGTCAGACACAGAAAGACCAATACTGTATGACTTCCCTTATCTGTGGAAGCCAAACTCGTAGAAACAGAAAATAAAGGGTGGTTTCTGGATGATGGGGTATGGGGAAATGGGGAGATGTTGGTCAAAGGGTACAAACTTCCAGTAATAAGATAAATACATTCTACATTCTTGGGATCTGATGTACTCCATGGTGATTTTAGTTAACAAGTTAGCGACACTGCATTGTATATTTGAAAGTTGCTGAGAGTAGATCTTAAGTGTAATGACCACTAAAAAGAAATGGCAATTCTGTGAAGTGATGGAGATGTTAGCTAACTCTACTGTGGTAATCATTTCACATTTTATAAGTAGGGCGCATCATCACATTGTACTCCTTAAATTTATACAAAGTTATAGGTCAATCATATCTTTAAAAAGCTGGGGGGAAAGACTGGGATGGATTTTAGGCACCTGTGTAGAGCTGTTCAGGGAGAGCTGAATGTGTCAATCTGGCATTCAGGGGAGACATACAAACTTGAGATAGAAATTTTATCAGCAGAGGTGAAGTCTGAAGCCATTCTGCTAGATGAGATCTTGATGGGAGCACGTGGAGACAAGCAAACAGAAACATCTGAAGACCAAGCCTGGGCCACTGCAGAGCTGAAACGTTGTGTATACAAGGGAAACAGACAAAGGAGCTTGGGAAGAAACAGCAAGAGACCTAGGGAGGGACAGAATGGGAGAGCGAGGTGTTCTTATGATGAAAGGTTTCCAAGGTGGAGACAGTGAGGATTGTGTCAAATGACATAGGAAGTCCAGACTGAGGGGACAGGTGATGTAGGTGATGGGAATTAAGGAATGCACTTGTTGTGATGAGCACCAGGTGATGTGCTGAATCAGTGTATCAGACACCTGAAACTAATATAACACTGTACGGTAACTAACTGGAATTAGAAATGTGTTTAAATGACATATTAAGCCCAAGCGGCTGAGGACTGGGGTTAGCATTGTATGCAGCAGTGTGAAGGTTACTGGTGACCTCAAAAAAAGCCCATTGTCATTGCAGAGGTGTGCAGACACCTTCCTTGTGTTAAAGAAGAAAGTAAGGTAGAGATCGGAAGATGTTAAAGTCAAGCAATTTTTTTCCAACATGTTCTCTCATCAGGAGAGAACAAGGGGACAGTTCCTGAAAAAGGAAATGGGGATAAGAAGAAAATTATTTTTTTCTGTTCCTTTGCTTGGGGGGGTGAGGCTTGACAGCTGAGTAATCACTCACTGCTGATTTGATTAATCTAGTTTAGTGTGACCGACTAATGATCGCAGAGAAGAGAGGGAGAACCATGGAGGTCCCTGAGAAGTCGAAGTGGGGCCTCTTTCACTGGATGGGTGCCGGGGGTGGACTGAGGTCCCAGAGGGGAGGGTGAAACGTGTGGGCTTTACGAGGGGTAGGTGGGTAGACTGGAACGTATTGATGGCTTGTGCTTTCCCAGTGAAACATGAAGGTCATGACCTGCAGGCAAGGATGGGGAGAATGTATGGGGCATTGGACAAACAGTCTTTTGAGGAGAGAGGAGAAGGAAGGTTCTAGATCCCTGCCATTCAGAGCGTGTTCTGCAGACCAGCAGCGTCGTGACAACCTGGGAGTTAATTTAGTTATCACCAACTTGTCCTTCACTGAAGGAACAAACATCCGCACAATCTCTCAGTGATTTCTAACCCTGTTGTTTTCAAATTTGTACACTGGATCCAACCAGGAAGATTTAAAATATCTGGATGCCCGGGACCGTGCTCAAGACCAATTCCATCAGAATACTTTGGGGTGTGACCCAAACATCATCATTCTTTAAAACTGCCCAGATGGTTCTAGTAGAAAACCAATTTCTATGAGTGTAGGTAAGTCGATGCCCTTGGGAAAGCCCACCGGAGGTTAACGATCCTGTGTTTGAAGACACCATTCTGCTAGGTTCCAAGTTTTTCTCCAGCTCTATTCTGCACGAAGGCAGGTGCAGAATACAAGATGAGGTGCTTTTAATGAGTACTGGAGTTTTGCCAAGCAGTGAGAATAGGAGCAGAGTTCCGCTTACTACTCTGCCTTTTTTCTCCTGCTCTGTTCTCACTCTTCCACATTTTAGCTTTCTGAAGGGATTTAAAAGGAAGTTTTTGAGAGTTGGATGTCCCGATGTGTGCCATGCTTTCCCTTCCCTGTATTCATCACATATCCCCATCAGAATCATACAAGCATCTGATAATTCAACAGATCCCCATTGTGTAGTGTGTGAATAATTTTATTTTGTTGTTTGAGCCTGTAGAAACTCATAAGTAAATCTTTGTGATCCCAGAATCTTGATTATTATTTACTGGGGTTTTTTTCCCCCTTTTCTTTCCCTCTTTTTCTTTTATGGATTTACACAGATTTCCAACTTCCCCCTAGACTCCCTGATTTAATTTTGGTAATTTATATTTTCCATGGATATTCTCCATTTCTCTAAAATTTTCCAATTTGTCTGCACATATTGGCACATCGTGTTGCCTTATAAATCCTTAATTTCTTTTTTGTGTGTCTGCCATATTCAGTTTCTCATGTCCAACTTCGTGCCTTTTTGTCCTGCTTTTTCATTATCTTTTACAGAGTTTTGTTTCTTTTAGTAATTAAATGAAAGACTAATATTCTGGGGCTTATTGATAATCATTGTTTTCTTTCCTTTTTGTGAAGTTATATATATATATATATATATATATATATATATACATATATATATATAACATATATATATATATAACATATATATAATGATTGATATTTTATTTATATGTAATGAACATGTTTATAGTAGGAAAATTAGGCTGCACATATAGGAAAGGGAGGGAGAAACAGTCATGACACAAAGCCCACGTGACATTTGATAGTTCTCTGCAAAAATGTTTCCTGTGCTTTTCTGTACAGATGCTGTCTGCCTATGTAGATTTCAGGTGGCCTCATAGTATAGTCTTCATTGTCTGCTGTGTTTTCTTATTCTCACTTTGATGGTAGAGAAAGTGATGAAGTTAGAGATGAAGTTATGGAGCCTGGAATTCAGAGTCTCAGCTTGTTACTTTGCTTTGTATCAAGATGCACATTTCTTATCCACTGTGAAAGGCTCCCCCCTCTGGTACTTTCTGTGGGAAGCGGAGATAGTCACACCTGCCTCACAGGGATGATGAGGTGATTGTGAATATAAACAGTTTCTGCCTCATTACATATGCATCAGGTCAATGGCTATTTTATAAGCATCCCTTTTATCTGTTAGCTTGCTTCAAGGTTTTTTATTATTATAAGGAAATTATTCTAAATCCCTCAATAGGCATTTTGTATATTCATCTGGCAATCTTTACAGTTTCTGGAAGTACAATTGTTAGAAGTACTGGAAAGATTTTATTTTATTTTATTATTATTTTAATGTTTATTTATTCTTGAGAGAGAGACAGAGTGTGAGTAGGGAGGGCAGAGACAGAGAGGGAGACACAGAATCTGAAGCAGGTTCCAGGCTCTGAGCTATCAGCACAGAGCCCAATGCAGGGCTTAAACCCATGAACCATGAGTTCATGACATGAGCCGAAGTTGGACGCTTAACCAACTGAGTCACCCAGGCGCCCCAGGACTGTAAAGACTTTGAATAAATATGTCTGAAAATGCAATATTTTACATGATAAATAATGCTTCACCTCATTTTCAGAGAAGAAAACTGCATTTTCAGAGAAGAAAACCTTCTGTTGTTTTAATATGACTTCATTTATATATGCACGAAAAGTGAATCCACGTAGCCCTTTTCAACCCAGATTAGGCCCTAAGGATAATGACTTTTTTGGTAAAGCTTTTATTTTTAAGTAATCTTAACACCCAACTCGGGGTTCAAACCTATAACCCTGAGATTAAGAGTTGCATGCTCCACTGACTCAGCCAGCCAGGTTCCCCCCTCCCCAGCCAACCAGCCCCCATCCCCCCAGTGATGTCTTTTCTGAGCACCTGTATTAGTACTAGGTTTAAGAAAATGGTCACCGGGTGCCTGGGTGGCTCAGTCGTTGAGCGCCCGACCTCAACTCCGGTCGTGATCTCTTGAGTTGGTGAGTTCAAGCTCCAAGTTGGGCTCTGTGCTGACAGCTCAGAGCCTGGAGCCTGTTTAGATTCTGTGTCTCCCTCTCTCTCTGCCCCTGCTCAGCTCACACTCTGTCTCTGTCTCTGCCTCTCTCTCTCTCAAAAGTAAATATGGAGCCTGCTTCGGATTCTGTATGTCCCTCTGTCTCTGCCCCTCCCCCCTCACGCTCTGTCTCTCTCTCTGTCTCTCAAAGAGAAATAAATATTTTTTAAAATGGTCACTAAAATCACTGTTTATATGCTGTGGTTGAGGTAAACAATGCTCGTTGGGATGGAATTAATAGGGAAAATTAATTCAAATTAATTAATTCAAATTCATTTACTATATTTAAGATGAATATTCCTTGAGAATGATTTTGGGAAATTGATAAATGGAGTATGTTCAAAAGCAATCAACTGCCTTCAAAGAATTGGTTTTTAATAATTTGGCATTAGATTGATTAAATTGCAGAAATCAGCTATTTAATAAATAGATCTGGAGCCACACCATTTGATATGTAGCAATTAATTCAACCTTATGTAATTATTCATTTTCCTTGTTTATTTTTGCCTTTTAATCTGTCAAAAGCAGGAAAGATAGGTTATGTCTTCAACTGTCCTTTCTGTTAATTTGCCAATTTTTTATCTATTTTAGATTCACATTGTTCCTAAGTCATTAGATGCCATCAAAAAAAAATTTTTTTTAATTTAGTTTTGAGACAGTGCGAGCAGGGGAACAGCAAAGAGAGGGGGACGGGATCCAAAGTGGGCTCTGTGCTGACAGCAGTGAGCTTGATGCAGGGCAGAAGCTGTGGAACCAGGAGATCATGACCTGAGCCGAAGTTGGACGCTGAACCGCCTGAGACACCCAGCTGCCCCATTAGTTGCCATTTAATCTATGTTTAGTTTGTTGTGCTTTTTCAGTTTTGTTCACTTTTCTCTTCCCTTTTATAACTAAGATCAATGACTAGTAAATGTATTGTTGGTTTTGTTTGTTAGCTCAATGTGTAAAACTTTTTCAATATGAACTTGCCTCTAAGTATACTTTGGGCCAAAGACCATATGCTTCAATATTCAGCCATTTCTGGCCACCAGCACCACCAATGGCCACTGTCTGACGTGTCCATCTCTTCCCTGTCACATTATGCTTCTGAGTGAGATGAAGGCAATTGATATTTTTGCCTTGAACCCAACTTATCCAATGTAAGTATTTCAAAATATTTATTTATGGATGCATTATTGAATAAGACAGAGAAGGTTGAGGGATGAGCCAATAGGTTTGTCAGTAAGCACATGAATAAAAAGATACTCCATCATCAAGACAGTGTGGTATTAGCCAAAGAGTAGACAAATGGGTGAATGGAACAAAACAGGCAGCTGAGAAACAGACCCACACGAACACAGTCAACTGATCTTTGACCGAGGAACAAAGGAAATACAGGGCAAAAGAGAGTCTTTTCAACAAGTGGTCCTGGAACAGCAGGATGTCCACATGCAAAAGCATGAATCTAGACTATAGACCTTCTACTCTTTATTTTTTATATTTTTTAAAGGTTTTATTTTCAAGTAATCTCTACACCCAAAGTGGGGCTCAGACTTACAACCCCGAGTCCAGAGTCACTTGCTCTAGTGAGTGAGCCAGCTGGGCGGTCCAGACATTATATCCTTTAAAAAATTCAAGTGCATCATAGACATAAACGTAAAATGTGAAACTCTAAACATCTAGATGATAACAACATCTCAAAAAAATCGAGATGATCTGGGGTTTTGCGATGACATTTCAGGTACAACACCAGTCTATGAAAGAAATAACAGATAACCAACACTGCATTAAAAATTAAAAAGGTCCGGGGGCCCCTCGGTGGCTCATTCGGTTAGGTGTTTGTGACTCAGGTCATGATTTCACAGTTCATCCGAGACCTGCATCGGGCTCTGAGCTGAATGCTTGCTCAGAGCCTGGAGCCTGCTTCGGATTCTGTGTCTCCTTCTCTCTCTGTCCCTCCTCCACTCATGCTCTGTCTCACTCTGTCTCTCAAAAGTAAATAAATGTAAAAAGAAAAAGAAAAAAGAAAAAAATGAAAAAGGTCTGCTCTACAACAGGTACTATCAAGAGAATGAGAAGACAAACCACAGGCTGGAAGAAATATTTGCAAAAGACACATCTGAAAAGGACTGTTATCCAAAATATAGGAAGAAGTCTTAACCCTCAACAATAAGAAAATAACTCGATTTAAAAATAGGTTGGGGCGCCTGGGTGGCGCAGTCGGTTAAGCGTCCGACTTCAGCCAGGTCACGATCTCGCGGTCCGTGAGTTCGAGCCCCGCGTCAGGCTCTGGGCTGATGGCTCGGAGCCTGGAGCCTGTTTCCGATTCTGTGTCTCCCTCTCTCTCTGCCCCTCCCCCGTTCATGCTCTGTCTCTCTCTGTCCCAAAAATAAATTAAAAAAAAAAAAAATAGGCAAGAAACCTAAATAAAGAGACAGCTCACTAGAAAAGGTATACATACATATGGCAAATAAGTGGATGATGACAAGTTCTACTTCTTATGTGATTAGGGAATTTGCAAATTTAAATAACACTAGACACACAAATGTTGGAATAGTCAAAATCCAAAATGCTTACAACACTAAATGCTGGTGAGGATGTGGAAGACCAGGAACTCTCATATGTTGCTTATCGAAACGCAAAACGATAAGGTCAGTCTGGAAGGCCGTTTGGCAGTTTCTTACAAAACCGAGCTGACTTTTACCATAACATCCAGCAGTGCTGCTCCTTGGTATTTATCCCAAGCAGTTGAAAACTTATGTCCACCCAGAAACCTATACATGGATGTTTATAGAAGATTTATTCATCAGTGCCAAAACTTGGAAGTAACCAAGGTGTCCCTGAGTAGGTGAATGGATAGAAAACTGTCGCACATGCAGATAATGGAACATTATTCAGTGCTACAATGAAATGAGCTATCAAGATGTGGAAAGATATGGAGGGAATGCATAGGTGATAGAAGCCAATCTCAAAAGGCTACATATTGTGTGATGCCAACTCTGACACTGGAAAAAGCACAGGTAAAGAGACAGTAAAAAGATCATTGGTTGCCAGGTGTTGGAGGGAAGTAGTATGAATAAGCATAGTACAGAGGATTTTTAGGGCAGTGAATCTGTAATGTATGCCGTAATGGTGGATACACATTATTAACATATTTGTCCAAACCCACAGGTTATACAGCACCAAGAATGAATTCTACTGTAAAGCATGGACTCTCGATCATAAAACGTGTCAATGGAGGTTTGTGGATTTTAACAAAGGTACCATTCTTGTGTGAGATGTTAATAGTGGGGTAGGCTATGCACATGTGTGGGCAGGGGGTGTATGGATAGTCCCTCATTTCTGCTCAATGTCACTGTGGACCTGAAACTATTCTATAAACTAGAATCTAATTTTTTAAAGGTATTCTGGGGGGCATCTGGTTGGCTCCATTGGAAGAACATGCAACTTTTAATCTTGTAGTCATGAGTTTGAGCCCATGTTGGGTGTAGACATTACTTAATTTTTTTTTTATTTAAAAAATAGGGGCCCTGGCTGGCTCAGTCAGTTGAACAACTGACACTTGATTTCAGCTCAGGTTGTCCTCTCAAGGTCCTGAGATTGAGCTCTGTGTTGGGCTCTGTGCACTAAGCCTAGAGCCTGCTTAGAAATCTTTCTCCTGTCTTTCTGCCCTTCCCCACTCAGCCACTCTCTTTCAAAATAAATAAATAAACTTACACTTTTTTTTTTAAGTCAAAGGATATTTCAGGTGACCGTTTTGAAGAAAATACCTGAAGACGATATAAGGAGTAGGTGGAAGGGGGCGATTTTGATGGGTTATGGGTGTTCTGAGGGAATTGAAACTCCTCTTCTTTTGGGGAGGAAGGCTGATTTCCCATGGTTTGCTGCTGCCCTTATGATGAGGAGAGTATTGTTATTACCATATTATTAGCAAATTGTGTGTGTGTGTTCCAGTCAAAGAATGTTTTCAGAATTGTTTTTTTTTTAATTTTTTAATGTTTATTTATTTTTGAGAGAGAGAGAGGGAGAGAGAGAGAGAGAATGAGCAGGGGAGGGGCAGAGAGAGAGGGAGATACAGAATCCAGAGCAGGCTCCAGGCTCTGATGCAGCACACAGCCCGATGCAGGGGATGAATTCACGAACTGTGAGATCATGACCTAAGCCAAAGTTGGACGGTTAACTGCCTGAGCCACCCAGGAGCCCAAGATTATTTCTGTTTTTAAAAGTTAACATAATATTCTTTATTACCTCACATCTGATCCTTTTTGTGAGGCCACCTGCGTACAACTGGCCAAAACAGAAAGAGCATCCTTTGCTTCTAGACTCGTAGTGTAATTTACGTCGGCTAACTAACACTGTTGATCACATTGCATATATTCTCTGCATTTTCATTGATTTATTTCTTTGACTTATTCTGTCAAAGGCTGGGAAAGCATATCAAGTTCCCCAAACGGTTCAGTGTCGTCGCATTTTAAAACACATTTTGCAAGTACGTTTCAAATATATTCGGATGCTTTGTCATCCACCTCATAAATATTCACGACTATAATAGCGCCATTGACATTTTATCTTAATTGATGAGTGCTTTCAAATTTTGTCCTTGACATATTTTAGTATCACATATTTCAAAAAATCAAACTTTGTTCCAGCTTAGAGGTTTTTTTTTTTTTTTTGTAAACTTCTTTTTGTGCAGATGCATTGGTAAAATACTTGGAACGTTAATTTTTTATACAGAGTTCTAAAAAGAAAAATAGCATTACCTAAGATCAACCTCAGATTATAGGCAAGAGAGAAAAATGCTTCTCAATAACCTTTCCTAGGGTGATGAAAACAAGTGAAACCACAAGACTTCGTCACATGAAGTCATCATTCAATATATGCTAATTTTGAAAGGATCTAGATGGGATAGTCCAGCCCAAATTATTTAATTAATTAATTTAAATGTTTTTATTTATTTTTGAGAGAGAGAACACAAACGGGGGAGAGGCAGAGAGAGAGGGAGACGGACATAGGCTCTAGGCCCCAAGCTGTCAGCACAGAGCCCAATGTGGGGGTTGAACTCACGAGCTGCGAGATCATGACCTGAGGTGAAGCCAGATGTTTAACTGCCTGAGCCACGCAGGTGAGCCATGTGCAGCCCAAATTTTAAAAAGAGAAAGAGAACCAAACAGTACAACACATTGATATATATATTTATTGGTTAATACATTGATAGTTAATGTTTATTCACCGTGTTTTCAAGTGTCTCATCAAATCCTGGTTTCTGTTTTACCATGTCCTGTGCTTCGACCTTAGAGATTGTTGTACCGTGACATGCCTTGTCTTGTTGCGTTTATGTTGTATTTATGTATTTCACTCAGCAAGTTAATAAGTGTTAATATTTATATGCTTAGACGTTTAAAAATAAGTGCATGAGATCTCCACGTTTTCACATTTAGAATGTTTCTACAAACGGCACACTAGATTTCTTAAAAAAAATTTTTTTTTAATTTTTTTTTTAACGTTTATTTATTTTTGAGACAGAGAGAGACAGAGCATGAACGGGGGAGGGTCACAGAGAGAAGGAGACACAGAATCTGAAACAGGCTCCAGGCTCTGAGCTGTCAGCACAGAGCCCGACACGGGGCTCGAACCCACGGATCGTGAGATCATGACCTGAGCCGAAGTCAGACGCTTAACCGACTGAGCCACCCAGGCGCCCCAAATTATTTTTTTTATTAAATTTTTGAAAAATTTATTTGGAAAGAGAGAGGTGGGAGAGGATGAGAGAGAGAGGAGAGAGAATCCCAAGCAGGCTCCACACTGTTGGAGAGGGGCCCAATGCAGGGCTTGAACCCACGAGCCTTGAAATCATAATCTGAGCCAAAATCAAGAGAGTCGCTCAACTAACTGAGCTACTCAGGCACCCCAGAAGATTTCATTTAACAGTATTATCATAGTGGAAATATATATCAGAGTTAGGCAAATATAGGAGACAAGCATAGTTATGAAACAGAATTATGTGGTTTTAGGAGTAATTTCTTTTTTTTATTTTTATTTAAAAATTTTTTTTTAACGTTTATTTATTTTTGAGACAGAGAGAGACAGAGCATGAACGGGGGGAGGGCCAGAGAGAGGGAGACACAGAATCCGAAACAGGCTCCAGGCTCTGAGCTGTCAGCACAGAGCCCGACGTGGGGCTTGAACTCACGGACCGCGAGATCATGACCTGAGCCGAAGTCGGCCGCTTAACCGACTGAGCCACCCAGGCTCCCCAGGAGTAATTTCTAAATTTTATTCCTTAAAGCTCAACCACATAAACTCTATGTGCTTGAGTTTCAGATGTGTAAAATAACAGGAATTAGATTATGTCAATTATATTTCGGGCAGAAGAATGCTGCTTCCCACAAAGATGTCTGTCTCATAATTCCCAAAACACATGACTACGTCCCCTTCGATGGGAAAGGAGAATTCTAGCTGCAGGTGGAATTAAGCCTGCCAATTCACAGACCTTAAAATAAGGGGGTTATCCTGGGTTTGGTCCACGTGGACCAATGGAATTGGAAGGGTCCTTCAGTGTGGGACAGAGGACAGAGGACAGAGTCAGTGTTCAGATGAGATGACACTAAGCAGACTCTTGAGGTCATTGTTGGCTGTGAAGAGGAAAGGGGCACCAACAGAAGAATGAGGTCAACAGAAAACACGTTCTGCCAGAGCCTTCAGAAAGGAACACAGCCTTGCTGACATCTTGGAAGCCCGTTAAGGACTTCTGAAGTCCACAGCTGTTAAGATGATCTGTAAATCTGTGTTGTTTCTAGTGTTCAGTAATTTGCAATTTGTAGATTCACTCGCTTGCAGTTCAAATATTTGCCTAAAAGCCAAAAGGCTTCCTGGTTGTTCAGACTGATAAACTTGTGTCCGCCAAGAAACACAGTGGTGGGTTGCAGAGCCAAAAATATGGACCGTTGGGAGGGCATCAGCGTTCGTACAGTGCAACTGTATTGGATTCCAGACTCCCCATGCTGAGCTCAGAGAGCCCCATTTTTGCAAGGTGACTCGATTTCAGTTTTGCAAGCTCATGGTTTTAGAACTTCACTGGAAACAGTGTCAGGTCTTCTCGTTCTTTATTGTCATCGCTGTAGCTAGATTGAAATAGAAGGATAAGAGCTTAATTATTTTGCTTTTTATTTTATTATTTCCTTTTCGCTAGTAGTAATGAAATGAGGCACACATCTGAAGTTAGCAGAAAGACTTTGTGGTAACGACTTCCTTTATGCATCACTGAATTTCCTCATTCAATCAATTTCATTATTTTATGGGGAACTTTGTAAAGCTCCCCTTTCCGTGTACATACATATATAACCAGTTTTGTTGTTTGTAAACATCCATTCCTGGGCTCCTGGGTGGCTCAGTCTGTTGAGCATCTGACTTTGGCTCACGTCATGATCTCACGGTTTGTGGTTTCGAGCCCCGCATTCGGCTCTGTGCCGACAGCTCAGAGCCTGGAACCTGTTTTGGATTCTGTGTCTCCTTCTCTCTCTCTGCTCCTCCCCTGCTCGCATTCTCTCTGTCTCTCAAGAATGAATAAACATTTAAAAAATTAAAAAAAAATCTGTTCCTGTCAAAACTATGTATATAATTTAAAAATATTATAGGGGCGCCTGGGTGGCGCAGTCGGTTGGGCGTCCGACTTCAGCCAGGTCACGATCTCGCGGTCCGTGAGTTCGAGCCCCGCGTCAGGCTCTGGGCTGATGGCTCAGAGCCTGGAGCCTGTTTCCGATTCTGTGTCTCCCTCTCTCTCTGCCCCTCCCCCGTTCATGCTATGTCTCTCTCTATCCCAAAAAATAAATAAAAAAACGTTGAAAAAAAATATTATACATTTCCATGTTTAGTTCCTATCAGCCTACCATCTTGATGATATTATGGAATATCATCATTCAGATCTGAAGTTTTGACAAATGACCACAACCAATCTAGTGATTTGTTCCATTACACAATAGGAAAAGTCTTTCTTGGTAGCAATACTGCTGAACTTCAGAACAGTGTTCCCATCAGCAGATAGAGGTCCTGGGTTTTTCTCTCTCTGTTGGAGCACGTGGTGTTGGCTATAACACAGACTGGAATAACTATATAGGGCTACGGAATGAAAACCAAAATCAAGGGGAGCCTGCAGGTATATTTTTTTCTCAATATTTTTTGCTAATACTCACCTAAATGGAAGGCAAAGAAATGCATAGAAATGTGGTGTCTCCAGTTGTGAAATGTTGAGAATTTTTTTTCAGGGGAAAAAATATGCTTTGAGTTTCTCGGTCTTTTGCAAGACTCTTTCCACCTAAGTAGACACTCCCTTTGTCTCCTAGAAATGTGCGTTATATTTATCCTGAGTGGTTATAACTCATTTATGGGTAGCTCTATTTTGCTCCTCAAGTAACATCTGAAGATGCTTCCTTTTTTATAAGAAGGTAAGTATGCTTTCTCTTTGTGACAATCCTTTGTACCGCCTGTGTACGCGTGTACCTTTTTATCTTTTTTTTTTTTAATGTTCATTTTTGAGTGTGCATGAGCTGGGGAGGGGCAGAGAGAGAGAGAGAGAGAATCCCAAACAGGCTGTGCACTTGTCAGCACAGAGCCTGATGTGGGGCTCGATCCCACGAACTGTGAGATCTTGACCTGAGCTGAAGTCAGATGCTCAAATGACTGAGCCACCCAGGCACCCCACGCATATATCTTTAAAAAAAAAAAAATTACGCTTATTTATTTATTTTGAGAGAGAGCGTGCACGTACACGCCTGCACAAGTGGGGGAGGGGCAGAGAGAAGGAGACACAGAATCCCAAGGAGGCTCCACACCATCAGGGCAGAGCCTGGTGTGGGGCTCAGTCCCACAAACTGTGACCTGAGCTGAAGTCGGATGCTCAACTGACTGAGCCACCCAGGCGCCCCATACATGTATTTTTTTAAAAAACAAACGAGGGCTTCAGAGTTTTCCAAGCCCACGCAGACCCCTTCTGTTACAAATCCTCTTATATTTAAGGAATTTTAAACCTAATTTTCAGTTCAGTTACCCCCCGACCCTTCTTATGTCAAGGTGAGTTCTAGAGTGAGATGTGTGTAGCTAATGTTTTCTGCTGTAGAGCAGAGTTGGTTAGCCGTTTGGCCCCCAAATGTCCAGAGGGCATATCCATTGAAAAATCTACAAAGGCGCTGCTAGGTATTCTGGGATCAGGGAAGGAAGGAGGAAACCAGGTCGCTCTGAAGGTGTTCCTGCTTTGAAGAGTAGGCTGCACACATTATTTTTACAGGAAAGGTAACAAATATGTATTGAGCTGCTCTCAGTCCCCATGTATGTAACCCTCATAACAACTTCAAAATACGTCCTATATTCCTTTGATAAATGAATACATTTTGGCTCAAGAGGTGAAGCGACTTACAAGACGATTGAGTTTTGTGTGTCTACAATGTCCTGTCTCTTGTGACTGTCTTCTCTCTTTCTCTCTTATTCTCTGCCACACAACAGATACGGTTATCCAGGCTGCTCATGTCTCTGGGCTGTGCAGGAATTTACAGACCATCCACCGAACCATCTCTCTCGTCCGTGGAAACCAGAGAGGATGGGGTTAAGCAGATAAAAATAGCACCGTCATTTTAGAATAGATGCAACGCGAGATGATGTTTGATTATGATACATAATGGATTCCTCAAACGCTTAAATGTAATTAAAGATATAAAAAGGAGAGCGGGAAACGTAAAAACGTGATGAATATACACCAGAGTAATTAGTTGCTTTCTTGAGACATGGCAGTAGTTGCAGACTCTTGTCCATTAAAAAAAAAAAAAAGGCAAAGGAGAGAAGGCAGTCACAAAGATGATGTAAATGGTGCTCCTGCAGGTGGTGAGAGTGGGGACACTGGGGGAAAGGGTGGAGAACAGAGAGGCTCACATCGTTAGGCTGGCCTTCAGGAAGAGCCTCAAATGACAACCGCATTGTCCAGAGCGCTAGGTCAGTGTCATAGCCGCATTGGTAACTGAACACAATTTAGGACAATTCTACTGCAGTCCAGACCTTGAGATTTAGTATATTCTGTCTTGCAGAGAGTAACCGATCTGGGATTTCTGTTCGACAGGACCGTCCAGAAAGCAGTATTTCTCTTGATATGTCTGTTCTGATAATTTGCTCCTTTGGTTACACAAATGAGCCTAGAATGGAGAGGAGACTCCAGTTTTACTCATTAAAGATTCCCAGGCACCCGAGAGCCTAGAATGTTCCAAGACTTCTCCCTGCTTTGAAAAGTCACAAATACAGGGGCGCCTGGACAGCTCAGTATGTTAAGCATCTGACTCGTGATTTCAGCTCAGGTCATGATGTCATGATTTGTGAGGTTTTGAGCCCTGCGTCAGGCTTTGTGCTAAGGGCCTGGAGCCTGCTCAGCATTCTCTGTTTCTCTCTCTCTCTGTGTCCACCCCTCACTCATGCTCTCTCTCTCTCTCTCTCTCTCAAAAATGAGTAAACATTTTTTTTTAATTTATAAAAAAAGGTCACAAATACAGAGTCATTAGATTTGTCAATCAGATCCATATTTTTCCTTAAAAAAATTAGCATCTTGGCATTGGTCAGTCTTCAGTAGAATGATGGTGGTGGTGAGTGCCGTGAGGTTTTGAACATAACATTCATTCCTCAAGAAGGCGTTTTGTGAAAGGAAATTGGATTATTGTACACACCAAAGAAAAACATTCTGGGGGTGCCGGGCTGGCTCAGTCAGTGGGGCGTGCGACTCTTGATCTCGGGGTTGTATGTTCGAGCCCCACGTTGGGTGTTAGAGGTTACTTAAAAATAAGATCTTCAGAAAAAAAGAAAAAATTCTGTAAGGTATACTCGTTTTATTTTTAGAAAAAAAATAGCAATTTTTAATCTTAAAAATACTTTTGGAATTCCAAAGCAGGGAAGATACATATTTCTATCAATGATGTGTTATTTATGTCTATCAGTGAGAAGTATAGAAGGAGAGAATGCACATAATTATAATTGTAGTGTTACAGCACAGTTTCTGGACCCCAGTACTATCACTTGTGTCTAGATATTTCCCTGTGCTGGGGCATCCTGTACATTGCTGGACATTGAGCAGTATCTCTGGTTTCCACCCACTGGATGCAGTATTAGCCCCTTCCAGCTGTCACTCCAAAAATGACTCCAGACATTGTCCAGGTCCCCTCCAGGGAATCACTGTCCCAGTTGAGAACCACTATGTTAGAGATGAAGTTGTTTCTTATAATTCTGACATTTGGGAGATTTGTTTCCCTTTCGTCATGTTTTTGGATCATCTGAAATTTTCCGACCCTCACATTCCAGAAAGTGTAAGCTCTGTGAGAACACGGATCTTGTCCATTCTGCTTGGCATACCCACAGCCTGGCAGGTTTTTTAGATTTTTGTAATGTTTATTTTATTTTTGAGAGACAAAGACAGAGTGTGAGCAGGGGAGGGGCAGGGAGAGGGAGACACAGAATCCAAAGCAAGCTCCAAGCTCTTAGCTGTCAGCACAGAATCCAACACGGGCCTCGATCTCACGGACGTTGAGATCATGACCTGAGCCGAAGTCCGAGGCTTAGCCAACTGAGCTACCGAGGCGCCCCAAGCCTATCAGTTTTAATAAATACTTCTTGAATAAATGAATAGAAATATAATAAAAATAAATCTGCTCATGCTTTATTGAATGGATAAAAGAAGATGTGATGTCATTAATAATATATTTAAATCTATGTGAGTTCTTAAGCTTTGTATTATATGGAATTTTACTGACCTTGGTTTAGTGAATTTTACAAGTAATATAAATCTTCTACTCTTTCCCATTGTCCTCTCTGTTAATGGGGTTAGACTCTCCACTAATGGGCATTGTATGCAAGGTTGTAGAGAAATAAGTAAGAAATATATTACATATTATGATTACTTTGTAATTTATAAACTGGGAAAAACTCTATAAAATGTGAAGACAGCCTGTCGACTGAAAAGGAAGAAGCCATTCACATCCCTAAACTGGTTGTTTGGTTTTGCTTACATTTCAGTCGGATGTGATGGGGAGGGAGGTGATGTGTTCAAACTTTGGGAAGGGAACTGATGGTGGTGACCAAGTTACCAGACTTCGAGAGGAAACGAAGGAACTAGAAAAGCTTCAGAACGGGTTACCCGAGAAAGCTGGAGAGTCAGGGACAGGAGCAAAGGAAGAACCTGCTGTTATTCACAGAGGTACACGGGGTGTGTGGGGGTGTGAGTGCCCAGCTCAGTGTACCACTGCACAGAGGCAACGTGCCAAGGCCAGAGGCCAAAATGTCAGCGCTATCCAAAATGCATCATGTTTATTCACGAAACTGTGGGCGACAGGCTGAGCACATTTGGAAACAGCGGGCAACCTGGGCAAGTCGTAGAAAGTAGGCAGCTGTTGTTGGGGATTCCTAGCAGCACTGAAGAGAACCAGCCATCACTGGGATGTGGGCACTGGGGTAGGGGTTCGGCCTTCTGGGGTGCCACGGCTCACTCTGCATGCACACTTGAGGGCTGAGGGTCCTGTCACATGGTAGGGCTGTCAGGGCTGATGATCATGTGTTCTCACACTCAGGGGTCTCATTTGGGGCATGTGCTTACTTCTGCTGAGGACTTCACCAAGCCAGCATGTACTGGAGCGACCAAAAAGTGCCTGGGGCCACAGGCACATTCTAGCCCCTGCAGGCTAGGCCACCATGTCCCTTCCCTCTCATTGGGAGGTCAGAGATGACATGTGCCTTCTGCTGTTGTTGGGGGACTCAAGGGTGACTGGGGCCTGTTTTAGTGGAAGGGACGGACGGAGGGACGGAGGGAGGGAGGGAGGGAGGGAGAGGGGAAAGAAGGAAGGAAGGAAGGAAGGAAGGAAGGAAGGAAGGAAGGAAGGAAGAGGAAAGGAGGAACCAATGAGGGGGGAGGAAAGAGCGGGAGAGAGAGAGGGAAAGAAAAGGAAGAAGGAAGGAAGGAAGGAAGGAAGGAAGGAAGGAAGGAAGGAAGGAAGGAAGGAAGGGAAGGAGGGAGGGAAGAAGGAAGGTAGGGAGGAAAGAAAGGAAACAGGGAGGGAAAGGGAGGAGGAGGAAAGAAAGATAGGAAGAAAGCAAAGTAGGAAGGCAGGAGACAAAGGGAGGAAAGGAAGAAGGAAAGAACATAATGGAGAGTTACGTAAAAGTCTTAGATCATTCATGGATGTTGTGTTGAAATTAAAAGTAGATTGGACACTTGGAACCCCAATGTGTGTGCAAACTCATTTCATGTAACTCTTTTGTGGATTCCATAATGGTCCATGTGAAGGGCCCTTCTAAGAACTCTTCAGACAGAATCCCCTAGAACAGGGGGTGCTGCGTCTGCTGTTTCTTTGGGATGCTAGTTCCCGGAACAGACACGGCTCGGTGCACTGTAGCTCTTACGCAAAGCCACTTAGGAAGAATTATTTCCAGTGGGAATGCACTGTTAGGGAAGCTTTCCACAAATGTTAAGTTATTGTCCATCTTCTTTGACTATTAACATATTCAGGTGCGTTTTGTGAACTGTACTACCTAACATGTCCCCTCGAGACAGAACTCTCTGCCACCATGTTTCACTGCCAAACAGCCTGACTGAGAGCTTCCCCTTGGCGTAACTGTTGAATTCTTGCTCTTTTCCCCCATCTAAAGCCCCCTTCTTTCTCCCAGGGTTCTTGACATTGCCGTCGGTGGGGTAGCTGTGAACTTCTGTTCCTCACGTCTTGTTCACGGGCTTGGCCTCTCCGAGGATTAGGCTGCTGCTCTGTGCCCCCACGGTGGGATCACAGGAGCTTACGGATCTTCCCGCTGCCCCCCTCTTACTATGTAGTTGACATCGTGATCCTGGAACCCCGCTGGAGCCCGTACCTCCCCTGAGAGCTCCCAGCAGTACTACAGGGGTACTGGGCCCCTTCCTTCCGTGTTTCCCTCCCTCCCTCGGTGCTCTGTCCTGAGGACACTTCCATTTCCTGGCCTGTGAATCGTGGGCTTGGGGCTGGTTCTGGGAGAATCTGATACACCCTGTCTGCTTTCCCTCCACTCCTGTCATGTCTTTGCGTCGGTTCCTCTCCACCAGAGCAGCGCTGGCTCCCAGAGTTCTGCCACCCCACGCAGCACCACCCAAAGAGCAAGCCTTTGTGCCCCAGCTCCTAGCTGGGCTATTTTTAAACAGGATGTCTACAGTTTCCCCACTGAATCCGTAGCAGCGCGAGCCCATCGGGTGTAGACAACGCTTCTTCAAGGACATGTTGTTCCCTGCTTTCTTCCTCTTGTTCTCTCCTCACAGCCAAGGCAGGCTTCCTCTGTGTGCCGAGGCTGGGGTGGTGGTCAGCTAGTTTAGTTCTGGTCTGCATACCCGTGAGGCTCCTGCTTGAAGACGGGAACATGTCGTGTGACGCTCCAGACCTTGGGCTGTCCTACCCATAGACTTCTGTCCCCAGTGCAGGGCAGGGCTCTGCCCCAATCCAAATCCAAGTGTGTAATCTGAGCCACTTGTCTCTGAGCCAAACCAGCTTGGAAGGCCCAGCATTCCCTGGATCTCTCTGTCCTTAGGATCCTCCCAGAAACTAGTGGTCTGCCAATTGTGTGCAGTCTATGCAGCTCTTTCATGTTTTGAATAAGTCTTTAAAAGGTTGACCCCAATTAACTCGTAATTAAAGCCAGTAATGTTTAGTAAAATTTTCTAAAGACTACATAATAACTCACTTGAGCAGAAAAAAACATTGTTCCTAAAATACTCCTTTAAAAAATGTGTGAAATAATAAAGACTAATTTGTGTATGCTTAAAAAAAAAAAGACTTTAAAAGGTTATATTGTTCAGGTTTTTAAGAATTATTTTCAGTCCCAGTGGACAGATGTGTAGGATGCAGGGAGCGTTGCTGGAACAGGAGAGTCTGTGACTTCTCTCTCTCTGCCATCACTTCTTCCAGGCCCCTCTAATACCTTCACAGAGTTGTGATTGTCTCCAACACAGGTTACATAAGTCTTTCCTGGTTCTTACTTAGTGACCTTAGGAATCAGCGAGGCCTTCCTGCCTGCACACTCAACAGATGATCAAGGTCTTTCAGCTGCCAGAGAAGGCCCTGCCCATCGCTTAGGCAGGCCCACACAGCTTTGTCTCCAGGACATGCTGTTGTCTTAACGCCCTGCCTTTAGAAGATGCCTCTGATAAGTGAGTGTCACATTAGCATGCACTCTGCTCCCAGATATCTGCGTACACCCTCTTTCTTCTACGAGAGGGTGTACTTCTTCACCAGCCATGCTACTCCACACAAAGCATTTCTTTACCCGCCCCCCCCCCCCCCCCCCCCCCAGTGCAGAAACATTTTCCCTATTCTCGCGTCCCATGCCTTAAAATATCTTCCCAGGGCGCTTGGGTGGCTTCGTCGGTTAAGGGTCCAAATCTTGATTTCAGCTCATGATCTCATGGTTCTTGAGTTCAAGCCCCACGTAGGGCTCCTGCCCTGACAGTGCAGAGCCAAATTGGGACCTTCTTTCTCCCTCTTTCTCTCCCTCTCTCTCTTCCTCTCTCTTTCTCTGCCTCTCCCCTGCTCACACACACACCGGCTCTCTCTCAAAACAAGTAATTAAACTTTAAAAATAAATGTTCCCAACTACCTCTACATGCCAACATATATCCCAGGACCTTTTCTTTCTTTCTTTCTTTCTTTTTTAATGTTTATTTTATTTTTGAGAGAGAGACAGAGTGGGTGTGGGGAAGGAGCAGAGAGAGAGGGAGACACAGAATCCAAAGCAGGCTTCAGGTTCCAAGCCATCAGCACAGAGCCCGATGCGGGTCTCGAACTCATGAACTGTGAGATCATGACCTGAGCCGAAGTTGAACGCCTAACCGACTGAGCCCCCCAGGCACTCCCAGGACTCTTTTCAATGCAGCAATCATCTTGAGTACTGGAGGTGTGTATCACCCTTTGGGTTCCACCTTCTTATCCTGTCACATGGTGCACGATGTATAGTTGACAGAGTAATCCATCCTTAATCTGAACATTTCTTTTTGTTATAACCATCCTAACCTATAGTATTAATGAGGTATATCCCTGTTTTGTTTTTTTTTTTTAAAGCAATGAGGAGAATTTCAATGCAAATGAGTGTCACCGTCACTGGGGTTAATTAGGCATTAACCTAATTAAGAGGCAACCAAACCAGATGCTGAAGAATCCTAAGGAGGGGTCTAAGGGATAAAAGAGAACCCCGAACAGAAGTGGACTTTTACAGTAGACCTTGGGAGAGGTATCCTATGCTTAGGGAAAGTAAATCCAGGTTTTAGAAATCTGCCTGTCTGCTAGAAGAATGATCAAACCAAAGTAAGAACGGAGAACATGTGTGTCAGCACAAAATCAGCATGAACAGAGCTGAGAGGATAATGCATATTGGGACTGACTGCAGGCTGAGAAAGTTAAAAAAGTTTGCACTTGGCTGTTTATCCATTTACAGCACCCCCAGAACTCTGTTCTTCTGGGATGGTAGTGGGAATTAGCAGACAGTGCTTAATAATTGCACGTCATAAAGTCTGAAAGACAAGGAACATCTGGCTCGAGAAAAAATTATATCCCTCCGAATGAGCATCACTCACCATAAAAGATGCTCACTTTTAAGCATTAACTTAAAGCTACAGGGAAGGAAAAATCTTGGAATGGATTTCATGAACAAAAGATGGCAAAGAGTTATCCATTGTAGAAGTCCCCTAATTTCTAAGCTAGTATCATTAACATGCTGTGAAGGCAATAAGCTGTTTTATTGTGATGAAAAATTGTAATTATCTGAAACTTCAATGTTTACTTGTCACTTTGGTCCCTCTAACCATTCACATAAGGTCTTAAATTCTGCATCCTAAACATGTATACTTGCTTATATGTCGTTCCCGGGGACCCACGGCTATGTTGGCATGTCTTCAGCGAATAGTGAATGAATGAGTGGTTAACGGAATGTTATATGAACGTCTCTTGTTTGTGTTTCTTCCTCTTTAGATCCTCTCTACGTTTGTACAATAAGATGTAAATGAGCAGAGAAATGGATTTATTGTCTTCTTTGATATAGCACTGCTTTCTCATTCCATTCATCATTTTCTCTGAGTAGTTACTTTTAGAAGAACTGTAAACAAATATAAAATTGTTAGGCTGATTACCTGTGATGTTGGTTAAGACTTAAACATACATCGATAGTGTTTTTGTGTGTCAGTCTAACATACAGACATTACCTTCATTCGGAATTATAGGTTTCAGTATTATGCAGAATGCACAGCAAATCTATGGTGAGATTAGCCAGAGATATTGTGAGATGTCCCAGAAGAAACATCTGCTTACATGGAAATATAATATGCTTATAAAATGGTATAAAAATTTGGAAATTGTGGATAATTCCCTCTTCTTTGTCATGTAAAAATTATTCTTTACCATCTTCATTATAGAAGTACATCTCAAATTAGAAATATTAATTCAAACATCCCACTGGTCTTATAATTTTAGGTTCTGTATACATGGTCTGGGAAGCAGTGAACAGACTTCCCTCCATCTGGACATCTGGTACGAGCAAAGAAATTCAGTAAAGTACAATTGTACAAATCAGATTAATCATGTACAAGCACAGCAACTCTTTGGCTCAGGTATTCGGAGGAGCAGAGGGTTTAGTCCGCGTATATCTCCTAGTCTCTTAATTACTGACCCTCAGAAGTCATGTGACTATCTGTAGAAAGACCCGTATGTCCAAATCGTTGGTTGTTGTATCTGAGAATGAATTAGCCCTGCAGAATCTTCTCATCCCCCAAACCCACCCCTATAAACTTTACAGTCCAGTTTGGGAAATATCAGGGCCAGCACAGAAAGTTCTAAACAGAGTGACCAAGCTGGAAGGTGCAAATTACAAATCATAGGCTTCTTTGTGTCTGTCATGAGAGACAAGAAAACCATAAATGGCCCGTGTGCCTGAATTTGGAAGTAGGAGTTGAGAGAAATCTTCTTTTTTTTTTTTAAAAAAAAAAGTTTATTTATTTATTTATTTATTTATTATTTTTAATATGAAATTTATTGTCAAATTGGTTTCCATACAACATCTTCATTTTAGAAATACATCTCATCCCAACAGGTGCTCATCCCAACAGGTGCCCTCCTCAATACCCATCACCCACTTTCCCCTCTCCACCACCCCCCATCAACCCTCACTTTATTCTGTTTTTAAGAGTCTTATGTTTTGGAAAAGGTTAGAGAAGGAGGGAACGTTTATTTATTTTTGAGAGAGAGGGAGCATGAGCAGGGGAGGGGCAGAGAGAGAGAAGGAGACACAGAATCCGAAGCAGGGTCCAGGCTGTGAGCTGTCAGCACAGACCCCGACACAGGGCTGGAACTCGTGAATATCATGACCTGAGCCAAAGTCGGACGTTTAACTGACTGAGCCACCCACCTGGCCCGAGAAAGCCTCTCTTTGAAGGCAGAGAAAGGTTCGAAGAGAGGCTTTGCCAAACGAGGCCACCTGCAGATACCCTTTGAGGGCACTAGTCTCTTGGATGGATGTGAAGGAAGAAATAAGAAGGACATACTGCAAGGCCTTCCTCACTACCCATCCCTTCTACACCATAGAGCAGAGGTTTACCCCTCAGTGGACATATGAAGAGGACTAATAAGACACATTTATTTATTTTTGACAGGCAGAGAGAGACACAGCATGAGCGGGGGAGGGGCAGAGAGAGAGGGAGACACAGAATCCAAAGCAGGCTCCAGGCTCTGAGCTGTCAGCACAGAGCCCGATGTGGGGCTGGAACCCATGAGATCATGACCTGAGCCGAAGTCAGACGCTTAACCGAAGGAGCCACTCAGGCGCCCCTTAAGCAAAGGAATATATTAACAAGTAATTCAAATAGCGAAAATAGTCTAAGGCGTGATTTTCTGAATATGGATGGAACTAATCTTTACTGTGTTGAAATCAGCCCAACTGAAGAGTATTATGACCTGTAAATTACAACAAGGCATACTTTCCATTTGTTTATTTTTGTCTACCTGGTCAATAAAATTTGCAAAGACTAATAATATTCATTGTTAGTGAAGGTGGGGAGAAAACTGTTCTCAAACTGCTGAAAGAATTTATCTAGGTACAACTTTTTGTGAAGGGCATCGTGCCCAGATCCTTTCGGAATTTTAATTGTGTGTTCCCTTTGAGCCAGCAGATGTACCTCTAGGGGATTTTCCCAATGAAAATCCTTGCAGTGGGCAAAGATACAAGCACAGACATCAAACAGAATCTAAGTGACCACACGTAAGGGGAGCCTGGCTGGCTCAGTCAGAAGAACATGTGACTCTTCATCTTGGGGTTGTAAGTTCTGGGGTATAGAAATTACTTAAATAAATACAACTTTAAGTGACCACACATAGAAAATGACCATCTGGGTTTTAGCATGTTGATATAAGGCAACTTAAAAATAATGAGCGAGGGGCACCTGGGTGACTCAGTCGGTTAAGCATGTGACTTCGGCTCAGGTCATGATCTCGTAGTTCATGGGCTCGAGCCCCATGTTGGAGTCTGTGCTGACAGCTCAGAGCCTGGAGCCTGCTTCAGATTCTGGGTCTCCTTCTCTCTGCCCCTCCCCTGCTCACACTCTGTCTCTCTTTCTGTCCCTCAAAACAAATAAACATTAAAAATTGTTTTAAAAGTTGAAGAATATATACTCTATAGAAAGTATGAACCAAATCTATTCTTCATCTCAAAAAATGTGCTTTAGTGTATGTATATCACACAAGGAAACAAATATATACCAATCATATAACAAGTACTATTCTTAACATATGCATAAGGGAAAAGGATTGAAAGTCTTTTCTTTTTTTTTTTTACCTGTATATATGCTCTCATTTTTGTTTTGCTTTGTTTTTAATATAATTTATTGTCAAATTGGTTTCCATACAACACCCAGTGCTCATCCCAAGTGCCCACTTTCCCCTCAATGCTCATCACCCACTTTCCCCTCCCCCCAACCCCCATCAACCTTCAGTTTGTTCTCAGTATTTAAGAGTCTCTTATGGTTTGCCGCCCTCCCTCTCTGTAAGTTTTTCCCCCTCCCTTCCCCCAATGGTCTTCTGTTAAGTTTCTCAGGATCCACATATGAGTGAAAACATATGGTATGTGTCTTTCTCTGACTGACTTATTTCACTTAGCATAATACCCTCCACTTCCATCCATGTTGCTGCAAGTGGCCAGATTTCATTCTTTCTCATTGCCAAGTAGTATTCAATTGTATATATAAACCACATCTTCTTTATCCATTTGTCAGTTGATGGACATTTAGGCTCTTTCCATAATTTGGCTGTTGTTGAAAGTGCTGCTATGAACATTGGGGTACAAGTGCCCCTATGCATCAGCACTCCTGTATCCCCTGGGTAAATTCCTAGTAGTGCTATTGCTGGGTCATAGGGTAGTTCTATTTTTAATTTTTTGAGGAACCTCCACACTGTTTTCCAGAGCGGCTGCACCAGTTTGCATTCCCACCAACGGTGCAAGAGGGTTCCTGTTCCTCCACATCCCAACCAGCATCTATAGTCTTCTAATTTGCTCATTTTATATATGCTCTCATTTTGTGCTCGCTTCGGCAGCACATATATATGCTCTCATTTTGAATTAAAACATATGCACAACTTTTAAATACATACATACATACATACATATACACAACTTTTAAAGTAAGATTAGCCCGCAGATGCAAACTTTCTAAAAACACTCAGAATTCATGAGGTAGGAAGTAGCTGGACATTTGGCTGTTCCCACTGAATATTTATGGCTTGACAGTCTAAGAGCTCTTTCTGTACATTCTATTTTTAAAAAAGATATATAGGGGCACCTGGGCGGCTCAGTCGGCCAAGAAGCTGATTTGATTTAGCTAAGATCATGATCCCAGGGTTGTGGGATCAAGTCCTGTGTCGGGCTCCACACCTCCCTCTTTCCCCTTCAGCCCCTCTCTCCCAGTCATACTTTCTCTCTCTTAAAAAAAAAAAAAAAAAAAAAAAAAGGTCTTCTGGCTCACATTGAGGAGGTAAACCTACCAGAAACTAACATGTCACCTGTTGTTCATCACACGGTTCCATCTTCAAAGGGGAAAATACTTGAGCCCAAATAATAACAGTTTGAAGTGCTTTTCAGGTAGAACGCAACTGTAAAAATAAATAGCTTTTTCCTCTACGAAATTTCAGGAATGTAAACTCATGTGAATATTGCTGCAGACTATTTGATGTCATGAAAGTTGAAAATAGAAAAAAACATCTGAACATGAAAAGAGCTTTAAATAAGAGTATATTCATCAAGAGTATGAAGACACGTCATTTAGAGAAATGCATCATAATGAAAAAACATTAGCAAGAACAAAACTCGGTAATAAAAAACGTCAGTAACTGCGTATAGTAATTCAGTACTTTGCACTGATTCTGGTCTGTATCATTCTGCATTCACTGATCTTCAAATTTTGTTATATGCTGTGAACAAAAGTTCATTTCTTTCACTTTTTCATGGCTCTTTTCTCCCATAAATAACATTTTACTGATAGTTGCAGATTATTCAGGAAGAACAAGATAATGGGAACTAAAATAAGTAGGTAAGGAGTATTTTTCTTTATTCTAAACATTCCATCTGTCTAACTGTATTTATAGTATGTAAAACACCTGTTTTTATTTCCAAGGGACCAATCTGGTTCTACAGTCGCAGCTGGTGATAGTCTGCGAGGGTGTTTAGCTACTATTTCTTGAGCAGGGCAGATGGCTATCAAAAGCAACTTGATAATTTTATTTTTTATCACATCCCCAAATTTGGACAAACTCATGCGGACAGAATTGATGGTGGTTCAAGTTGAACAGTGCAGGACATGTGTTCAGTGTATATGCATGAGGGATAACCATAATCATGTCAGACTCGAAGGCACCAATCACTGAGAATGCTAGTCTCACAAAAATCATGCTGTCAGTAGTCAATACCTAGGACTAAATGGTAAAGGAACAATGATAGTAGTAATTTCCAACAGCCACATGGACCTAAACTGTCAGATGAACTGCACTGGACCAGACCCCTTCGGAACCAACGGTGGCTTAAAACAGTCACTCTCTCTACACGAGTCTGTACAATAAAGGGAGAAGTGGCACAAAAATAGGTTTATGATGAATCGTACTAAGACGAGATGCCCACGTCAAGTGACATCTGGAGGAAAAAGCTAGGGTTACCAAAAAATAAAATTGACCAATTATTGGAAGCAGAGACTTGGACAATTCCTTATGTAAAGGACTAAAGATAACTCTAAATGTAGGACCTCTCCAGCTGAGGAATCAAGTCAAGCAAAATCAACTTGGAACATACAAAAACTTCTCATGATCTGGGCCAGGAATAAACTGGTTGATCAGCCAAAACCTTCAGCCGTGCGCAGTCTGAATGCTCGTTATCTTTAGGGTGAGATTATTGAAAGCTTTGGTGTGTGTATAGTTGGTAAATTGATGAAATGCAAGAAAGACAACTCTAATAATGAATAAGAGAGAATAAGAATAGAGATGATAAAGAAATACTGTAAAATTTAAGTCACTAGTACTTTTGACGTGATTATCCTACGTGAATGCAATTTTCAACACGTTCAATATTATGTGTGCTTACTGTGTGCACTCTATATAATGCTTAAAGCATTTAAGAAAGTCAGACATATCAGACTGTGATTTGAATTAAATGATTAGAAAATTTCATTAGGTGAGTTATCAGTGTTTAAATAACTATAGAAATCTTTTTGTTTAATAAGATTTTGCTTTATTGGTTACATAAATAGAATATGGATATGTAGGAAAATGCTATATAAATAAATTGGGTATCGAAATAAAAATAGCATTCATGAACATAAAAAAGGAATCAACATTATAAAGGACAGAAGCATTGATATCTCACATTGTTTATAGCTAGTAGAAATGAAGATTTAAATTAAATTCTAGAAATAACTTCTGGTGAAGGAAAGATTAAAGTAAGGAAAGAGTTTCCTCTGGATTATGGCAAATAAGATCTTGAAACCATGGATGATATAATCACTAATTGAGGATATGTTATTTTAGGATATTTAAACCAGTAATAGGAAGCAAAGAAGACAGCCCCATGGAAGTATTTATTAGCTATTAATAAAATTCTTTTTGTTTTCAAGTAATCTCTGAGCCCAACATGGGGCACAAACTCACAATCCTGAGATTAAGAGTCGCATGCTCTTCCAACTGGAATTAATTCTTTTTTTTTAATGTTTGTTTATTTATTTATTTTGAGAGGGAGGTGAGGAGAGAGAGAATCCCAAGCAGACTCTATGCTGTCCGTGCAGAGCTCAATGCAGGGCTCGATATCACAACTCCATGGATCGTGAGCTGAGCCGAAATCAAGAGTCCCAACTCTCAACTGACTGAGCTACCCAGACACCCCTGGAATTAATTATATTAAAAAAATTTTTTTTTAATGTTAGTTTATTTTTGAGAGAGACAGAACATGAGTAGGGGAGTGGAAGAGAGGGAGGGAGACACAGAATCTGAAGCAGGCTCCAGGCTCTGAGCTGTCAGCACAGAGCCCGATGCAGGGCTCAAACCCACGAAGTGCAAGATCATGACCTGAGCTGAAGTCAGAGGCTTAACCAACTGAGCCACCCAGGTGCCCCTGGAATTAATTCTTAACAGAAATGTTCACTATTGCAGGGGAAATATGTGATAGAACTGAGCAGTTAAAAATGTGAATTAAAAGCCAAAGGGTAACAAGAAAAACTGAAAAGCATATATTGTTAATCGTGGGGAGACCACCTGAAAAAGAACGTACCTGAGGGTGGCTCACGATGGCACGATGGTAGGGATGAGACTGACGGCTAAGTGAAGGACGTTTCTGAGACCGCGCAGTGGAGGCATTCAGTAGGCAGTGGAATAGATGGGGCTGGGAGTCCTCTGATGGAAGTCGGGGCCAGGCCTGGGTCTTGGAGTCCATTGGCTGATGGACTACACAGGAAGACCCACTAACTCACTGAGACGGAGTGGGGAGGGGTGTGGGCTCGCAAGGTGATCTGACATCCCTAACCTGAGAGGTGTGGGAAGAAGACGCTGGCACAGGGCTGTGGGAAACAGCCAGGGTCACGGCAGGAAAAGTAAGAGGACAGCATGCATGTTTGCAGATGGTGTGTGGAACACGGATGAAAAATGTCGTTTGTGTTTGTCAACTCACACGTCTCTGAGATCTTGCAGGAGCAGCCTGGATGGAGGTGGGTGAGGAAGCCAGAGCAGGAAGGAGGAGGGTTGGTAGGAGGGGAGTAAATGGAGGTATTTGGCTCTGAAGGTGAGCAGAGACACAGGGTGTTTTCTCAGGGAAAAGTGGGGACCAGGGAAATTTGTGACATTAAATTTGGGCGATAGCGAAGCTTGTTAGCACTGGGAAGTATGAAAGAGAAGAGGTGATGGGTTACAGGGTAAATGCACAAATTCTGGGCAACGGGAGGGGAGACACGTTCTCTCCATTTCAGCATGGAGAAAGGAAAGGAAGTGGGGAGTGAGTGCAGGAAGATTTGCCGAATTGGTTTTGAGAAGCTGGTGGTGGGATTCCCATTAAAGCATCCGATTCCCCCTGTCTGGCGTGGAAGACGAGGTTACAGGTGGACTTTGAAAAGAACAGGGGAGGTGTGATAGTTAAGCATAAAAGAGAAGGAACAAAACTTTTGTCATAGTAGGGTAGCCGAAGAGTGAATTTACTAGGAAACATTTGGCATTGCCTCCTTGTAAACATGAGAATGAATTTAACAGAACTTGAAAACAGATTTTTGCAAAATTGGAGTACAGTAAAAATGTAACATATAAACGATTTTGCCAAGTCTTAAACTTTAAATTATTAAGTAAACTGCTCAAGTCATTTTACCATTGGAAGTAGAAAGACAAATATTATCATTACTAACCATTAAAATAAGTTACTGCAGAACACCCCATCACGTATTAATAGACTCTTTCCTCAAGTGGTAATGGAATCTGGATATTCATTTTCTATTAATGTCAAAGGTAAAGTCGTTTTCTCTAATGAGTTTAGAAACTTGCTCACCAATACTATGGTCCTAAGTACAGAAGGTTTTATGGGATTTCGCATCACAAAGAAAATGCCTCACACCTTTGGTATTTCCATGTTTGGGAGAGCCCAGACTCTAGCACATTTCTTCCGATCCATTATCCTACTCACTGAAATCCAGGGGGGGCTCTGACATGAGAGTGCTTTTTTGTTACCACCCTAGGATCCTTCACTGCATAAATCCCACTTTCTTGTTGCCATTTTCCTACCACCACGGTCCTTAGTCTCCTTTCCTCGTGTCGGCTATTTGATTGTGGTAGAAAGCCACAGAAGCCCTTGATTTCACAAACAGTAGAAGAAACAATGCCAGCTGGCCTGGCAGACCCACATTTTCCGCATAAGTTGTTCTAAACTTAAATGCACTGCCTTTTGTTCTGCGAGGAAAGCCAACACCCCGTTCACTTTTCTCTATCCCTCAAAAAGGATGGTCATAGCTAACATCTCTTTCGAAGACCTGGCGTTTCAGAAAGGGTTCCTTCTCAGTCTTACACTGGGGCTTTTGATCTGGCCTCCACCACCTTTCCCTGGAAATGTGCTACATATACGGACGCTTTTTGTGCTCTCTGCCATTCAGCCATTTAACTTTCACATTTACCTTCTTCTCTCTATCCCTTGAAAACCAAATAACTTGGGGACCAATGTGTCTATGAAATACGGCAATCTTGTCTGTGCCTTGGGCCATTACTGCCCTCCTGGAAAAATTTCTTCTTCACATGGCTGTGGGAACCAGCATCTGACCACTATTTCTCAAAACTCAGTGAATCGCTTGGTCATGTAGTTAAAATGCGGGTTCGATTCGGAAGGCTGAGGATGAAGCCTGAACTTCTGCATTTCTACGAAGCTCTTAAGTGATTCCCCAGTACTGGCTTAAGGAATGCAATTTGAAATCCAGGGATGTAAGGGATCATCACTCAAGGACTTACTAATGTTTTTGCAGGGCGGTACTTGAAAACTAAAGACTAAATCTTGTCTTCCTCGTTTCAACTGTTTTAACTTTCCAACTCAATATTTATCTCATGAGCCCATCCCTCCATGAAATTGGCTCTCACCGATCGATAGTCCTAGGGGGTCACATTCAATGGCTTTTCCATTCCTATCTTACTGGCCTTCTCTGCTCAACTCAACACAGTGCACTCACTACTCATGCGATTAAACTGTACATCCGGGCTTTCAATAACATTACCAGGCAAACATCAATTTTATAAAAAGCCAGTACTAAAAATATGTCAGTGTGTCTCTCATTTGGGCTCCATGCCTGAGCTGTCAGAATATGCAACCCCACAGGAGATCAGAGATGGCACATGACCCAATCACACCCTGTCAGAATTTTCTCTTGGACTTTCTGTTAGGCCTATTAAGAAAATAATAGTAATAAGCATCATCATCATCATCCCTCCCTATGCCCTGTAACCACTTATATGGTAAAAAAAATAAATTTTGCTCAGAGAGCAGCCATCTTACTTGCCATCTGGAGAGAATCTATTCTAGAGATAGATGATATCTGGTGACTTGAGTAGCTGCATGCAGGTGTGCTAGATATACTCTGGACTGTCCAGCCAAGGTACCAGCCATTGCCATAAAATGTGGCCATCATCCTTCTTGTATTCCTCTTTGGCTTAAGGTGCTTTCAGTTGGTTTTCCTTCACATGCAACAACAGTTTTTGACAATCAACTGGCCTAAAAGTGACCTCCATTTGGCTTCCAATCATCTCTAACGACTCCTTGGAAAAATCGACAAAAGGCATTAAGAAAAAATTTTCTGGGGCGCCTGGGTGGCGCAGTCGGTTAAGCGTCCGACTTCAGCCAGGTCACGATCTCGCGGTCCGTGAGTTCGAGCCCCGCGTCAGGCTCTGGGCTGACAGCTCAGAGCCTGGAGCCTGTTTCCGATTCTGTGTCTCCCTCTCTCTCTGCCCCTCCCCCGTTCATGCTCTGTCTCTCTCTGTCCCAAAAATAAATTAAAAACGTTGAAAAAAAAAATTAAAAAAAAAATTTTCTGAAGGAATTAAGAAAGTGAAGGTGACAGGGGCGCCTGGGTGGCTCCGTCAGTTAAGCGTCCAACTTCAGCTCAGGTCATGATCTCACAGTCCGTGAGTTCGAGCCCCGTGTCGGGCTCTGTGCTGACAGCTCGGCGCCTGGAGCCTGCTTCGGATTCTGTGTCTCCCTCTCTCTCTGCCCCTCTCCCATTCATGCTCTGTCTCAAAAATTAATAAACATTTAAAAAAATTAAAAAAAAAGAAAGTGAAGGTGACAAAATCACTTAACCTTTGTTGGCTCACATTGAGCAGCCCTTCTGCCAGTTGAATTTTACATTCCTTTTGTCATGTTTTGAAAACATAAACACTGACAGTGTGAATTAAATTTGCAAAATTTGTGCCTTACTATGTAGGGAGTAGATACATTCTTCCCATTCTGAAACATTCATCTCATTATCACATAAGTAGGTAAATCTGTAGAGTTTTCATGTTCTTGCACAGGTTTTTTTTTTTTTATTTAAGAAAAAAAGTTTAATGTTTATTTACTTTTGAGAGAGAGAGAGAGAGCTACAGAGCACGAGTATGGGAGGGGCAGAGAGAGAGACACACACAGAATCCAAAGCAGGCTCCAGGCTCAGAGCCCTCAGCACAGAGCTCAATGTGGGGCTTGAACTCATGAACCATGAAATCATGACATGAGCTGAAGTCGGACGCTGCCACCCAGCGTCGGACTAAGCCACCCAGGTACCCAGGTACCCCATTTGCAGTTTTTAGATGTTATGCATCTGTTTGCTATTATGAATGCACTGTTCTACTTTTTAAATTCTGGTATAAAAGTACTATTTTCATATATTACTGTTAATTTTTTTTCTTGGAAGAAAGTGTGTGTGAGAGGGGGAGGGGGGAGAGGGGGAGAGGGGCAGAGGAAGAGAAGGGGGAATCCCAAGTAGGTTCCATGCTCAACACAGAGCCTGACGTGGGGCTCAATCCCACGACCCACAATCATGACCCGAGCCAAAATCAAGAGTCGGACGCTCAAACGACTGAGCCACCCAGGCGCCTCTAACACTGTCAATGTTTTCATGACTACTTCTTGTAATATTTTTTACTTGACTATATTGTTCTTTGAGGCCTCAAGTCATTTATTACTCAACTGTTGAGGATTTATGGCGGGTTATGTCATAAGCACAGTGCGAGACATAACTTACAAAGGAATATGGCTTTGCTCTTTTTTCCACCATAAATATAAATACCATTTTCCACCATAAGGAATTAAAATGCACTTGCAGAAATGGCTGATTCGAGAGCTGGGGAAAAGAAAGTAGAAGATAAGCCTGGAGAATCTTGTTCTAGAAAGCAAAGAATGGTTCAAAAAATTATAAGGAACTGTCCAAAGGACAGGTGTGTCAGCCAAAGTAGATTCCCACTGACCAAACTAAGGCCAATGTGGTCATCAGAATAAATCCTGATAGTAGATTTTAATCCATTGAATAGAATAGAAAACCACGAGTCCACATTGAGATAATCAAATTGAAAACTTGACGAAGAACCAGCTATTTATATGATTCTGGAAATGCTTCCATACAGATATGTATTAATCATTAAGAAGAACAGAGTAAACTTATAGTGGAAAAAACCTGAAAGACGTTAGTTTAACCAAGATTAAGTCGTGTACCAGCTGATAGAATGCAATTAGAAAAAGGCATCTAGTTCCTTTAGGTGTGCTATTAGATTTTGTATTTGGATTTTTCTTGTTTCTTGAGATAGACATGGATTGCAATGTATTTTCCTCTTAGCACTGCCTTTGCTGCATCCCAAAGTGTTTGGATTGTTGTATTTTCATTTTCATTTGTGTTTATATATATATATATATATATATATATATATTTTAGAATTTAACTTTATTTTTTAAAATTTACATCCAAATTAGTATATAGTGAAGCAATGATTTCAGGAGTAGATTCCTTAATGCCCCTTACCCATTTAGCCCATCCCTCCTCCCACAACCCCTCCAGCAACCCTCAGTTCTCCATATTTATGTGTCTCTTTTGTTTTGTCCCCCTCCCTGTTTTTATATTATTTTTGTTTCCCTTCCCTTATGTTCATCTGTTTTGTCTCTTAAAGTCCTCATATGAGTGAAGTCGTATGATTTTTGTCTTTCTCTGACTAATTTTACTTAGCAAAATACCCTCCTGTTCCATACACATAGTTGCAAATGGCAAGATTTCATTCTTTTTCATTGATGAGTAATACTCCATTGCATGCATGTGTGTGTGTGTATATATATATATATATATATATATACGCACCATTTCTTTATCCATTCATCCATCGATGGACATTTGGGCTCTTTCCATACTTTGGCTATTGTTGATAGTGCTGCTATAAACATGGGGGTGCATGTGTCCCTTCGAAACAGCACACCTGTATCCCTTGGATAAATGCCTAGTAGTGCAATTGCTGGGTTGTAGGGTCATTCTATTTTTAGTTTTTTTAGAAACCTCCATACTGTTTTCCAGAGTGACTGCACCAGCTTGCATTCCCACCAACAATGCAAAAGAGATCCTCTCTCTCTGCATCCTTGCCAACATCTGTTGTTGCCTGAGTTGTTAATGTGAGCCATTCTGACAGGTGTAAGGTGGTATCTCATTGTGGTTTTGATTAGTATTTCCCTGATGATGAATGTTTCCATATGTTTTTACATTTCTTCTCCAATTGCCTGGTTGACCCATTCATTCTTTAGTAGGATGTTCTTTAACCTCCATGCTTTTGGAGGTTTTCCAGACTTTTTCCTGTGGTTGATTTCAAGTTTCATAGCATTGTGATCTGGAAGTGTGCATGGTATGATTTCAATTCTTGTATACTTATGAAGGGCTGTTTTGTGACCCAGTATGTGATCTATCTAGGAGAATGTTCCATGTGCACTCGAGAAGAAACTATATTCTGTTGCTTTGGGATGCAGAGTTCTAAATATATATGTCAAGTCCATCTGATCCAATGTATCATTCAGAGCCCTTGTTTATTGATCCTGTGTCCAGATGATCTATCCATTGCTGTAAGTTGGGTATTAAGGTCGCCTGCAATTACCACATTCTTATCAATAAGGTTGCTCATGTTTGTGATTGTTTTATGTATTTGCGGGCTCCCATATTCGGCGCATAGACATTTATAATTGTTAGCTCTTCCTGATGGATAGACCCTGTAATTATTATATAATGCCCTTCTTCATCTCTTGTTACAGGCTCTAAAGTCTAGTTTGTCTGATATAAGTATGGCTAGTCCAGCTTTCTTTTGGCTTCCAGTAGCATGATAAATAGTTCTCCATCCCCTCACTTTCAATCTGAAGATGTCCTTAGGTCTAAAATGAGTCTCTTGTAGACAGCAAATAGATGGGTCTTGTTTTTTTATCCATTCTGATACCCTATGTCTTTTGGTGGGAGCATTTAGTCCATTTACATTCAGTGTCATTATTGAAAGATATGGGTTTAGAATCATTGTGTTATCTGTAGGTTTCATGATTGGGCATTTGCAGCAATGTGGATGGAACTGGAGGGTATTATGCTAGGTGAAATAAGTCAGGCAGAGAAAGACAGATACCATATGTTTTCACTCATAGGTGGATCCTGAGAAACTTAACAAAAGACCATGGGGGAGGGGAAGGGGGAGAAAAAAAATTACAGAGAGGGAAGGAGGCAAACCATAAGAGACTCTTAAATACTGAGAACAAACTGAGGGTTGATGTGGGGTGGGGGAGAGGGGAAAGTGGGTGATGGGTATTGAGGAGGACACTTGTTGGGATGAGCACTGGGTGTTGTATGGAAACCAATTTGACAATAAATTATATTTAATAAAAGAAAAAAAAGAGGCAGCATTACATCTGTGATGTCCCTGCCAATCAGAAGGAAATATCAGATACAATGAAGCTCAGGAAAATCGTATAAAGTAACTGTAGTGAGTGGAATAGTGACTTCCTAAAGTCCTGTCCATCTAGAACCTCAGAATGTGACCTTATTTGTAAGTAGGTCTTTGCAGATATAATTCACTAATAGTTTCAAAATGAGGGGCACCTGGCTGGCTCAGCTGCTACAGCATGCAACTTTTGATCTCAGGGTTCTGAGTTCGAGCCCTATGTTGGGTGTAGAGGTTACTTAAAAATAAAATCTTAAAAAAAAATAAAAGAATGTGAAGACGGCCTCATCCTGTATTTAGGGTGGTCCCTAAGTCCAAAGACTGGCATCCTTATAAGGAAAAGTGAGGACACAGACACGTGCACAGGGAAGAAGCCCATGTGAAGACAAGATGGTGAAGGGATGAGACCAAAGGCCAGAAATGCCGAAGACCGGCCATCAGCCACCAGAAGGTGGGAGAGAGGAAGGGAGCATATTTGTCTTCAGAGCCTCCAGGAACAACCAACATGGCCTACACCTTGGTTTTTGGACTTCTGGCCTCCTGAACTGTGAACGGGTAAGTTCCTGCTGTTTGCAACGACCCAGTTTGTGATATTGGCTACAGCAGCCTGAGGAAAGTAATATAGAAACAGACCTGTAACCTTCCACACTCCCACTGACACTCCCCATGCCACGAAGTCAAAGAAAGACTGACACAAACGGTCCAGACTGAAGGGCAGTCATAAAAGAGACCCCAGAGAGCTCCCTCACCCCGTCTGCCTTGTGGGGGACACAGGGAGAAGACGGCCGTGTGCGAGCCAGGAAGCACGTTCCCGGAAGACACTGAATGTGCCAGCGTCTTGATCTTGGCTTGTAGCTTCCATGAGTGTAAGAAGTAAAGTCCTGTAGTCTATGAGCACCCAGCCTCTGGTGTTTTGTTATAGCATCCCAAAGGGCCTAAGACACCTTGGTGTGGATGATAAAACTGCCATGATCGTGTTCAGCCAGTGGAAGGAGCCATAGGAAGTAGCAAACTGGAAGAGATCCCCACCCCTTTGGAGGGACTGACGGTGAGGACTCCCTTGGGGTTGATAGCACCGTTAGATACTTCTCCTTTGGGCTGGTCGGTACAGCTTCCCCTCCCAGCTCCACAGCCTTGCCAGTAGGAAGTTCGGGGGGCACCAGGAAGTGTGCCCATTGCCAAAGTATCGCCCATCTGAGCAAGCCCAGGGGTCGATCACTCCTTTGCCAAATTTTCTCCTTTCCTGAAGCAGCTACTGGGTTTGAAGTGGTGCCACCGTCAGCCTGCCCACCAGCATTTACTCTGAGCCCAGGCGAGTGATGGGTTGGGTGGGGGTGATGGTGGAGGTGTGACCTTGGCTAGCAGTGGATACCAATATGTCTTGCGTTGTGACAAAGGGAAAGGCACTGGCTGTGCGCCCCTCTCAAGCATCCTGGCCCTTTCACACTGCTAGAGCCTCTCATTTGACCTGCACCTTCCAGGATGGGATTGGGCACAGTTCTAAATCCATGAACCATTTGAGCCTACGGACCATAGCCTACGAGCCAGGGATCTACCTGCAGCCATGAGCTGGCCCACCGCTGTAAAATCATACGGCAAACCTGATGGGACGTGGTTAGGAGAGAGCTATGCTTCTGGACTATCTGGAACGATGTGGCTTTTCCTAAGTGGATGGTACACCGATGTGCCCTTTACTTGGTCTGCCCACAAAAGTGAATTTGACTATAGCACCCTAAAGAATATCTATAAACAGGGTAGGTACGTGAAAACTTCACAGTAAGTAAATGGAAAAATTCAGTAACTAAATGCGTCACCTGTGCTCAGTTAGGAGGTACGTGCCATGACCTGCCGTATGTCAGGCCTACGCATGTCTGCATGCATATGTATGCCGAAGCGTCAGGTTTTGACCAAGTAATTGTACCCTATTTCCAGATTAAGACAGATATGCTATTACTGTGAGGAGTGTAGGACTGCATGTTCAGAAATACTGTCTATGGTGTCGGAAAGACTGAATCCTATCTTTGCCCCTCTTTAAGTCAGTCAAGTGCAGGAGCCATTACCCTCAGAGGAATACTAAATATATGTATCAGCCCTGAGCAAGGAGATATTTCACCTGTGTCAGCAGAGGCGAGGTTAAGTGCAAAGCTGAGTGATTACGTGGTGAGTTCAGCCCAATCTGCAAATAATAACTGTCAATCTGTAAATAATAGTAATTAATAATAATTACTTGTAGTTATCAGTAATTACTACTAATCATTAGCAATTATTATTGTTGTTTAAAAATTTGTCCAGTTTTTCTGATCTGCACAGATTGCTTTTCTTCCTGCTTTATGTGGGTAATTACTTCAAATTTCGAATTTATTTTGCTATAGTGTAGCAATGACTTAGGCAAAAAAAAAACCCTGAAAACCCTGAGCTTCCTTAATTATTGGTTCCTCAACTGTAAAATTAATGGACTAGATCCAAAAACTTTCTATGATTAATATGTAGAAATATAAAAAGGGAAAATAATTATCTATGTACCTGTTTTAATCATCAGAAGAACCTTAAGAGCAGAATAACTGAAATGTGCCACTTTTAAGTGCCCTTGTCTGTTGAAACTCATCATTCAATGCCCAGAGCCGTACGGCTGTGTTTTTACAAGCTTCTGGTATGCACACAATACACCCAATATTGTGACACCAGAATGTAACAGAGTTTTGTTTTTTGTTTTTTTTTAATACGCTGCTTTCTCCTTTACAGTATTATTTAACTTCAAACCCAAATCTACTTTCTCTGATTGTCAATGGAAACAGCGGGTTCCCATAGTTACAAAGGAAAGAGTGTTACTGAAGAGAACAGAAAGACTAATGAAATTTTTTTTTTTTTAAATTTTTTTTAACGTTTATTCATTTTTGAGACAGAGAGAGACAGAGCATGAATGGGGGAGGGTCAGAGAGAGGGAGACACAGAATCTGAAACAGGCTCCAGGGTCTGAGCGGTCAGCACAGAGCCCGACGCGGGGCTCGAACTCACGGACCGCGAGATTGTGACCCGAGTCGAAGTCGGCCGCTTAACCGACTGAGCCACCCAGGCGCCCCTAGACTAATGAAATTTTAAATGACAGATTCAAAGGCACAAGGAATCTGGCCCCAACAGGGAACCGGGGGCTTATCAGGGCGACGATCACAGTAATTACCCTGCAGACATATCAGGATCTGGCTCTGAGAGTCTCCTCAGACTTTCCACACACCAGTGCCACAGCCCTTCCCAATACTGATGTCGATCCTGTTGCAGAGCCTGCTGGGAGCGCCTGGTTTCCGATCATCAGAGATGCGTGAGGGCACATTCTGGGCACGACAGAGCCTGCTCTGTGACCTGCTTCACACGGGGGCCCTGTGTGGCACCCCAGCATGCACAAATTACATTCCACAGTGTCCCGCCTCCACATTTCCCTCCTGGTGGAAGGCTACTGGTCTGCACACCCATCTGTCCGGGATCTCACTGTGTTCCTCAAGGAAAGTACTGTCCACCAACATGCTCCAAGACCTAAGTGGTATGGATGATAGCTTAGAAGTCTAACACGCTAAGATCTGTCTTTGCTTCCGGGAGGCATCCGAAAGAATTTACTGAAATACCATACGAATGGGATGTTCATGTAAAATGAAAAAGGGGAAAATCTGGTGAATGAACAGATGTGACATTGAACTGAAAATTGTCAGGTCACTTATAAAACAACAGACTAAGAACTACTTGTTTTCTAAAGTAACAAGAGACACGTACTCCAAGGAGTATCGCTGTTCTGTAGCGGGTCTCTGCCTAACTCACTAAAGTAACAAGAGACACATACTCCAAGGAGTATCCCTGTTCTGTAGCGGGTCTCTGCCTAAGTCATAAGAAAAGAAGCAATAGTTGGTGCTATGTGCTAAAAATTGTGTATCTGGGGCTTTTAAGAGCCATAAAACTGATTTTAAGAAAGGGTTAAAGTGGTAAAAGAAATGCGTAACAGCTAAAACATGCACTGAAGCTGGTTTGTTTCTAACTGCCTCTTGGTAATTAAGAGTTTATGCTTCGCAGAGCCCCATAAAAACAGATTTCAGATTGCACACTGTGTCCATGAATTAGTGTAAACCCACAGACAAGTCTTCAATGTGATAGGGTAGCCACTCAAACAATAGAAGGCCTAGAATCAGTAGAACATGACTTGAAATAATAAATGAATGATTACTTTGGATTTATTTCTTATTTACTAGGCTACGTGCTTGAACTGGTGCTTCATATTTAGTAGTATATTATTGACATTTCTAGAGTAGATACATCCAGTCCATTGACTGATGGCTAAACATCCAGTGAGGTATGGCCTTGCAGGAACAGAGGGGGCAAGAGAGCGAGACATCAGTATGTAGGCAGAAGGAGATTGAGAGATGCAGAGATAAGGAGACAGAGAATTATTAATGGCAGCTCCGGGTTCATAACCGAGAAGCATCAAGACAGGCTGATCATCACGTTAGCTGGGGAGCTGGGGTTTAAAAGGAGGAAGGTGGGGATGGAATAATCCTCTACTCAAGAACGAGGAAACCCTACCTAGTGTCCAAATCTGCTGGGCTTCTGGGCTACTGTGTCCCATCCACCCTCTACCAGGCACAGTCACGTCCACCCGTGAGAAGCAAACCTTTGCTCCTCCAGCCCTGGTGACACTGGCATGTCACAGAAACGCCCGCGTGTTTCACCGCAAAAACACGCAGCCACATTCTGTGTGGGAAGACAGCATTGGTGGTGGTCCTGTTTCGACATTCCACGGTTTATCCAAATTGCTGACCCTTCTAAATCTTTCAAAGGACACGAAAACTAGTAATCAAGAATCCTGATAGGCTTTTTATTTTTTATTTTTTTAATTTATTTTTTTTAACGTTTATTTTTGAGACAGGGAGAGACAGAGCATGAACAGGGGAGGGTCAGAGAAAGAGGAAGACACAGAATCTGAAACAGGCTCCAGGCTCTGAGCTGTCAGCACAGAGCCCGACGCGGGGCTCGAACTCACGGACCGCGAGATCGTGACCTGAGCCGAAGTCGGATGCTTAACCGACCAAGCCACCCAGGCGCCCCATGATAGGCTTTTTAAAAAAGGGATTTAATTAGAAACATCCATCAAAAGCCATGTGGATAAAAATGAGAAAAAAAAAAAAGGCGTGAGATCTGTTTTGCATTATAAACTTTTAAGCTTTCGATTCAAACCAATTTTCTTTAAGTAAAAACTTAATGGCGTCACCAAAGCCATGTTGATACAGAGATTCCATTTTCCTCTTGCTTGGTGGGAAAAGGGCTTGGTTCAGCCTCACCAAGTTAGCCACAGACAGCTAGAACAGAAAGACAAATTGAAGCTATGAGACATTACAGTACAGGGACATGTAACCTGAGATTTCTTATCACAGGTACAATTAGGGGCTTAAAAAGTCTGTAGGAGAAAAATCCAACTTGAAAGGTTAACTTCACCCACAGGCTAGATGAGGGTCTCTCGGTCTTGATGCTAGTGACGTGTGGGGACACATACTTGTGCGTTGTGGGGGCTGTCTGCGCATCACAGGATGTTGGGCACCAGTCCTCACCTCTACCCCCTGGATGCCAGGAGTGCCTAGCAGATGTGAGAAGCAAACGTGTCCAGGCATCGCCACTGTCTCCTAAGTGTAATATCACCTCGGGGTGAGAACGATTAGACGAGGCTAAGGAAGTCAATATGTAAGTTCTTCAGTCGAGTTTTCCTCCAATACTTTGCGACACTTAATTATCACCATGGTTTTAAACCAATAAACGATCTAATTTAAACTTGCCCTGAAATTCTCCCACTAGTTTACTGACCTGAAGAAGTGAAGAGAGAAGAACTTTTCACAAACGGACAGTAAATGGTGACAGGTCTGCATACTCACATCCGTATGCATAACATGTATTGGAAACTAGTAAAAAACCATATTACTGAGAACATGCACTTTGTACATAACATTATCAACGAGCTTCCAACATTTTGGAAGCGTGTGGAAGTTCTTAGGCAGGTGACTTCAAATATCACTGGACACATCACTCACCATCATGTCCTGTTTGGCGACATTAACGTACACATTCAACTGCCCTTTGTCCTGCGGGGAGATGTCCAGTCGTCCACTGAAGGGTGAGATGGTCACCGTCCGGCCGACAGGGAGGATGGGAAGGCTGTTGGTGAGGCCTCCATCCACCCACTTCTGTGGAAAGAAACAGCCCGTGTCAGCACATGTCCATGAGACACGTCCCACGTAGAGCAGATAAACACAGATTTTTCAACAGGACTCCTTCCTTGTAATATCATCAAAGCCTCTTCTATGCTCTTAAATTACTGTTTACAGGGACTAATCCGATGGGTGATTTTTTAAATCTTTCTACACAGATCATTTACCCATAGAATGAGAAGCTGACAGAAATCAGGAAACCTCTCCAATTGTTTAAAAACTTTCAGAAGACGGACACCTGAATGGCTCAGTCAGTTAAGGATCTGGTTCGTGGTTTCAGCTCTGATCATGATCTCACGGTTTGTGAGTTCAAGCCCCATATCAGGCTCTGCACTGACAGTGCAGAGCCTGCTTGGGATTCTCTCTCTGTCCCTCTCTGCCCCTCCCCTGCTCCCTCTGTCTCTCTCTCAAAAATAAATAAATTAAAAGTTAAAAAAAAATTAAAGCTTTCAGATTATCTTTTTTTAAATGCTTACTTTTGAGAGAGACACAGAGTGCAAGATGGGGAGGGTCAGAGAGAGAGGGAGACACCTAACCGACTGAGCCACCCAGGTGCCCCTAGTAGATTATTTTAAATACGACATACCTAAATTTTTATGATGCCGGTGGATGCATGAGAAGACATGTAATAAGACTGGGGCTCACTATTTAATCAGAGTGGAAAGCCAAGTTTACAGTTGATCCTGAATAACCAACTAGCAAATGGGATGTTCCATTTTTGTTATAAGAACTAGACATTGGCATTTCCTGCAGCAAACTTAAAAATAACCAGAACAACCAGAAATCCTTCTACTTCCAAAGTGGCACCTGAGTTTAAGATGTGAGTTTTTATTTATTTATTTTTTCAGTTTGTTTATATATTTATTTTGAGAGACAGCGAGCATGAGCAGGGGACGGACAAAGAGAGAGAGAGAGAGAGAGAGAGAGAGAGAATCCCAAGCAGGCCTCGCAGAGTCAGCACAGAGCCCAACGTGTGGCTAGAACTCACAAAACGTGAGATCACGCCCTGAGCTGAAATCAGGAGTCGGACGCTTCACTGAAGGAGCCACCCAGGCGTCCCAAGACATGTGGTTTTAAAGCCAGAAAGAATGAGAAGCACCACATTAAAAAAACAAAAACAAAAAAAACCAGACATTACTCACAAGAGGTTTCTTTGTTTTCTTTCAGACCCGTGCCTAATGGAGAGGGATGGACAGAGCAGGTAAGAGAAGCTTTAGAGGCTTCCGCACAACCGTGTGGTGAAAGAGACAGAGAACGAGCAGGGGAGGGGCAGAGAGAGAGGGAGACACAGAATCCGAAGCAGGCTCCAGGCTCCGAGCCGTGAGCACAGAGCCCGACGCGGGGCTCGAACTCACGGACCGTGAGATCATGACCTGAACCGAAGTCAGGTGCTCAACGAGCTGAGCCACGCAGGTGCCTCATTATACTGTCCATTTCAGAGCCACAGAGTGTCAGGCCACCGTTGTTCCAACGTGAGGACATAATCTGCTGTAACAATAAATAAACGTGTGTGTGTGCACACACACACAGCTGAAGTGCAAAATCTCCAAGTTATATCTGTGATTGGAAATAGCTTTCAGTTGATAGGCGCAAAAAAAAAAAAAAAATCTGGTAATGGTTGACAAGCCCCTAGAGAAGAATCCTCACCGCAGAATTCTGCAGGCTGAGTTTCCCCTGAACATTGAGAATGTCATGTAGGGAAAGCATATCTGTGCCGCTCAGCGTAGAGGCACAGGAGGGAGGGAGAAAGGGCTGGTAGACAACGTCCTGAACTTGGTTAAAACACACACTCATTTTGTTCTAAGGTGTCTTTTTTTTAAATGTTTTTTACTTGTTTTTATTGCTAAAGCTGGTGACTGATCAGCACTGCACTGTTTGCAATGGCTTTGGCCAGCAGCAGCTCCCCGAAAGGGCATACAAGTAAATGACGAGTGGACCCTATGTTGAAAAGTGGAGGGGACTACATTTTGCTGTTGCAGAAAACAGAAGCAGATCAAGATGAAAAGAAAACCGATCTGCATGATTTGCATATCATTATTTTTAAAAGAATGTCACATGCCTTACCATGTAATTACATTATATAGACACACATTCATATGTGGTTGTCTGTGTTTAACTCCCATACTCGTATGTGTTTGTGTGTATTGTGTGTGTATATATATGCTTATATAAACAGGTTTTTTTTTTAATGTTTATTTTTGAGACAGGGAGAGAGAGAGCGCGTGTGCAGGAGCGGGGCGGGGACAGAAAGAGAGGGAGACAGAGGATGTGAAGCCAGCTCTGTGCTCACAGCAGTGAGCCCGATGTGGGGCTCGAACTTATAAACCATGAAATCATGGCCTGAACTGAAGTTGGAGGCTTAAGTGGCTGACCCACGCAGGAAGAATTTTTAAAAGGGAGATTTGCAGTGAGAAGGCCCCAAAATATGCGGTTCTGTGCCTTATTGTCTCAGAGTTTGTTTTTGTTTGTCTTATTTTTCTTCTTTTGCTTTGGGCATGGATACCAATTTCTATAATATGTTAACAACCACAGGAAAAAAAAAACACCTCCCCAAATTGTCTTTCATAGTCTCAATAGGATATTTGACCAATGACGTAGAACTGTGCTTAGTTTTCATCAAGGGATATCGATACTATGTACCTTGTGTCATGGGACTTGAGAGCTCATGTGACTTCACTCAATTTAAGGAAAAGAGGGCAATTTGGCTCATCCCACTGCCAAGTGTTCTAATGTATCACAGGGTTAATGAGTGCTGTTTCCGGGAACTGAAAAGTCTTTGTCCAAATTTGCTTCACTCTTGTTAGCTTATTCTTATTGCATAAAGGACTATAGGAAACGTACAGCTTATCTAATGACTTGACTGAATGTGCAGCAGACCAGCACCTCTCTCACGGTGACCCTGCCAGCTCGGGCACTCTGGACGCAGCACCTCCGGCTGCTGATGCGTGTTCTAGGGAATGGATCTAGACCATTCCCCCAAAAACGCTCGCTTGCTTGCTTTCTTCTTTCTTTCTTTCTTCTTTCTCTCTTTTTCTTTCTTTCTTTCTTTCTTTCTTTCTTTCTTTCTTTCTTTCTTTCTTTCTTTCTTTCTTTCTTTCTTTCTTTCTCTTTCTTTCTTTCTTTCTTTCTTTCTTTTTCTTTCTTTCTTTCTTTCTTTCTTTCTTTCTTTCTTCTTTCTCTTCCTTCCTTTTCTTTTTCTTTCTTCCTTCCTTTCTTTTTCTTTCTTTCTTTCTTTCTTTCTTTTCTTTCTTTCTTCTTTCTCTTCCTTCCTTCCTTTTTCTTTCTTTTTTCTTTCTTTCTTTCTCTTTCTTTCTTTCTTTCTTCTTTCTTTCTCTTCCTTCCTTCCTTTTTCTTTCTTCCTTTCTTTCTTTCTTTTTCTTTGTTTCTTTGTTTCTTCTTTTCGTTCTTTCTCTTTCTTTTTTTAATATATGAAATTTATTGTCAAATTGGTTTCCACACAACACCTAGTGCTCATCCCAAAAGATCCCCTCCTCAATACCCATCACCCACCGTCCCCTCCCCCACCCCCCATCAGCCCTCAGTTTGTTCTGTTTTTAAGAGTCTCTTATGCTTTGGCTCTCTCCCACTCTAACCTCTTTTTTTTTTTTTTCCTTCCCCTCCCCCATGGGTTCCTGTTACGTTTCTCAGGATCCACATAAGAGTGAAACCATATGGTATCCGTCTTTCTCTGTATGGCTTACTTCACTTAGCATCACACTCTCCAGTTCCATCCACGTTGCTACAAAAGGCCATATTTCATTCTTTCTCATTGCCACGTAGTAAGTACTCCATTGTGTGTAGAAACCATATCTTCTTTATCGATCCATCAATTGATGGACATTTAGGCTCTTTCCATAATTTGGCTATTGTTGAGAGTGCTGCTATAAACATTGGGGTACAAGTGCCCCTATGCATCAGTACTCCTGTATCCCTTGGGTAAATTTCTAGCAGTGCTGTTGCTGGGTCATAGGGTAGATCTATTTTTAATTTTTTGAGGAACCTCCTCACTGTTTTCCAGAACAAAACGGCACATTCTTTCAGGCACACTGATTCCAGCCAAATCGCTAGTAACTAATAGCAGTAAACATTCCTCGGCCCCAAATTAAAAATGGAAATGTTTTGTATTCAGTGTGGTCTAGTTGAAACGCCTGCATCATAAGTACTGCTGTCCATGAATTCTTTGGCTCTTTGCTACCGATTCCTGCAAGTGTTCCGTGCTGCCCACCTCGCGGCCAGCATTCTGTAAGGTGCGAACGACTGCCGTGGGCTTCTATGATTCCAGAATATTTCACAGAAAAAACAAAAATTAATAAAACAAACAAAAAAAGACCCCTGTGCTGTTCTTCCCATGACAGTTTGGTATCACTTATAAAGGGACTTTGGTGACTGTCACCATCATCCATGTGTCAGGTCTTGTCAAAGTTTGGGGTACTCGCTGAGGTGCCCTGGGAACCTAAGGACACGCCCGGGGTTTAGGAATTTGAGCACTTCTTGTGAAGTAACTAAAGGGGAAAAACGTAAGCAGGTGATGTCCACAGCGTGTGCCTGGATGCGTGGTGGGCACTGTGGTACATCCATCCGGGACAGAGTCTCCAGGCACGGCTGAATCGTCTTCAGGTGTATCTGGCTCGAAAAGCAGGTGAGTACAGGGGTGCCTCTGTCGGTTCGGCAGCCCACTCTTGATTTTGGCTCAGGTCATGATCTCACAGTTGGTGAGTTCAGTCCCTGCTCGGGCTCCATGCTGACAGCACGGAGCCTGTTTGGGATTCTTTCTGTCCCTGTCTCTCTGACCCTCCCCTGCTCTCTCTCTCTCTCTCTCTCTCTCTCAAAATAAATTTTAAAAAAGCAAGTGGATACGAACCACTTTGTCAGAACAAGCAATGAAACGCTGATGTCTATAATTATTTTAAGTACCATAGCGCAGGGCTTAATGGTTGGTAGAACGTCTCCCCTATTACTTAGTTTAAATGCTGTTGCAAAGGAAGGTCATGCTGGTGTAATCAGATTCCTGACTTTACAGAAGCAGAAAGTGAGGCTTGCAGGGTCACTCACTCTAAGTTACAGGCTGGCAAACTGTGGCTGCTTTTGCAAATAAAGTTTTATTGGCAGACAGCCATGCCCTTCCTCGGAGACACTGCTGTGCTGCTTTTCCACCAAAACAGCAAAGCTGAGTAGCTGGCTCAACAGACACTGCACGCCCCACATGCCAGGGCGCTCACTAAACGCTTTACAGAACGTGTTTCCCAGGCACTTCCACGGGGTACGCGGGCAGAAGGGGTGCAGCTGGCCTTCTCACCTCCCTTCTTCCTTCACACACACCGTAAAGCGGCGGTGTCTGAGGGAGGCAGGGAGGATCAGAGTTGTTTTCTGCAGGGGTGCCTGGGGGGCTCAGTTGGCTGAGTGTGCGACTTCTGCTCAGGTCATGATCTCACCACTGGGGGGTTCGAGCCCCACCCCAGACTCTCTGCTGTCAGCACAGAGCCTGCTTCCATTCCTTTCTCCCTCTCTCTCTCTCTGCTCTTCCCCAGTTTGTGCTTTCTCTCTGTCTCAAAAATAAATAAAAACATCCAAAAAAAATTAAAAAAATAATTGATTTCTGCAGGGTACAGGAGATGGGGACGGGGGAAGGAATTATGGCACACATGCCTTATTTTCTTTTATGATATAGAGGACAGATAGTGATGTCCCACAGAACATTCTTGGGCTTTGTGTTTTTTTTAATGTATTATTTTACTTATTTGAGAGAGAGAGAGAGAGAGGCATGGCATATAAAGAATCTGAATCAGGCTCCAGGGTCTGAGCCGTCAGCACAGAGCCTGATGCGGGGCTTGAACGCACAAACCATGAGAGATCATGACCTGAGCCGAAGCTGGATGCTTAACCAACTAAGCTAGCCAGGTGCCCCTGAACACTTTTGGTTCTTGATTCTCAAAATAGAGGGGAGGGAGAGACAGAAAGACAAGGAAATACCCACTCTCCCAAATGTAGGTCAGACCCTCCCATTAGAGATAAAGAAATGCAGGAGGGGGGAAGAGATCTATGGTCTTTCCTTAATCACAGGGAGACAACTTAAAACAAAAAATTTAAGAAGAGGTTAAAAACCCTAAAGTACTTCTACTAAAGATTATTGGTACATTATTGTCTTAACTTTTGAATTTCTGATTTTTGATTCAAAAATGATGACTTTAGATACTTAATTTTCAGAAAATGCTACAGCTGTTTAGCCAGTGACAGTATAAATGTTACCTCAAAAATATTCCCTGGAACACTAACATGTTTTTTCAAACTGACAGTGCAAAAACTTTTAGGATGTTGCTGAAAACTAAGACCTTCTCCGTCGGAATAACTGACTTGATATCCAGATTCCCATCAAGCCTAATCTGGTCGGTTGCCAGGCCAGTTACCACTTGCTGTTGACTGTGTTGGTGACTGCACCACCTATCTGTGTGAAACGTCTAAGTCACGAAGAAATAGACGTAGGAGAATTATGGTAATAGTTAGATACAAATACGTAGTAACAGTATTCCACGACGGTCTTTCCCACAAATATGTCAGTAATGAAAGAATTAATAATCCATATCCCATACAAAATGCTCAGTAGACTAGAATAATTCAATGTTAAATTTTGTCTAGATAATACATAGTGAAAATATTGCCTGAATTCTAATTCAGGCAAGAAAAAAGAAAAAAAAAAACCACCCTAAAGCTTGTCTTGTGATGTGCATACCATCAGTCCTAGAGATGATCTTCTTCTGTTATTATGACCTATTAGTCTTCATAGCGATTAATGGCAATTAGACCATTGCCAATGCTAACGCTATCACTGAAAAAACCAAACAAGACAACTTGTTAGTTAAGACCTCCTCTTGAAAATGCTCATGCTTGTTCCAAATTGATGTCAAGAATTGTGAAAACGTGGCGTTTTCTGAGGATGCACATTCAGAGGCCATATATGCTGACAGAAGATTCATGAGTAAGAAATACAAGTCTGACCTTCAATATGTTTCTGTTCTTCATTCATTTATTCAGCGGCTAATGACTATCTACCATAAACAGGGTACTAAAAAGGGTCTTAGAAGAGGAAGCAGGAAACCTACAAGAACTTTAAAAAAGTTAGGGAAGGGGCTCCTGGGTGGCTCATCCAGTTAAGAGTCTGACTTTAGCTCAGGTCATGATCTCATGGTTTGTGAGTTCAAACCCTGCATTAGGCTCTGTGCTGACAGTGTGGAGCCCGCTTGGGATTCTCTCCCTCTCTTTCTCTCTAAATAAATAAATAAACAAACACACAAATAACTTTTAAAAAAATTAGGGAAGGGGCTCCTGGGTGGCTCATTCTGTTAAGAGTCTGACTTTAGCTCAGGTCATGATCTCATGGTTTGTGAGTTCAAACCCTGCATTAGGCTCTGTGCTGACAGCATGGAGCCCACTTGGGATTCTCTCCCTCTCTTTCTCTCTAAATAAATAAATAAACAAACAAACAAATAACTTTTAAAAAAATTAGGGAAGGGGCTCCTGGGTGGCTCATCCAGTTAAGAGTTCGACTTTAGCTCAGGTCATGATCTCATGGTTTGTGAGTTCAAACCCTACATTAGGCTCTGTGCTGACAGTGTGGAGCCTGCTTGTGATTCTCTCCCTCTCTTTCTCTCTAAATAAACAAATAACTTTTTTAAAAAATTAGGGAAGGGGAGCCTGGGTGGCTCAGTCGGTTAAGTGTCCGACTTGGGCTCAGGTCACGATCTCAAGGTTCGTGAGCTTGAACCCCCGCGTCGGGCTCTGTGCCGATAGCTCAGAGCCTGGAGTCTGCTTCGGATTCTGTGTCTCCCTCTCTCTCTGTCTCTCCTCCTCTCATGCTTTCTCTGTGCCAAAAAAAAAAAAAAATAAACATTAAAAAAATAAAAAAAATTAGGAAAAGGAAATAGACATCAGACTACGTCAAATAACTACTAGACAGGTTAGGAAGGAATTATACTGTCTATTAAGTTAATCTGCCTTACGAAAGTATGAAACTTATTTTTTTTTAAATTTTTTTTAAGGCTTATTTTTGAGAGAGAGAGAGCGAGAACGCACAAGTGGGCCACACGGTATATTCACCAGGCCACACCACCACAGGGCACTGCTCTGTCCCCTGCTGCTGCTGTCACCTCAGTCACTTCAGAAAAACAACCAAATCCCGCCAACCAATCAAGACCTGACTTCCACAAAAACACTAAAACCTAGAACAGGAGACGTGTTTTCAGCATGATGGAATTTTTTCTGTAATTTAAGTCATAGGAAAAGCTCACACCCACTGGCAAATGCTGCATTTAAATCAGTTTGTGTTTGGCTGAAAATGGAAAGATTCCAGCAAGCAAGCTGGCCTACAAATCCTACAGAAACTGTGGGAGGCTCTCAGGCTGAAAGAGCATCTGTGGTGAGCACGGAAGGAGGCCAGAATGTTGGTAAGTGTGTGCATATGTGCACAAGGTCTCCGAGGGTTGTGTCACTCACCGTGTGCTCAGGACCCCCTCTTTGTGGACAGCAGTAAAGTACAACGGAAACCTGATGCTTTCAGGAGACCTTAAAATTAAGTGTCACATGTCTACTTTGCAGAGACACAGGTAATGGGCAACAAACTAGACAGACTGGGGCAGGAGACACGGCAGAGACACAAACGTTGGAGATCATCCTGGGAAAGGTGCCCACTCACTAGCTAGGTGGCCTCTGTGAAGTCAAATGCACATCTCTGAACCTCCCTTTCTCCTCGTCTGCAAAATACAGCGCAGTCATCCCGTGACAGGTGAGGGGGTTCTGTTGCAGCCAATAGAAAACAATAACAGCATGAGTTGTACTGCTTTTTCCACTACAAGGAAAATGGAGAGTGGACTGGTAAGGGTGGCCTCCCCAAGTCGTTCAGGGCACGTCTTTCCAGCTCACTCTGCGGCCATCTCCATGGTGGGATTGGTGACCTCATGATGCAGAATGGCTGCTGCAGTTCCAGTCATCACAGCTAGGTTCTGGGCAGCAGGAAGTAAAGAAAGGTATACAAGCTCCCTTCCTGTAAGTCCCACAGTAATCCAGCTTATAGCTCACCAGCCAGCACTTAAATGGGAGCCTCACCTAGCTACAATGGAAGTCTGGAAATGTCCAGCCAACCACTCTGATTCTGTCATAAGGAAGGAGAGGAAAGGTCACAGTGGAAGAAAGCTAGAAGCCTCTATCACCTGCACCTCATTCATAATACGTTTACTAGTATTTGTACAGGAAACTGTTTAGCATAGCGTTAGAGCATCCTTGGCTTCTGGGGCTCAGCTCTATTGTAACTTTTTTTTTTTTTTTAATTTATTTTATTTTGGGAGGGAGAGAGACAGAGAGAGAGAGAGAGAGAGAGAGGGAAAACGCCAAGCAGGCCCTGCACTGTCAGCACAGAGCCTGATGCAGGGCTCAAACTCACAAAGTGTGAGATCGTGAGCTGAGCCGAAACCAAGAGTCCGGCACTTAACTGCCTGAGCCTCCAGGCGCCCCAGCTCTTGTAACCTTGCTTCCATCCTCCCTTTCTGAAATTCCCACCTCCTTTCTAGCACATTCTACATCTACATCCTCCCTGCTCAATTGCTACCTCTTAATTATTGATCACATTGGCAATTCTGGGGACTCTTGACTCCCCAACCCCCCTTTCATAACATGTCATCTCTAAGACACCTTAGAGTTTTTTTGCCCATTTCTATCATTATTGTATATTCTATGTTTAGCCACTTCTATCATTATTATATATTCCACAATCATACTTTGAAGTAAAATCATTACATTTCAGATCATTATAAAGTTAGTTTATAAGATAACATTGATTTTCGTACCACCTTAATAAAAATTTATAGCTAAAAATAAATATTAACTTTTACTCCTATCATATAATAGGAGGGAAAATGCTATTGAACTTAAAGTAATTACAATAAAGTACAGTACCTCTCAAATTTTTAGATGGCAACGTAGCTCACACTCCTTGGGAACTAAATACCTGTTAGGTCTGAGACAAAGTACCAACAGTAGGGGAAAAAAAACAAACCCAACCCTGCTTTCCATGAACTGATGTTTAAATTATTTTGTTGCTCTTAAAAAAAAAAAAAAAAGATCAGTGTATATTTAGTTTCTAAACAGTCACAAAGAGGGTTTTAGCATTCTGTTTGGACTGTATGCCTATGGCTAATAAACAGAGCTGAACTGAACTGTCCCTCTTAGGCTCTGCAACTTTGCATCTACAGGGCTTTTCCGGTTACTTAACATCTCTGTGCCTCTCTCTCCCCGTGTGTCCCTTTAGACAACGGTCCTGGGCAGACCAATTTGGGCCCAGAAGTGTACAGGAAGCACGGCAAAGGCCTGGAAAGACCAAGAATGCTCAAAGCAAGAAAATCAGGAGGGCTTGCGAGATCACAAAAATCGATGCCTTTGTTGTGAGATCACCAATTCCTTGAGTAGAGGTACTGTGCACAGGGCCCTCGAAGTCCCTGAGTGAGTGAATGAATGAATGACAGATATTAAACATTTTTCATGTACTCAGGAGTAAGTGCATATGATGTATATATATACTAAATAAAACAAATGGCATTTATTCATCTGTGAATATGTGCCTGATCTTGGCTATGTGTTAGATACTATATTGCATTATACAATATGTATCTCTAGTATGTGTTAAATAGATGCTGTATTTGATTATAAATACATATCTCTGGTATATGTTAAATAGTGTATTTGATTATAAAATGCATATTTCTGGTATGTGTTAAATAGATATTCTATTTGATTATAAATACATATCTAGTATATTTTAAATAGATGCTTATATTTGATTGTAAATATGTATCTCTGGTATGTGTTAACTAGATACTGTATTGGATGATAAAATGCATTGCTCTGGTATGGGTTAAATAGATACTGTATTTGATTACAAATACATATCTCTGGTGTGTGCTAAGTAGATACTGTATTTGATTACAAAATGCCTAACTCTGGTATGTGTGAAATAGATACTGTCTTTGATTTTAAAATGCCTATCTCTGGTATGTGCTAAGTAGATAATTTATTTGATAAAATGTGTAACTGTGGTATGTTTGAAATAGATACTGTCTTTGATTTTAAAATGCCTATCTCTGGTGTGTGCTAAGTAGTTAGTGTATTTGCTTATAAATACGGCTCTCTGGCATGTGTTAGAGAGACAGTATCTGTTCTACAGGGTGTGCCTGTATGCAGGAGCCAGAGAGGGTGGGTAGGTAGGATAATGAACCTTTACTGCATCGGCTGCAGAAGGCAGAGAGGAGCTGGCCCACAGCCCCGCCTGAGAGCAGATGGCAGGTATTAGCTCACCTTTCCCTCCCTCCCTCTCTCTCTCCTTCCCTCCTGCCTGGAGTGCAGGGGGGGGGGGGGCAGGCGAAGAGAGCAGTCCTGGATTGCAGGGGAAGTGCAGGGCCGGGGAGGGGCTTGCTGCCTGGCCGGGGGCTCCTGTGGGGGTTGGGGAAGGGGAAGGAGTGGGTGCTGGTGGGGGGGGGGGTGGTGGTGGTCACATGCAGAGCCCTGAGGCTTTTCCCAGCTGGCAGCTCAGCTGTGCCTGAAGGGGCTGTTTACTGTTTTAAAAATTCTTTTAGTCTTTTTTTTTTTTCTTTTAACAAAAGGGATAACATTTATAACCAGATGGAAAAAGGGGCACCTCCATCATTCTGAGTGTCAAGATCTTGCTGCCATGCCTCCCGTACTTGATTTCTTTTCTGTTAAAAACAAAATTATTTACAAAAAAAAAAAAATCATATAAACTGATTTGGAATCACCAGCATAATGATAAAATTGGATCCTTGAAAGGAAACGTATTAATCCAGGGAATCCTGATGATTCATCAGTGATAAGAAGGTTACCTGCCCGTTGTACTCCACTGGTTTCACGCCCGCGTAAATGGGCAGGAAGCTGCTAGCCAGGAGAACCTGGAGGAGGAAACAGAGAAACAGCCCGCAAGTGTAAGCGTTCACACACAAAACACACTTGATGTATTAGTAAAACATGTTACGTTTTTCCAAAAATAACAATGTTCACTGTAAAAGATTAAGTTCTATAGATTTCTTTAAAAAATTTTTTTTAACGTTTATTTATTTTTGAGACAGAGAGAGACAGAGCATGAACGGGGGAGGGTCACAGAGAGAGGGAGACACAGAATCTGAAACAGGCTCCAGGCTCCGAGCTGTCAGCACAGAGCTCGACGCGGGGCTCGAACTCACGGACCGCGAGATCATGACCTGAGCCAAAGTTGGATGCTTAACCGACTGAGCCACCCAGGCGCCCCAGTTCTATATATTTCAACCGCACACCAGACACAGTTAAGGAGAAGGTAACACTTCTACTGTCTGAAAAGACCCTGAACACAGAGGCGAGATTCCATGTTCTGTGACTCAACTGACTTCACCTGAGTAAAATCGCTATTTTAATTGTAGACGACAAGGTCATTAGAAAATTTAACTTCCAGGGAAGTCTACATTCGTGAGCACGTACAGGCTGCAAATAAATTATTCACGATGCTCTGTCATATGCTATAAAAATCATTTCTCAGGTTGCACTGTGGAGGGCGCCTCGCTGGCTCAGTCTGTGGAGCGTGTGGCTCGATCTTCGGGTCTTGAGTTCAAGCCCCATGTTGGGGGTAGACTTTACTTGAAAAAAATAAAAATAAGGTTGCACTCTTATTTTTCAGAGGAGCAAACCCTGTGGTTATTAGAGAGGAGACCAGCCTGCAGCTTGGGAGGATTCTAATTTGTCCCCATGATGTTGCTAACGGGAGCGACACATTTCATGTGCTAGCAACATGGTCTGCATATATAATGCGACGGCAGCAGCTTGGGACAGCAGGTACGCGTTATCTTCTATTGAAAAAGGCGAAAAAGGTCGCCATTTAGAACATTAGCATTTCTTCCAACAGAACTTGGGCATTGGGAGCTTTTCTGACATTTACATGTTTCTTTTCTTTTTTCTAGTGCAGTCTCCAAATCGCTACTGTTCTGTTTGGAAAGACACAGCAGTAGATACTGAATATTTAAGCTAGAATCTTTCAACTAGTAACTGTTTCTTGTCAAGGATTTCATGAGATTTGGCAGGGGTGGGGTGGGCGTATATTATTCAGAAATGGATTACGGCCCCAAAACTGATTTGCAAATCGCCTGTTTAGAATTATTTAGAACTCACAGAGCATTTTTCCCCAGGGAAACAATAGCGTAGGTATGTTTTCTGAGGTCAGCTCTCCAAGGCCAATATGTATATTCTGAACTGTGAGTAACGATAGATCCGGTCACCAGCAACTGCACTTTCTGTAGGAGGCGTCCTCTGTGGGGTGTAACCTGGCTGGACCACTTTTATTTCTGCGTCGTGGAAGTTGGCACTGGCTTCTCTGTGCAGTGGTCCCAACTCTTAACAAGGCTCGTGGCTCCTCACTGCTGAAAAGTGCTGAAGGGACAGGGTCTGTGCCTCCTGCATGGTCGGTCAGGCCTTCTCAGACCCCACAAATGCCTGTTTCACCTCCCCATCTCCACGTCAGGAATGCAGATGAGCACCCTTGATGGGGTTCAGTGGGACAAACAAGGATTCGCCCATGTTGGGGACGTGTCGAGCACAAGGGCTGAGGTTCTAACAGTCCCCATGGCAACGGGCTCCTGACAGGTGGCCTGGAAACATCTGGGGCATCAGGTGTGAGTGGTAGAACAGCACAAACCAAGACTCGGCAGGAAAGAAGGAAAGGACTGACATGCATCACATATCCCTCTTGTTCCAGGCTGGTGCTGGGTGCCCGAACCAGCGACATCATCTGTGTATCCAGTGAAAAATGAAAATACAGGTATTAAGAATTGCAAGATGTCGGGGTGCCTGGGTGGCTCAGTCGGTTAAACATCCAACTATTCATTTCTGCTCAGGTCATGATCTCATGGTTTGTGAGATTGAGGCCCACATTGGGCTCTGTGCTGACAGCATGGAGCTTGCTTAGGATTCTCTCTCTCTCTCTCTCTCTCTCTCTCTCTCTCTCTCCCCCCACCTCCCCTGCTTGCATGCACACTCTCAAAATCAATAAATAAAGTTAAAAAAAAAAAGAATTGCAAGATGTTGACAACAGATCATCAAACCAAAGCACAATGGCAATCTTGCATGAGATTTGTCAACCATCTACAAACAAGACTGTAGACATGCCTGTCCTTAGCATCCCTCTTCTATTTTTAATGTTTATTTTGAGAGAGAGGAAGAAAGCGAGCAGGGGAGGGGGAAAGATAGAGGGAGAAAGAGAATCCCAAGCAGGCTCTGCGCTGTCAGCACACAGCCCAACTTAGTGCTTGATCCCATGAACCGTGAGATCATAAGCTGAGCTGAAATCAAGAGTTGCTTAACTGGCTGAGCTGCCCAGGTGCTCCCGCCTTCCTCCTGAAATGTGTGGCTTGATAGAATGGTGAGCTGTGATGCTAGGCAAATCTGTTATACAAAGAGGAAAGCAGGAGTGAATATCATCTCGGGTGATTTGTGGGGCATTACTTCATAAGCCAGTGGGGGCTGACAGGACAGAGCCAACCTTCTCAGCCCCACGACATCAGCACTTGGGTGTTTTCCAGAGAAAGGCTGTGCACAGTTTCCATTGTCACTGCATTCACCCTAAATGAATTTGGCTCTATCATCAATTGGCTACTCTTTAAAAAAAAAAAAAAAAAAAAACAATTACAGGCCCTAGGTATGTTTTGTAGACACGCTGTGGCTATTTAATGAAGTAATTTGGCAAAAAGCAACATCGTGCTGTAGCAATCACTGGAACGCTCTGGGGATAGCAGACATATTGTGAAATTACAGTACTTAAGGGTCTTTAAAGAACCAAAGACACTCTGTAAATATAACGATTTATTTCATTATGCTGCATAAATAATCATATGTGCCCTGCAAAAAAAAAAAAAAATTACCACCATTGGAATCAGAATGATGTGTTTTTCCTCCCCCCCTCCGTGTCAGAGTATAATGTAAAGTTCACAAGTTAATGCTTGCAAGTGTTTTCGGTGTTTGGTTGAAAAATGCTATTCAATTACTTTCCTACAGATAAGAAGAGTACGAATCTTCCTAAATGATATGAGGACTGCAGTGAACTAGAAAATACCTGTCAGTCCTCCAAATCAATGTATTTATTCTGACATAACTCACTTTCCCTGTACGTGGGCTGCTGATTTGCATATCAGACCAAGTTCAGTGGGAAAATTAGCTTCCACAGTAGAGAACTAAGTGTTCTGTCTTATTCGTGGTCTGTTTGCCGCCATTTTATTGCAAGCAAATGGAACGTTCGAAGGAAAGAGGCGAAGACTCACAGTCTGAGGCCACGTAATAGGACACACAGTAGGTCTAAACATGTCCATACAGCGTGTCTTACCTCGTTGTTTTCCCAGTGAAATTTTTCTCACCAATAAAGCTCCACACATATAGAGTAGAGGTTCTCAGTGAAGGGAAGAGTGTCTTTGTTTCCTGGGGACATTTAGCGATGTCTGGAGACAGTTTTATTTGTCACAATTGTGTGTGTGGTGGTGGGGGGATGGTTACTACTGGCATCTAGTGGGTAGAGTCAAGGGATGCTTCTACACAACTATTAATGCACAGGCCAGCCCCCACCACAGACAAGTATCAGACCCCAAATGTCAATAGCATTGTGGCTGACACACGGATGTAACATCTGGGTCTTGCCATTCATGGCCCATCACAGGACTCAGTACTTTAAACAGTGCACAGAGGTTAGAATGTTGATTTGCGTTTTTGTCTCATTCTTACTAAATATACAATGATAAAAATAAAAGCTAGTGACATCCTCTAGGAATGCACAAAACATTGCCAAGTGCATATTCAATGCACGCTCTGACTAGCTCTTTTCATTTTACATGTTATAGAAAAGGGGTGTTTAGAAAATTGTGTGGCCTGGCTTCCTTCGAGAATGAATTCCCAACAAGTTTCATTTATGCCTAAAGTTTGCTGTGGAGTTTAATGAGGAGCTGGCTATTTATTCAGAACCTGCTGGTGTAGTTGAAATTCAAAGACACGGTCAAATTTATCTTCCCAGGCTTCCCAGGATAATGAACAATCTTACATCAGGCCTTCGTTCACCTTCACTAGGCGAAATGTGCAAAGATCTTGCCGTAAGAGCATTCTCGCTAAGCGTGCGGCAACACGGGACTTCAGCACGATGGAGAGAGAGAGGGTGGTTCTTCCCAAGCGGGGCGCGGTTCTGCACGAAAGCCTTCCTGGGACTATCGATCCAGGAGCATTCACTTGGGTCAAATGACCAGCTCAGACTACCTGTGTCCACCGGTTTTACAATGTGAAGAATTCAGCGCTTGGTCCTAATGCACACAAGCGGCCACCACCAGCACGCCATGGCACAGTTAACTTCACAATCACGTCTGCTCAGCTGAGGAAGTGACCTAGGACTTTCTTAGAAACAAAGGATTTACCTCCCTTGTCACACTTTGCTGAAGGCTGATATTAAGATGCGCTTGGATTTCCTGGCTGCATGTTTCCTTGTGAAGAAAGATAGCCCAGAATTCCTGGGATAATGTGTAATGGGACCCGCTAGTAAAGGAATGGCTAAGGACCTATGGCACACGGGACAAGAGCCTGGAGAGCGAGGGCCCCTGAGTTGGTAAGTGCCCCCACACACATGACTGCAGCTGATCTGCATAGCAATTTGTGGGGTAGGTGGGAATGTGCATTCCAACTGACAGAGAAGCTAAGGCACTGAGAAGTCAGTGGTCCCACCCACACTCCACCGAAGACGAGGGCTAGGCTTTCCATCACCAAGGTACCAAATGCCTTTGCAGAAACTGACCTCAACTTGGTGTTGATCTCCTCAACACACGAAGCCCACAGAAATGATCAGTGGAGTTCATCCTCCAAGGATACATTTTTATCTGCCCCCACAATTCATCCCCAAAAAGGGTGTGGCACCCCAAATGGATGTCCCTGGTTGATGAGAACAAGGGAGGTGTTTGGGGGAGGGGGCCCCTCGGGGCTCTGGTTTCACTGTATAAAGGGATCCTCCCTCTGGGGCTCATCTCCTACTTGCCTGGTAGCACAGTTCACAAGTGCCTCCCTGTCTCTGCTCAGTCACTACTAGAGGGAGGGGCATACTCAGCACCAATGAGTTCTGCACAAAATAACACCTGCACACCACAGGTGTGACTTATAGTGGTATACAAACAATGGGGGAAAACCCCAACACGGAGTGTCTTAGTCAACTCTGGCTGCTGTACAAAATACCATAAATTGGGGGACTTCTAAACAATACACATTTATCACAGTTCTGGGGAGCACAAAGTCCAAGAACAGGGCACCAGCAGGTCTGGTGTCTGGTGAGAGCCCACTTCCTGGTTCATGGACAGCCATCTTCTCACTGTGTCCTCATGTGGCCGAAGGGGCCAGGGTGCTCTTTGGGGTCACTTTATGAGGGCACTGTTCTCATTCATGAGGATTCTGCCCTCATAACCTAATCACCCCCAAAGGCCCCACCTGCTAATAGCATCTCATGGGAGTTAGGTTCAACGTATATTGTGGTGACAGAAACATTCAAGACCTAGCATTTCACCCCTGCCTCCCCCAAATTCATGTCCTTCCTGCATGCGAAATATATTCATCCCCTCCCCGTACCCAAAAAAGTTTTAAGTTGCTCTAGCATCCATTCCAAAGTTTAAAGCTCAAAGCCTCACGCAAATAGCATCTAACTCAACTCTGGGTGGGACCTGAAGTACTGTTCATCCTGAGGCAATCTGCTGTCCAGCTGGGAACCTATTAGATCAGTCAGGTTATGCGTTTCCCAAATATGCAGTGAGAAGGCACAGCAGAGAAGGTCCCCTTCCAAAGGGAGAAATAGGAAGGCAAGAAGAAGCATTCAGAGCAAGTCTGAAACCCAAGGGGGGTTTCAGTGCCACTAGACTTGAAGGCTGGAGGGTAGTCCTCTGTGGCTTGATGTTGTGCCTTACAAGCCCATGGGGGCAGGGTCCTGCCCCTGAAGCTTTGCTGGGCAGGGCTTGGGCCCAACCTCTGTGCCTCAGTCTCCTGCCAGAGGCTCCCTGGGGCTGGAACCCTCTGCCCACTGCGCTCTGTCTGGGATCTCCATGGTGGGCCCTCTCCCATGGCTCTAAGGCAGGGAGGGAGGACTGGCCTGTGAGAGGTGAGGGTGCGTCTACACTTGCCCTTATTCTCTGGGCTTCTCATGAGAGGGGCAGGCCTCCTGTGACCTCTCTGAGATGCCTCAGGGGTCATACTTCCATTGTCTTGGGACATTAGTCCTGGCTTCTCTTTATAAGGCTGACAACAGCCTCATCAGATGACTGGTTTAGCCACCTCTTCCAGTTCTGTTCCCAAGAGGCTGTCATTCTTTTCAATAAGGACAGGCTGAGAAAGTCCCAAAGTTTTAAGTTCTACCTTGCCTTTGATAAGCAATTCCATCTTTAAGTCATTTCTCTCTTCTTGCATTTTATATAAGCAGTCAAGAGAAACCAGACCGCTCCTTCAACGCTCTGCTTAGAATGAGGACTCATCAAGTATTCATTTTCATCACTTCCAAGTTCAACCTTCCAGAAAACGCTGGGACAAGAACACAGTTCAGGCAGGTTCTTTGCTCCCTCATAGCAAGGAGGGCCTTGCTCCTACAGCGTTTGAGGACATGTCCTTGTTTCTTTCCGAGACCTCATCAGAATGGCTGTGCCATGCACAGTCCTACCGATTCTGTCTCCAGGCCCTTAGGGATTCATCACGAATATGGCGGCTCTCTCTCCAGCTCTTCTCGTTCTTTTCCGCGTCCTCTTCAGGATCACCTCTAAAGGTCCATTCATGGCAACGGGGGCTCTTTCTAGCATGTACCTCTAGTGTCCCCCAGCCTCTGTCTGCTACCCGGTTCCAAAGCTGCTTCCGAATGCGTAGGTATGTGTTACGGAAGCGCCCCACTTTCCTGTGTTGGTCCATTTGGGAGCCACAGACCAGGTAGCTTACAGACAACAGACATCGATTTCTCACATTTCTGGTGGCCGGGACGTCCAAGATCAAGGTGGAGTCAGTGCCTGCTGAGAGCCTGCTTCCTGCTGTGTTCTCACGAGGCAGGGAGCATGACCTAGCTGTGCAGGCTCTCTTTTATCAGGGCACTGATCCCCCAGGTGGGAGGGTTCTACCTTCATCACCTGTTCACCTCCCAAAGGTCCACCTCCTGGCACTATCACGTCAGGGATTCAGCATTCACTGTCTGAACTGGAGTGGGGGCGGGCTACAAACATTCAGACCACAGCACTGAGTTAAATCACTGTGGACATAAGATGCAGAACACTATGGAAATCCAACGCTAAGGGAATCTTTGGACCACATAACTGGTTAACAGAGGTTCACAGAAAATAATCTATCAGCACAGATATCAAATCAAAGAGTAATCTTTTATGCAACTAAAGGCAGAGTTAATCAATGAAAGTTAAGTATGAGTCATCGCACAAAAGCAAATTTATAAAACGAAGCTAATGGTAAAGAGGTGTAAAATTAAATGCCAAAAGGTGGCAAAACTGGGTAGTAATGCATTTCCTGAGATGTTATAGATTTAGGTTAGCACACTGTGCGTGAACGCAGATGATAACTAAGAAAAGCAATATGTAAGCAAAGGTGAATTGTACTCCCCAGAAAGAAAGCAGTGACACTTCAAATTTGACAACAGACTCATACGGACATGTTAACCGGTCACGTGTGTGGCTGAGTGCCTTATTTGTTGAACATTTACTGAATTTTGGCTTTAACCAACATGCACACAGGGCTTTACTGCTGAAACACCGTTTTCCATGCTTCATTCCATGTGCTCTCCATGGTGACACAGATTGACTTCTCACCTCCATTCCACGGTTGGACAAACTGAGGCTCCAACATAATTAGCCCCAGAGGACACTGCCAGGAAATGGCAGACCGGGATAGAAACACTGGGAGATGCACATAAAACATGCAATACTCCAGGTGGGCCTGTGTGCGCCCATGCGGGCACACTTTTACACAGGCACCCGCTCCGTAATGAGAACTGGCAGTCAGCTGGTGGATAATAAGGAGCCCAGCATTAACAACAACAACAACAACAAACACAAAAAAAGCCCTAGTTGGTGAGGGAATAAATAGTTAATGATAAAATGGGTGTGAGATGCAACATGGTAGGGTGTCTGGGGGGGCTCAGTCGGGTAAGCGTGCAACTCTTCCTTCAGCTCAGGTCGTGATCTCATGCTTTGTAGGATCAAGCCCCTCATCGGGCTCTGTGCTGACAGCACGGAGCCTGCTTGGCATCCCTCTCCCTCTCTCCCTGCCTCTGTCTCTCTCACAATAAGTAAATAAACTTAAAAACCCAGGAAGCAAACCCAAGGCTGTGTTCAGACCCAGCTATACAAGGCCCCCAGGAGACCAGCTGTGCACCGTGGGGCTGGTTCCCCTCCTGGCTTTGGGAGGCCTCGCAGCTCCCTGTCTCCCCGTCTCCCCGTGAGGGAAGTGGAAAAGCTGTCTCTGAGCTTCCTTCTCTCCTTCCCCGCGGCTCTACGTGGTCAGAAGGGCCACCCTGCACGTGGCACTTCTCAGAGCATTCCACCACTGGCCTCTTTGCTACCCAGACCACGTGAGCTGGTCACGTCCCCACCCAGAAGGGAGCGGGCTTTCTTCCGCCTCCACGAGTCTTCTCCTCTCCTCGTGTAGTCTCTGCCGGTCCTACTCCGGAACCAAATGCTTCCCAAGTATTCCAGGCACGGATATCAGACATTTCACAGTCACTGTCTACCATCAAGGAAATATCTATCCTTCCTATTTTCCGTTCTGAAAAAGGTTAGAGCGTTCAGCTAAACATTTAAAATGCTTCTCGTAGAAGCTAGGATAAATGTTAATTATTCAATTATTCTCCTTACAAGATATAACACATTTGTGTCAACTATTTCTCTTCTGTTCAATGAACTCAAGTAATTACACCAATTCTCTGAATAGTTATTATCCAAAACAAAGGAAATTGAAAAAAAAAATCATGTTTACTCACTGCAATAGTTGCTGTTGCTACTGTAACAAATTACCACAAACTGAGAGGCTTAAAATAACACAAATCCGTCCTCATGCTGTCGAGTGATCGGCATCTCTCCTGGAGCTAAAAGTGAGCTGGGACTGGCCCGCACTCCTTCTGGGAGGCTGCAGGGGGAGTGTTCCCTGCTCATTCACATACTGGCAGAGTTCTGTTGCATAGGCTGCTGGACAGGAGTCCCCTTGTGCCTTGCTGGCTGTCGGAGGGGAGCGGCCACAGCGCCCTCTATGTGTGTGCTCTATTTCCAAGAGGGCTCTAAGGCTCAGAACGAGCAATGGTGCCTGGCGTCCGGGAAAGATCTCCATCTGTAAGGACTCACAGACTTAGTTTGGATCCCCCCAGATAATCTGGGATCATCTCCCCATTTCTAGATCTTTACCTCAATTGTATTTATAGGATTCTTTTTGCCACGTGAGGTGACACATTCAGAAGTGCTGGAGATTAGAGTGTGGACATCTTTGGGGGCCATTATTCAGCCAAACACACTGCCACATACAAGGAATTGAGAGACAGGGCGCTTGGGTGGCCGAGTCGGTTAAGCGTCTGACTCTTGATTTTGGCTTAGGTCATGATCTCGTGGTTGGTGAGTTCGAGCCCCATGTCAGGCTCTGCCTGCTTGGGATTCTCTCTCTCCCCTCTCTCCCCTTCTCCCGCTTGCACTCTCTCTCTCTCTCTCTCTCAAAATAAGTAAACTTAAGAAAATTAAAAAAAAAAAGAAGTAATTCAGAGGAGGACAATTTTATGCACCATATGATAATCTCCACGTAATCACGTAGAATTTCGGAGACCTGGGCTGTATTCCCAGCAGGGCCACTGACCAGCTAAGTTATTTTGTTTTTTAATTTTTTTTTAATGTTTATTTATTTTTGAGAGAGAGACAGAGTGCGAGCAGCGGAGGGGCAGAGAGAGAGGGAGACTCATAATCCAAAGCAGGCTCTGTGCTCTGAGCTGTCAGCACAGAGCCCAACGTGGGGCTCGAACTCGGGAACGACAAGATCATGACCTGAGGCGAAGTCGGAAGCTTAACTGAAGGAGCCACCCCGGTGCCCCAGCTAAGTTATTCTGTAAAGGTCACTCTACATGGAGGATCCAGACTCTTTGTTCTTTCATCGTAAACGAGGCCACTGTGACAGATGCCTCTGCAGTTCGTTTACGTATTCATGCGTAGTCACTCACTGAGCCGTGCCAGGTGCCGGGACTATGAGAGTGGAGAAAACAGAGCAGCTCTTGGCCACGCAGAGCTTACATTCTAGTGAAGAGAGACCGACGGTAAAAATGAAGTCATAAAGCAGGAAAATCCGCAGCGGGTGAACAGGGATAAAGAAGGTAGGACGGGAGACAGGAAACACCAGGGCTCCGCCAGTGAGGACAGGGTAGGCAAAGGACAGATGCAATGAGGAGGAAGTGACTGGAATGAAGTCCACCTGTTTTATGACACAGCGACTGCGGTCCTGCTCCCGTGCAAACCAGAAGAGGTCTTCTAACACACTGACAGCCTCCTGTATCTGTACTGGCATCAGCACATTGTGACAATTCACGTGTGCACTGACCAGTTTCTCCCTTTATACTTTGCAAGTCTCTGTGAGATTATAGAAAAATGTCTTTTTCTAAGATAGAAAGACTATTAATTTATAAGCGAGAGACTAGCACAGTCAGCACAGCAAGTAAAAATATTCTAATCTATTAAGTCACAAAGTAATTTCGCTTGTCAGTTCAACATTTCATTAGGTATTTCAAATTATATCATTCACACAGTAAAACTCGAACAGTATGATTCGATAGTAAAAATCAATGCATTTATCATGTAATTCAGGCGGAACTTTTGCTCCAAACCCATTGCCCACTGCTGTAACCAAACACACATCCTCCATCATGTCATCCAGAGCTGGCCATGATTCCCACAAAGGGGGAAGGAAAGGAAAAAACTGCCCAGCTTCTGCAAGAAAAGTGCACTCTTTCCAATTTACAAATATTTGATGTATTACCTTAGCAAGCACACTGTTATTTGCAACTTTAGCCAAAGTATTTCCCGGAGATAATAAATCCACCAGTGAGCAACTTTCAAATGCGTTTGCACAGAAAAGCATGAAAACAAAATGGGAGAATCCAATGGGACAGGACACTGAAAAGCCAAGAGACCTGGGGTCCAGAGGGCATTCCCGCTGGCAGGTCATGGAAAATCTCTCCACCCCTTTCTCCTCCGTGACAGAAGAGTAAAGGGGCAGTAATCACATCTGTCTTCCCTGTCTTCCCTACCAGCTACGTCATTTCAAGAGTACACCCACCCTGCTCAGCTGCACCCAAGTGACGCTGTGTGACACCCGGGGACACTGGCCAATCGATCCCCAAACACATGATTTGTTGAGTGCGCATCATCTATCAGGTGTGATGTGAAACCTGGATCTACAGAACGTGGTGATGCTCACTGCTGGGAGAAGTATTTAAATCAGTACTCGCCGAATTCCTCAAACGTGAGATGCGGCTGTGTTACCTTAATAAGGTCCTCCCTGGAGGAAAACTTTGAGACCAGGTAATTTTGTCTGGTTTTCGTGTTGGTGATAGATACGTGCAGTCGGTTGTGGGCCAGCTCATGAGCATTGGCAGGGAGAATCAAGTCCATTCCGCTTCTAAAGAAGAAAAAGTGACTCGCGTCACTCACCTTGAATTATTGAACGCCTTGTAAATATTTTAGAAGGGAGGATTCTGTGCTGAGCCTGCCACGGTTTACACAGAGTGTCCTCCACACTGCGTCTTCACAGGCTTTGGGGGAAATGTTCTATACACAGAGGTATACCTCAATCGGGCCATGAAATCATAGCCGGGTGTTAGTGCCCCAAAAGACTGCCTTCGGATTTCTTCGGCAAACTTGTAGGTAAACTCATTACATTCCTGGAAAAGAAAATGAATAGGTGACCCTGTGATTTCCAAGTAACAATAACGACAACACATTCCTTCTTTTTCCAGAATGCTGTGGCCATCACACAAGGAACCGTGGACCCTACATCCTGTAAACCCAACCCTTAGAGTTTGGGGGCCCCTTTCCTTCACAGGTACGTGAATCCCCATTTGACCTGGCCCTCACCCATCGTTCTTAGTCCCCAGGCAGGCTCTGTGTTTTCCAAAATCCCATCTTTTTGTTTTTTGTTTTCCCCCCTTCTTTTCTTTTCAAACGAGTTCAAATGGCTTCAGCCACATCTGGGGAATCCTTGAAGTCTCAATTCTGATGCTCATTTAGGACCCATTCTGCTATACGTTTTTCCAACACAACTGACCTCCTCTCCCATCCCAACTCTATGGCCTCTGGAACAGTCTGACTGCGACAGTACTGATTATAAATGATACCGTGAACGACCGAGAGGGGAGTCATGGTCACTGCCGTTTGTCTTTCGAGTCGAGTCTCGGGCATTGGTATTTGTTTGTAACAGTCTCTGAGGGGCGTGGAGTTGGGCAGCGGGGTGGGTCTAATGTGCTGGTATCCACGGATGCAGTGTCTGTCAGCTCATGCTCACATAACCCTGCAAGATGGATATAATCACCCCACTTGACAGGTAAGAAGACTGAGGCTTGGAAAGATTAAGCTTCCTTCTCAATTTTTCAGCAAAAATCCTCCAGAGTCGTATTTGAAACCAGGTCTATCTTTCCTTTATTAATTCATATATTAAGCAACCTAGATGGGGTCCGAGGCACTGGGACTCAGCCGGAACGAGATACAAAGATCCCTTGCTCTCATGAGACATAGCGGTGCCTCAGTGCGTGGGGCCCAGAGCACTGTGAGAGAGCCGTGAAGGCGTGAGAAGCAGAATGAAGCCTCTCATCCCCAAAGATGTCCACATTCTGGTCCCTGCACTGTGTGCATGTTTCCTCACGGAGCAAAGCAATCTTGCGGATGTGGTTAAAGGTTTTGAGACAGGACCTTATCCCGGATTGCCTAGGTGAGGCCAGTATAATCACAAGGATCCCTGTAAGTGAAAGAGGCTGTCAGGAGTATCAGCCTTAGAGAGATCTGAAGGTGCCGTCCTTAAGGTGAAAGAGCGAGGGAGGGGCTGTGACCCCAGGGATGCAGGCTGCTTGTAGAAACCGTAAAAGGCAAGGAAACCGATTCTCTTCTGGAGCCTCCCGAGGGAGCGCGGCCCTGCTGACAATCTGATTTTGTCCAGCGAGACCTTTCCAGAATTATGACCTCCGGAACTCGAAGGGAATAAATGTGTGCTGTTTTAAGCCACTAAAACATTTTATCGTAGCAGCAAGAAGAAAAGTAATACAGTGAGCGTTAACCAGAGCCTCCCACAGCGTGTGACATGCGTAGGAGCTGGACAGGAGATGGGAATAGATGGGGAAGACAGAGACATCTGTGAGCACAGGCCAGCAAGGGACACTGACCTGAAGGTCATCATCAGTGAGCCGTGTGAGGACTAAGTCACCTAGGGCCTTGGGAAGCATGCTTAGAAATCTGGATCCTATGCTGAGTCAAAAGAGAGCCGGGAGTGGCGGGTGGGTGGGTGGGGGGAAGGTCGAGGGGATAAGAGAATCAGAGTTGTGTTTGGGCAAAATCACCCGAAGTGCTGTGAGGTGGGTGGTCTGTCGGCAGTGGGAGTGGACACGGGCCGCCATCAGGAAGCCCCCGCGAGAGACGGCCCCCCAAGTGTGTGCTCCTTCCACTAAGCTGGACAGCCCACCTAACCTCCTTTCTTATGTTAATTTTAGTTACACACACCCCTGATCACAATGGAAACTTATTAAGGAATGGACTTTGTGTGTTAACACTGTGCCTGGCAAACTGTGAGGGCTGAGGAAAGGCTTGAAGCACTGAGCTCTTACATATCAACATCTAAATTTGCCTGCCGCCTAAAATACACCCAGCATCAGGTGCTCCTCTTAATTATACATGCATACGCTCTGAACTGGATTAATTACTCACGTATTTGTCACAACACCACACAGCTCGAGGAACTGTCAGCAAGAGCTGAGCTAACACGGATGTGACTAAGTACAAAACAGTGTGCTAAAAAACTCAGAGCGATCCTACAGGTGGTGTATCTCAAGTGTTGAAAAGAAGAGAAATAAAATAACCTTAAACCACATGGCTGAAAATTTATGTTGAAAAAGGAGAAATGCGGATGCTCTAGGTTAATACAGAGAATCATTCTCCACCTTCCAGTGTGAACACCCAGTAAATCCTACCCCTTTACCAACCTACCAACCAACCCAATCACAGCAACACAACTAGACGATAAGATGGGTTTCCAATTCATTGAAAAAACATAGAACAGGTAATCTAGCTTCAATATGGTATCACATCTCGAATCCAGATAAAACGTCACTATCTGATCACAGAATTTCAGTTAAGGGCCAGTATTATGGCAGAATTTCCAAATCACATTAATTCTAAATCACACTTAATACATTTTTCTTAATGTTTATTTTTGAGAGAGAGCGAGAGAGAGCGAGCAGGGGAGGTGCAGAGGGAGAGAGGGACACAGAGGGTTCAAAGCAGGCTCTGCGTGGACAGCACAGAGCCCGACACGGGGCTCAAACTCATGAACCGTGAGCTCATGACCTGAGCTGAAGTTGGGACACTCAACAGACTGAGCCACCCAGGACCCCACAATTAAAACATTTCAAAATCTGAGGATTCAAAATCAAGCCTACTTAATTCCATAGCTGGGGGTTTGCCCCACCTACAGAAAAGACGGCACTAGGGAGGAGGAAACAATCTCTTAGTACACCCCTGCCTCAAAAAGTTCTGGAATAGAACTACTTTGCAATCCAAACCATAGGATTCTGCCAACTTAGGGGGTTTTCACACCTTAGTTATATGTTCACTGCCTTCAGGTTCTCATTCTGTGCCCTGTATACAGTTTTCCATCACCTTCCTCGTTACCAATAAAGCAACCATATAAAGACGGGAAGACAAGAAGTGTATTTCCAAATGGCCTCATATCCAGCTTCTGTTCCATAAGAAGCTTGTCATCGATTTGAGAACAAGATTTTGGGTGTTTAAAATTTTGTAGTTTTGAAATTTTAAATGTGACTTAAATTTATTCTTGTGCATGAATGTGTTAATTATTATTTGATTACCGCTTAAAGCCACTAGAGTACGTAAGGAAGGAATGAACGTGATATTCTCTACCTACAAAGACCGCTCTCCCAGTCAGCAGATGCATGATTGCTGTCCAGAAGCAGAAAACACATTTTTACCACATAGAATGCCTTCAGTGAAATGCCTAATGGAAGCTTATTTTCATTACTTCTGGATAAATCGCTTGAAATTCATGGCGTCTGACTGAGAATGAAAAACAAATAAAACCCCTGTATCATTCCACTTAATAGAAATTATTGGCCCACGTTTTCATTTATACAACTGTTTGTCAATAGGAGTGAACAAAGCGTTATCGGCCACATGCTCAGGGCCTTGAAAACAGGCCCTGTGTTCTCATGATCAGATAAAACAAATATTGTTTGCTTGAAAGAAACCGAGCTGGAATCTTAAGACTAAATACTCAAGAGTTAAAAAAAAAAAAAAAAAAAAAAAAAAAAAAAAAAGGCATTTTGTTTCCTTGTCTCACTGTCACCCCAAATAATCCTTCCCGAATCTAGAGCACAGATCCCTAATAATTAAATTTTTAAAGAAAAGTCTTAACCTTTTCTGTTACCCAGGCAAAGGATTATTTCTCTGTAGTTAACTTAGCACAGCTAACGTTCATCTCTGTGGTTCGGTCTTAATTTCCTGACGAGGAACACAGCCTAGTTACCACTTAATTACCTCTATTCTTTCTGGTGCTGTTAATAGGACGGAAGCAACCAAGGATCCCGCAGAAGCCCCTGCAAAGGCCTTGACTTCCTTCAGGAGCTTTCGGCCATGTCTGTAAAGTGCCGATGCTGCCCCCAAGTGGTAAATGCCCAGAAACCCGCATGCTGCAAAGGACAGGTTGATGTGCTTCATTCGAGCTGTGAAATTGACGAAACAAAAGACAAAAATGCTGTAAATCGGTATAGCTTATTCCACATGGCTTGAGTCTTAGGATAGACATCCTTCCAAGGCTTTCTTTAAATATATAATTCTCTGTGCTAAGCACAGTATTTTCAATTAAAGTCTAATTAAATACTCAAAATTTTCAGGAGAACTTTTTCCCCTTTCCCCTTGACTCAATATAGTTTTATTAATTAAAAAAAGACAACATTCCATATTTATTCATCACATATATTATGCAATGTACAAGTACTCGGCAAGAAACGTCAAATTACAACCGGCAAGGCTTTTTTTTTTTTTTTTTGACCTTTGTACCCTAAGGAAGGGTGCATGTGTTCTTTGCAAATGCATCACTACATTTCAAAAGTCCCCCTTCCCATTGCCCCACATTTCCATTGCAAGCATCCATATATTCAAAACAGAACAAAACCAAAAAAATACTGATGCCCACGACTATTCCATAAGGCAATGAGCGATTATTCATTAATGCCATACATTTTCATCACCAAGTTTCTCAAGACAAACTAAGGTCATGACTGGCAAGGGCAACTGAAGGCTCCAAGATATGTGAACCGCACCCGTTCCTTGATTGCTTGTGATAACGTGAACGATAGAAGTGTTCCGTGAAGGCTCAGTGCACCTGGCCTCACCACGTGGATGAAATCAAGCAGCCCACAACGCTGCTCACCTGGAGGACTCCCATTCTGCAACCCCCCCCCCCCCCCCCCCCAACGACTCCGGGGCCTTCGAATGAGGCACCTGGCCTGGGCCTCGAATTTAGGAACCTGAGACCACCCTTGTGGGCGGGAGGAGGCTCAGCCCAACCGCAGTCGAGCCCCGGGGTTGGGTTAATATCTGCAAAGTGGAGTGGGGGCGCTCCGTACCGGGGAGGCCGGCCGGCGCAGGCCCTGCTTCCGTCTGCTGCCAGGGGGCGGTGGCGTGGGGATCGCCGCCACACCAGACAGGGTTCTGGGGCCCAGCTCCGACCCACCCACCCGGAGGAGCGACCTGGAGCCCGCCCCGCGCCCGCCCTGAGCTCCGCCCTACCAATGCAGGCCTGAGGCACTTCCATGTTGAGCGGCCCCCTTAACCGGAAGGCGGGGCCTGGCCGTCACTCAACAAGGCCCCGCCTATCAGGGCTGGCCCACGCTCGCGGCGCGCCTGCCCAGGAAGGTCTCGTGAAGGGGTCGGGGCGGAGCTACGCGGGCGGCGCTGAAGCCGTCAGGGTGACGCAGGTCTCCCCCCCCCGCCTCCCCGCCTCCCGCGGCCCCGCCCAAGCTATTTAAACCACTGGACTCAACATGGCGGCGCGCACTCGGACGCTTGACCCGGGCGTCCCCGGACGCGGGTAAGCGGCGACACTTTCGTCCCCAGTCCTGCTGTCTCCCATACCTAGCGATGCGTTGTAGTCCCTCTGCGCTTTTTAGCCGACCCCTCGCTTGCGAGCTCACTGACCCTGAACGACCCTCAGTCGCTACGCACCGGAAGTGCTTGGCCCTCTTCGCGGCTGTCTCCCGGAAGTGGTTTTCCTCCTTTTCTCCCCCTTCCCCTTTAGGGGCGGTCCTGCTGGCCCAAAGGGCGGGGTCCACGGGCGGCGTTGTGGCCGGACGCCTGGCTGCTCTTCAGCGCCCCTCTCTACTTGTTCTGTAGGCATTGCTGGAAAGGCCGGACTGTGGCTTGGGGCAGCGTGCACAGCCTCAGGCTCCTTAGGCTTTGTGACCTTGCGCGGGTTGCCTCACCCCCGGGAACTTCTCCGCTGACAAACCTGCAAAGTGGGATGCTGACGTGCAAGCTGGTGCTAAACCGTAAAGCTCGTGCCCCTCCCGCACGGGCCTTCAATATATGGCCTCTGTTTCGCTTGCTGGCTCCGGATAGACTTGAGACCTGGTGGCCAAGCCCGCTGGCATCCCCAGTGAGCCGGCTTCTCTGTCTAATCTGAGAATAAGCGAGGCTGGAATTCCTGGTGGAAGGTTCTCCAGGTTCCCTTTGTCGAAGGACAGATTTACCCTGACCGCAGCTACTATAGGAGAATCTGAAACATGTGCCAGTGTCTTGGCCCGAAAGTGAAGGGTGAGGGGGGGGGGCTCCCCAAATGGCCTTCACGTTGTGCTTTTTCTTCCTCCGGCACTGGGGATGCCAGGACCTGAGCCCACAGCGCTAGCTGTAAGCCAGAGCCCCGGATGTGATGAGTGCGCAGATTTTGGTGTTCGTGCTCCTAAATAGCCTTCTGAGAGCGAGCGGGGGTCCTGAACACACCCTAATGTCTAAGCCTAGTGCGACTCCGTTAGGTGAAGAGGTTTTCACTGCCCTTAGAGTTTCGGGAAGGGAAGGTGAAGTGTACGTCGAGGAAATCGGGGAGGACGAGCTCTCCCTTCTTTCTTCCTTGCACCGCCCCGTGAGCGTGGTGGAGGGTGGTCCTGCCAGGAGAGCATCCTCCGGGAAGCGTCCTAGGAAGGAAGGCTCCCGGGCCTCCTATCGGGTGTCCTGAAGCAGCATCTGCCTTTTAAGAGCCCCCTGCTCCCCCTTCACCCCATTGCTATGCACCCTGAAGCTTGTGAAACCCTGGTGTAGCTGGTGGGGTGATCTGGCTCCAGGTGACGTGGTAGCATTGCCAGTTCCCGGAGAGACAAAGTCCCCAGAGCCAGAGGCTGGGGCGGTGGTGAGACGGCAACTCTTTCCTGTGTGTGAGCACTGTCGGCAGGCTGATTCAGAGCGTGCTGAAAACTTGGTCACTGGGCAGCCTGGATGAACAACATGACCACGGGAGCCATCGCTTAAAGGAAACCTGAGATCCCACGCTGTTACCACACCTGCTGGTGAGTGAGATTCCTCGCCATTTAAGTGTCATGGCAAAAGCGTTCCAAAAGCTGCACAATTTAATTCTTACCGTTTTAGTGCTCGCTTCGGCAGGACATATACTAATTCTTACCGTTTTTTTATTTTTTATTTTTTTAACGTTTATTTATTTTTGAGACAGACAGAGACAGAGCATGAGCAGGGGAGGGGCAAAGAGAGAGGGAGACACAGAATCGGAAGCAGGCTCCAGGCTCTGAGCCATCAGCCCAGAGCCCGACGCAGGGCTCGAACTCTCGGACCGCGAGATCGTGACCTGAGCTGAAGTCGGACGCCCAACCGACTGAGCCATCCAGGCGCCCCTAATTCTTACGGTTTTAAACTGTCTTAAAAACTAGTCTCCTTTTTCTCTTCTACCCCATGGCATATTCTCATGCAGCTGATTCCAATAGCTCAGCAATCATGGGCGCCTGGGGGGCTCAGTTGGTTAAGTGTCCGACTCTTAATGTGGCTCAGGTTTTGATCTCATGTTTCGTGAGCTCAAGCCCTGCATTGGGCTCTGTGCTGACAGTGCGGAGCCTGCTTGGGATTCTGTCTCTCTCTCTCTGTCTCTCTCTCTCAATAAATAGATAAACTTAAAAAATTCAGCTCCCCAAGGTAAGGAACAATATAAGACCCATTCACATTTGTTTTCATATTTTAAAGGCCAGTCATTAACACTCGGTCCATCATCAGTAAGTATGTGTTTTGGGTTGTTGCATTTAAGTGAATTACTCGTGTGAATATATAGTAACTTAATTGCCCTTTAAGAACATTTTTTACCAGTTCATTTGCTTCTTTTTGCTTCTCTATTTTCCTTCGTAATTTACTTTTGAACTGGTTTATTGAGCCATTCATCAAACATTCGTCAAGCATACGTTGTGTTACAGATACTGTGCTGGTACAGGGCTTACAGAGTTGAGCAGAATGGAGTTCTCCCTCATCAGAAATGCCGGTTGTACGGACAGGGAGGCGGTTGATTTATAATTACAGAGACCTGATCCTGTGCAGGCATGTGAACGCCGAGCTGCAGGGAAGGAAATGCTGCCCTCAGAGAGACCGCCCACGGGAGCACCTGGCAGGAAAGCGCAGGTGGAGACGTGCCTCTCCTTTCCCTGTGCCCAGCGTCCTCCCACAGCATTTTATCAACTGTGCCATAAAGACGGAGAAGGGGACAGGGTAAGGGGTACTTGTCACACCTCTGCCCCCAGGACAGGACGTCATCTCAGTATTTCTGAGTCTACCCTCTTCTTCCAGTCCACTCTCCTGTCATAGGCTCTGGAGTTCTGTCTTGTCCAGCAAGAGAGCGGACGCAGGCTTGAACTGCAAAAGAGGGTAATGTCCAGGAGGAGACAAGAGCCCTGAGGAAGGGTCCTGGGTCCGTTTCTATTATTATTTTTACAAGCGTGATGGACGTGCACAAAGAGACGATGAAACCGTGAACATTAACTCCTGGGCGTGGGGGAAAGGAGGTCTTGAAGGTATGCGGAGTTAGGGGTTTGGGTCAATACAAAACAAAATCCTGGTGCCGGGCAGATGGTTGTTAACGGCAGTCAGTCGTGAGGCGCCCTGTCTCTTGGTCTTAGCCGGCCTAGGGGGTGAGACAAATAGAGCATGATACCTCAGGGCCAACAAGGCACTGACTTTTGCTAATTAGCTTCGCTCAGGGCAACCTCGTCTAAAGTCCTCTTTACCTATTGTGGTCCTTCCTTCCTGTGAAGCATATTCTCATGCAGCTGATTTGAAAGCTCAGCAATCATGGGCGCCTGGGGGCTCAGTTGGTTAAGTGTCCAACTCTTGCTGTGGCTCAGGTTTTGATCTCATGTTTCATGAGCTCAAGCCCTGCATTGGGCTCTGTGCTGACTGTGCAGAGCCTGCTTGGGATATTCTCTCTCTCTCTCTCTCTCTCTCTCAGTAAATAGATAAACTTAAAAAAAACAAAAAAACAAAAAAAACAGCTTTCTGCCTTTGTACTAAGTTGGGGGGCACTTCTGCCCTGACTGGTTATTTTGATTACCTCACCTTGGAAGCCTTCATCCTGAGGCTTCCTGTCCCTATACCTTTTCTGTCCTGGGGGCCCTTTGCCTTGTTTGCCTCATCTCACCTGCCTGATCTTGGAAGCCTTCATCCTGAGGCTTCTGGTTCCTGTATGCCTTGTTAACTCATGGCTGCAAGCTCCGGGACCTTCTGAGCTCTTTCCCACACTCTCCGTGTACGGTGATGTCATTTTCCCATCTTGGCGTCTTACCGCATGTTAATACCTCTGTGGGACTGGCTCTCATTGCCTGGCAACAGCCTTGTCCTCTCCTTTTTGGTAACTCATCACCCCTGTCACCTCCTCCCAGAATCTTGCACACTGTTACTGATTTCAGGTCAGTGTGGCCACACTATTGGAGCTCACAGCAGTGCCCTTTCCATGGGGGCGTCAGGTCCTAATGGTAGATGATGTCAGCACACCCTCCGTGCCTCGTGGAAGCGTCCCCTTGTTTAGAGAGCACCGCAGAATTCAGAGAAGGGCACTTTTGCAGTCATGGCACAGAACGTCCCATCCGAACCCAGGGAGATACACTGGATCCCTTCCCAGGGATTCCTCTCTCTGAGGAAGGACGTGAAGTCATCGATGAATGGCAGAGGGAGCCAGCCCTCATGTAAACGTGACTTCAGGGGAACCAGGGCTGAGGAAGACACAACCAGGGGTAGGTGTGACGGCATTTCTTGAGCCTGTGGGTGCAGCAGTGACCGTCTGTGGGTCACTCCCCCATTGCACTCACCCTTTTCTGTTTGCTTTCTTAAGGTACTTAGAACTCACTTTCTACGTCCTGCAAACAAGACAGTGTCACTAACAGACGTACTTCCTCCATTGCATCTGTTTTCTCTTTACTAGAAATTTGCGGGAAAAACTAATGCCTTGAAAGAGCACTGGGTGAATCCTTTCTAAAAGGGAGAATATTGTTTCAAAAACTATTTGAATTATATGTGCAATATACACGTATTCTTTCTTTTGCATGTATATAACAAAAGGCCTTTCTTTGACACCATAAGAACACAAAGTAGACATTCTTCAGTGTGATTTATTTATGATTGGATGCATCTAACAATATATACGTTCTTCTAAACATGGCATAGAAATTAAATATCAAGTTGTCTGTATGGCATAGAAATTAAATGCCAAGTTTCTATGAAAGACGTTTTTAAAATGTAACACTTGTTTATAAGCTTTTATTTAATTAAAATTTTGGGGGGCACCTGGGTGGCTCAGTCGGTTAAAAGCGTCTGACTTTAGGTCAGGTTGTGACCTCGTTGTCCATGAGTTCAAGCCCCGTGTCCGGCTCTGGGATGACAGCTCAGAGTCTGCAGTCTGCTTTGGATTCTGTGTCTCCCTTTCTCTGCTTCTCCCCACTCGCTGTCTCTCAAAAATGAATAAACATTAAAAAAATTTTAAAAAAAATTTAAGCTTCCTTCTAGTTTAACACATTCCCAATATGTTATACATTTGCATTGACAAATAGGGATGGTGAAGATTCTCTGAGTGTTTCTACTATTGTGTCGGAATTAATTACACTACTTGTGGTTGATATTCTACATAAGCAGAAGATAGAGCAGGAGACGTTTGAAAATTTGCATACTTAAAAATATATTTTGTTGCAAAGAGGTTTCAATCTTTGATACGGAAGTGGTGGAATTGGGGCACCAAATGCATACCGAGTCCTAATTTAAAAAAAAAAAAAAAAGATTTTTGGGAGAGCGCAAGCAGGAAGGGGCACAGAAAGGGGGACAGAGGATTCGAAGTGGGCTTGAATTCAGAAACCTCGAGATGATGACCTGAGCCAAACTTGGTTGCTCAACGGACTGAGCCACCCAGGCGCCCCAAGGTTACAAATATCTTGGAAAGCCCAATGAAACAAGATCTGTGTTTGCTGCCCCGTATACTTTGTTGTGAAACAGCTCTACCCTTGATTGGCCACAGTCGTGGTCCACAGTTCCTACAGGTGGATGGATAGCATCCTTCTTGCCAGCCTTCAGATGGTTTTCTTACAGTGGAGGAGATCATTAGGGAAATAACGTCAGTGTCAAATAAGTGAAATTGTTGAATGATAAGCAGAATGTCCACGTTCGTGACTTCAGCTTCATTAATTTTATCAAAATGCTGTATTTTAATGCAGACCTCTGTATTTATTATTGCTGCTGTTAGCAAAAGAAGCACCCTAATTGCTAGAACTTCCAATTATCTAATCACCTCATTTCAAGAGGACAAACTAAGGATTTCAGTCTCTTTTGGTTTTGCAAAATGCCTTCTTTTCCTGAGCATCTACTTCATTTATTGACCTCCCTTGACATTATGGTCCTTCATAAACACCGTCGCGTATAACTTTTACAACAATGGGGAAAGGGAAAACACACATAATGGGTGGAAATTTAGAAAGAAAACCATTTTCCCATATCCACACAGACGCAGATTATCAGCCGAGATCCCCGTCAGACCAAAACACCCCTGGTACACAGATCTGTCCTACACGGTTGGAAAAACGAATTAATAAGTGCTCATGTACAAAAATGAATTAATAACATAGTAAGCTCTCATTAGGTGCTGAGGGTTGTGCTATTTGGCAATGAAAGGTTTCAGAACCTCGTTTCTTCCTTCAGTTCTTTCTCTGGCCGGAATTTGTAACTGGTGTTTGTATTTAGATACTTAAAACTTTACTGAAAAATGGTAGAAGTCTTTAATGTGACCTATAGATTTGTTTATGGCATTTAGAGAACTTGTTTATATCTGGCAAAGAAGAAAAAAAAAAAAAAAGCAAGTCTAGCAAGTAATTAAAGCTGCCCTTTCTCCGTGTATCAATGACAGCAGTAACTCTTTCTGGTTACTTTTCCTGGAAGCTGTGTCACAAAGTAGGTTATTATAAAAGAACATAATTTCCAGTAGGAGCAATGTATGTCAGTGAGCAAGGTCTTAACTCAGAGAAATCATTTTGGTAATCATTTATCTTTATGCCTTTGTTCTTTGAATAAACTTTATTTAGTGTTTAGTATATGACAAGGACTGCGCTAGGGATTAGGGGGAAAAATCTTAAGATAAACTTTCTGCCTTTAGTTCACTGTTTTTTTAAATTTTTTTTTCTCTCGCTGGAATGTCCTTGCACATTTTTTTTTTTTCTATTTTATTAAGCCCTATTTATTCTTCAAGGCCTAAACCAGGTGCTGCTGCCTCATTATATCGTTCAGTATTCACCATACCCTCCTCTTTTTTGGTCCACGAGGTGTTGCCATACCCTTTATAAGTTTTTATTTCAGTAGAGATGTAGTTGCTTCCACAGTGTTCAGAGTTCATTGGTAGGAAAGACTGGTGCTTCTTGCTTTTGCTGGCATCTAGTAAGTATAGACTAGTAAGTATAAGAGTTGGGCATCTTTAGTGGGCATGTATCAGATAATCAAACTGGCTTAAGCAGGAAGAGAATTGCTGGTTAAAATAATCTAGAAGTTTAGAGGTAGGGCTACCTGCAGGTATGGCTGGATCAAGCACTCAGTTTTCATTTTGTTTCATTCCACAGGCAGAGCATCCCCAAGAGGCTGCTGTGACCCCCCCCCCCATCCCCTTAGCCTATCAGTGGAAAAGCTCTTCCTTTACTGTCTTCCTTTCAGACTTAGAAAAAGACTCTGTTTTTATCACATGCATATCCGCATATCTCTGGAACAGTAATTGTGAGCAGCAAATTGTACTACAGATTTCCTGGTATCTGAAAGTGGAAAATCCTTATGAAATCTTTCGTTAGCTGAAATGATGTGAGGCACAGAAGCAATTGCCATTAATTTGTATAGAAAAAGGATTTGTCAATTCCCAGACCTAAAAAACCTGATATCTTAGGATACATCTCGCTAACAGATGCACAAAATATGTCAAGACAAAGCACAGATGCTCACAGACGTGACTCAGTGAGCATGTGCCGTGCAAGAAACGGACAGGTAGATGGAAGCGTTCCAAAGTCTGCACTTGCCTGGGCCCCCGTCCTTAGGAAGAGGCTGGCAGTCTACATCGATGTATCCACTGCAGTGTTCGATAAATACCTGTTGAATTAAACACAAGTGAAAGTGCAGGTATGATCTCTATATAAGACAGGGGAAAAATTTATTTACTCCTCGACTAGATACAACTGCACAATACATACTCATCTTGTGACTATTCCCCCAAAGAAATAAGAACACAGCTGTGATGTTTGATGCCTTCAAAGGTTAGTTGCAGTATTAATTATGTTTGAATGTACAGTAGATATTACTTGGCATACATGTTGTTAAGCACTGAATTAGCTATGGCATTGTTTGCCTTTTTTTTGAGTTATATGGGATATTTGGGGTGTTGCTCATCAAGTCAGTGTAAATGGATGGAAATGTTTCCCTGTGATAAATTCCCCTGTAGGAAGGTGTGGGGCTCAGAGCTGTAGCAAGATCTTAATGTTTGTTTATTTTTGAGAGGGAAAGATAGAGTGCAAGCAGGGGAGGGGCAGAGAGGGAGACACAGAATGCGAAGCAGGCTCCAGGCTCCCAGCTGTCTGCATAGACCCCCCACCCAGGGCCCAAACTCAAGAACTGTGAGATCATGACCTGAACAGAAGTTGGACGCCTAACTGACTGAGCCAGCCAGGCATCCCAAGCAAGATCTTACCTTACACTTAGCGTTAAAGAAATAGATGCTAGCAAATGTTTGTTTTTGACAGCAATGACGAAAATGACAATGCCCTTCTACCAAAAACATTTTGCAGAATAGGAAGCAATTCCAAATGCCTTTTCATCTCTAATTTTCAAGCACTTTGAAAAAGCGTATGGTTGCCATTGAGTGAGTGCTCACTGAACATCTTGTATTTTATTTTAAAGCCACAAATAGATACACAATTCACAAACTTTCAAAAACATTCTTTACAACGACTTCAAAAATTTCTAGGATAAAAGTGACATCCCCAACTATACAGATGGATTCCCTGTTTGGAAAACTACAAAATGAACAGGTAAAATGGGTCAGCAATCTGAAATGAGGAGCACCTGGGTGGCCCAGTGGGTTAACCATCCGGCTCCGGCTCAGGTCACCATCTCATGGTTTGTGGGTTCGAGCCCCACATCGGGCTCTGTCACTGACAGCTCAGAGCCTGAAACCTGCTTCAGATTCTCTGTCTCCCACTCTCTTTGCTCCTCCCTCACTTGTTCTCTGTCTCTCAAAAGGAAACATTAAAAAAAATTTATAAAAAAAAAAATCTGAAATGGAAGTCAAAGTGAAATTTTGAAAGGACCCAGCCTGACATGTAAAAGACAGTTGTAAGTTCAAGATCTCCTATTATGGTTTGGATTTTCAGCACACATGCCACAGAGCAGGAACTAGGAAGATGTGGGAGAACGACGGGGTAGTATTTGTTGAATTATATGGACTGATGCAGTTTTCCGTGCAGGGGAAAAACATCCCCGAGTTCTGATGAACTGTCCTAGATCCCTGTGGGCATACGTACTTAAAATAATGAAAACACAAAATCCATTCTCTTCGTAGGAAAGATGGCAAGTTCAGGTCACTCCAACAACATCCCATCACCTAGGGAAGTCTACCTCCCGTGTGCTGGCCTCATACTTGTTTTGTGTTTGTAAATTTCTCATGGAAGGCAATTAGCTGTACCTGTGTTGTCATTTTAAGCACCAGGCTTTCTTTCCAGTACCTTATTCTCTCTCTCTTCACCTTGGAGTACATTATCCCACTCTTGGCATACTTTGAAAGTGCCATATTAAGAAAGTAAGCTTTTTATAGTGTCGTCCTTGAGTAGCTGCAGATTCACATCTCAAAAAGCAACTATAAATGTAGAACACACTCCATATGGACCATCAGTTTAAGGGTCTTCAAAAGACTTTGTAATTCTGAAGTGTAATTTTCCTTTAACTTCACGTACAGATACTCCAAATTTTATTTATTTAATTCAATTTTGATTAAAAAACGTGGGGCACTGGGTAACTCAGATGGTTAAGCGTCCAACTTCAGCTCAGGTCGTGATCTCACGGTTCATGGGTTCGAGCCCCACGTCGGGCTCTTTGCTGACAGCTCGGAGCCTGGAGCCTGCTTCAGATTCTGTGTCTCCCCCTCTCTCTGCCCCTCCCCTTCTCTCTCTCTCTGAAAAATAATACTAAAAAAATTAAAAAAAAATAAACTTAATTGTGGTACAGTTAACATACAGTGTTCTGTATTAACTTCAGGTGCACAATACAGTGATTCAGTAGCTATTCCGTACATTACCCAGTGGTCTTCATGGTAACTACTCTTCATACCCTTCACTTATTTCCCCCATCCCTCCACCCACTGCCCCTCTGGTGACCACCTGTTTGTTCTCTGTATGTAAGAATCTTTTTCTTACTTTGTCTCTTTTTCTTTGTTCATTTGTTTTGTTACCTTTTTTTTTTTTTTAAGTTTATATTTGAGAGAGAGACAGGGCAAGTGGCAGAGGGACAGAGAGAGAGAGAGAGAGAGAATATCCCACGCAGGTCCCACACTGCCAGTGCAGAGCCTGGTGACGGGCTCGACCTCATGAAACCGGGAGATCATGACCTGAACCGAAACAAAGAGTTGAACGCTTAACCCACTGAGCCACCCAGGCGCCCCTGTTTTGTTGCTTAACTTCGACATAGAAAGAAATCATATGGTGTTTGTCTTTCTATGACTTACTTCATTTGGAATTATATTCTGCAGATCCATCTTTCTTGTTGCAAATGGCAAGATTTCATTCTTTTTTGTAGGTGAGAACTATTTCATTGTATATAGACCACGTCTTCTTGCCCTTTCACCTGTCGGCGGACCTTGGGCTGCTTCCGTAATTTGCCAGTTATAAATAGTACTGCCATAAACATAGGGGTGCATATATCTTTTTGAATTAATGTTTTTGTATTTTTTTACAGGTTAGTCTTAAAAGTAATCTTTATACTCAGCATGGAACTCGAACTCACAACCTTGTTTGTGTTCTTTGGGTAAATACCCAGTAGTGGGATTATCGCATCATATAGCAACTGTATTTTTAATTTTTAAGAAATGTTTATATTTGAGAGAGAGAGAGAGAGAGAGTGCACGTGAAGGGGGGAGGGGGACACAGAATCGGAAACCAGCTCCATGCTCTAAGCTGTCAGCACAGAGCCTGGTGCAGTACTTGAACTCACTTGCTCTCACATCATGACCTGAACTGAAGTCAGAGATTTAACTGACTGAGCCACCCAGGCGCCCCTCTATTTTTGATTTTTTTTGAAGAACTTCCAGAATGTGTCTCACGGTGGTTGCACCAGTTTGCGTTCCCACCAATGGTGCCCAGGGGTTCCCTTTTCTCCATACTCTTGCCAACAGTTGTTGTTTCTTGTGTTTTCCTTTTAGTCATTCTGACAGATGTGAAGTAATATTTCATTGTGGTTTTGATTTGTATTTCCCTGATGATGAGTGATGTTGAGCATCTTATCATGTGTTGGTTGGCCATCGGGATGTCTTTGGAATAATGTCTATTCAGGTTCTCTGCCCGTTTTTTAATTGGATTATTTGGGGTTTTTTGTGTGTGTGTGTGTTTGAGTTGTGTAAGTTCTTCACATGTATTCTGGATACTAACCCTTTATTAGGGATGTCATTTGCAGATATCTTCTCCCATTGGGTATGTTGTCTTTTACTTTTGTTGGTTGTTTCCTTGCTGTGCAGAACCTGTTTATTTTTATTTTTATTTTTTTAATGTTCGCTTATTTTTGAGAGAGAGAGTGCACGCATGTGCACAAGCAGGGGGCGGGGGGCAGAGAGGGGGAAAGAGGTGGTTCCAAAGAGGGCTCCGAAGTGACGGCAGAGAGCTGGATGTAGGGCTGAAACCCACGAATCCAGAGATCACAACCTGTTGTACTCTCAAGAGACTGAGCCACCCACATGCCCCTGAAGGTTTTTATTTTGATGTAGTCTCAATAGTTTAATTTTGCTTTTTTTCCCATCGCCTCAGGAGACATATCTAGAAAAATGTTCCTACGGCCAAAGTCAGAGGTATTAGCACGTGTGCTATGTTCTAGGATTTTTATGGATTCAGCTCTCACATTTGGGTTCTTAATCCATTTTGAGTTTATTTTTGTGTGTGGTGTAAGAAAGTGGTCCGGTTTCATGCGTTTGTATGTTGCTGTCCAGTTTTCCCAGCACCATTTGTTGAAGAGACTTCTTCCCATTGTGTATTCTTGCTTCCTTTGTCAAAGATTAACCGACCATATAATGTGGGTTTATTTCTGGGCTCTTTATTGTGTTCTGTTGACCCATGTGTCTGTTTTCGTGCCAGTACCATACTACTTTGATTAATACAGTTTTGGACTTTATCTTGAAAGCTGGGATTTGGATAACCTCCAGTTTTTCTTCTTCAAGATTGCTTTGGCTGTTTGGGGTGTTCTGTGCTTTCATACAAACTATTTATGTCTTTTCATTGGAGGCTTTAGTCCATTTACTTTCAAAGTAATTATTGATATCCATTTATTGTCATTTGTTACTTGCTTACGGTTTTTGTAGTTCTTCTCTACTCCTTCCTTTGACTCTTTCCTCTCACATTTTTCTGGCTTTCTTTAGTGATATACTTTTACTTCTTTTTATTTTTTGCATGTTTATTACTGATTTTTTGATTTGTGGTTACCATTAGGTTTGTATATGACATACATATAGCACTCTATGTTAAGTTGGTTAAGTTTGGACCCATTCTAAAAGGACTTAATTTTTACTCCCTCTCCCAATTTAGGTATGTAGTGTCATACTTTTCATCAATTTATTTTTTTGGATGTAAAAAATACTTGTACGTTCTACTTTTCTTACTTCCTATGGGTTTTCCTTTCCACTCAAAGACTCCTCTTTAACATTTCTTGTAGGGCTGGTTTAGTGGCGATGAATTCCTTTAACTTTTGTCTGGGAAACCCTGTATCTCTCCTTCTATTCTGAGTGAGAGCCTTGCTGGATAGAGTATTCTTGGTAGCAGGTTTTTGTTTGTTTGTGTTTTGTTTTTCTTTTTAGCCCTTTGAATATATCCTGCTATTCCCTTCTGGCCTGCAGTTTCTGCTCAAAAATCAGCCGATAACCTTATGGGGTTTCCCTTGTGGGTATCTGCTTTCTTTTCTCTTGCTGCTTGAAAATTCTCTATCACTACTGTTTGCTTTTTTAATTACTTGTGTCTTGGTGTGAACTGTTTTGGGTAGATTTTTTTTTAAAATTTCTTTTAGTGTTTATTTATTTTTGAGAGAGAGAGAGAGAGAGAGAGAGAGCGTGAGCAGGAAAGGAGCAGAGAGAGGGAGACACAGAATTGGAAGCAGGCTCCAGGCTCCAGGCTCCGGGCTGAGCTGTCAGGACAGACCCCGATGCAGGGCTCAAACTCACAGAGTGTGAGATCATGACCTGAGCTGAAGTCGGATGCTTACCCGATGGAGCCACCCAGGCACCCCGCACCTTGGGTACATTTTGATGGGAGTTCTCTATTATTTTTTCTCTCTCTTGTTCAGCTTGGTTGCTTTCCATTACTCTGTCCTACAGGTTGATGATCCGTTCTTCTGCTTCTTCTGATTTACTATTTATTCCCTCTAGTGTACTTTTAATTTCAGTTATTGAGTTCTTCATCCCTGAATGGTTCTTTTTATTCAAACTTTATTTTTATTTATTTATTTTTCATGTACTTCAAATTTTAGGAAATTAGTTCAAATCCAAAGGTGACCATATATTTCTTCTTCCATTTTAGGAAAAAATTGGATTTTTCAGTGTATAGAAACATTCATAAGGGGTGCCTGGGTGGCTCAGCCAGTTAAGTGTCCGGCTTCAGCTCAGGTCATGATCTCGCAGTTTGTGAGTTTGAGCCCCGCGTCGGGCTCTGTGCTGACAGCTCAGAGCCTGGAGCCTGCTTCGGATTCTGTGTGTGTGTCTCTCTCTGTCCCTCCCATGCTCATGCTCTCTCTGTATCTCTCAATAATAAATAAACGTTAAAAAAAATAAATAAGAAACATTCATAAGATAATGTTTACATGTGATTAAGCTTAATTTCACCATTCTGTGAGCACAAATATTTAAGTTCGTTTTATGTTATAAAGAAAAATAAAATAAAATAAAATAACATTTTTGCTTAATTTTTAGAAGATAAATACTTTTGTAACAATGTAGTCAAGCACATCAGCGACCACACTTTTACAGTACTTAACACCCACCCAGGCTATATTTTCATTACGTGTTGGCATGTAATTATTGAAATCATGGAATGTTTCCATTATTTACACGTATTCCTGATATTTGGTTCATGCCTCTTATTTTCTTTACTAGAATCGTAAATCGTTGTGGTACCTTGTGCAACACAAAAACCCTCTGAATATATTTTTTATTAGCTTTGTATTTTATGTCGTTAAGGGAAAACATAAGTGCTGTCCAATTTGTATTTGTGTTTATTTATTTAACACACTCTCACATGGTGTTTGCACTTCGCCTCTCTCAAGCAATTTAGGAATACCAATGCAGGTAATATTCCTAAGAACGCAGTGAGTTGAGTCCCTACAGCGGCACCCGCCTTTTAAGGCTGGCTGAGCAGCAGGAGGAGGCTCACTTTCTTGAGATCACTGACCATTAGCAGAGCCAGGATTCATTTGTCGACCGTGTTACCGTGCTGCTTCCCCAGTACCAGAGTCAAGGGTAGCTGTCCATTCACAGGTGTTCACAGTAGGCATTTTCACAAAGACATTCCATGAACAGAGTGAGAAGTGACGCTAGCTGTCCAGCCGTACTTTCCCCGGATCTTTAGAGGCTCATCCTGCACCCAGCGAGGAAATGGGGATTCTCATGACTTAGACTTGGGGCCTCCTCCCTTCTCTCTCTGCATGTTCAAACTAGGAGGCACCATCATGCCTAAATCTTCAGTGCAGCCTCTGAGCTGTGGCCTCCTCGTCAGGTGACGTGATGATCTGAGGACTACTAATTTTGATAGGCTCCCCATAGATGCGGGGAAATGGGGATATAATTTAGGGCAAGTCCCCGCCTGTGCAAAGGGGGAAAGCCCATCCCACCCACTAGCACCGTTGAAGACTGGGAGAAGGAAAGCGGGACAATGACATAGGAAATCAGCATGCGAGGGGCGCTTGGATGGCTTAGTCGCTTAAGCGTCCAACTCTTGATTTCAGCTCAGGTCATGATGTCACGGTTTGTGAGTTCGAGCCCCTCTTTGGGCTCTGTGCTGATACCACAGAGCCTGCTTGGTGTTCTCTCTCCCCCTCTCTCTGCATCTCCTCTGCTTGCTCTCTATATGTCTCTCAGAATAAATTAAAAAAAAAAAAAAAAAAAGGAAAGAAAATCAGCATACTAATTCCTGGCATCCGTATTATTAGGAAAGGACAAGCAAGCAAATGCCTCTCAGGGAAGCCTAATGTGTAGCCAGGGTTGAAAACCACTGTTCTTGGAGACGTTCCCAATTTAGCCAGTGTGGGACCGGAGCCATGGGAAGGTTTGGCACAAGGAGGTACCTGAATAGAGAGCCTGAGCTAAAATAAGCCTAGCATGGTGATCAGAGAGCCTAGAAGCTTCCGTTCAGCCTGATGAGCAGTCATAGAAGGGCTAGGAGAATCAGGACCAGCCTGAGATTGGGATGCAGAGTCCTGGTGGCATTTGAGAACCAGAACAAAAACCAGCATCGTGACCCTACTATCAGGAACAAAATTAACGCTCCACAATGCCAGAGGACACCTCAGTGAACCCCAGACCAGGAAGCAAACCGTGGCAGCATAGACCAAGGCAGAGCCTGCCACTCGATCAGAACTTCCATCTGTATTTGCACCAAAAAGTCCCAGGAACAGAGCTGGATACAATTTGCAAGGTCCAATGCGGGAGGAAAACAAAAGAACTCTTGTTCAAAAAGAAGGGGGGAAGTGCCATTCAAAACCTTTTCCATATCTCCACAGTCCACCTCTCTCAACTTGTCATAGAGTATATTGTTTACTATTTCGTGTCTTTCTAAATGAAGAAAAACTAAAATTTTAAGTTACCGGCATGAATTTTATTATTCGTGTTGACATCGCATAATGCCCAGTGCTGTTAGTTTACAGCCTGCTTCGGATGCTTTGGCCCCCCTGCCCTGACACCTCCCCCACTTTTGCTGTCTTTCAAAAATAAAAAAACATTAAAAAAAGCGGTGCCTGGTTTGCTTAGTTAGTAGAGCATGTGACTCTTGATCTTGGGGTTGTAAGTTTAAGCCCCACGTTGGGTGTAGACATTACTTAAAACTAAAACATATTTTTTAAAGCATTTTTTTTTTTTATTTTGAGAGAGAGAGAGAGAGAGAGAGCGCACATTGGCGAATGGGGGAGTGACAGAGAGAGAGAATCTCAAGTGGGACTCCATCTCATGGACGATGAGATTATGACCTGAGCTGAAACCAAGGGTCAGACGCTCAACCTGTTGACTTACCCAGGTGCCCCAAAAATAAGACCTTAAAAAAAAATCTTAAGCAAACACAAGTTGAAAGATAAAATTATTACGAATTTCAGAATGGTGATCTTTAAATGTGGGTCCTTCTGGGCCTGGGGCCCATCAAGTAAGTCTTGCTCGGAAATACTCTTCTGTATACTCAGATGTTATCTTTGAAGAAGAGGGGAGAGAAGACATTTTCTGCTATACCTGAAATGAGACTGTCTTGATTATTGGATCCTACTTATAAATTGAAAGACTTAAGTAATTACCTCTTAAAAATAATCTGTTCCCGAGATTCACTGCATTAGTTAAGATCCCATTGGTTGCTGAGAGAAAAAGTGAAAGTCATTATATATGTTAAAAAATTATTTTTAGAATAGGAACCCAGGGAGGGGCTCTGGTTGGCTCAGCTGGTTAAGCATCCGACTTTGTCTCAGGTCATGATCTCACGTCTGGTGAATTCAAGCTCTGCGTCGGGCTTTGTGCTGACAGCTCAGAGCCTGGAGCCTGCTTCAGAGTCTGTGTCTCCCTCTCTCTCTACCCCTCCCCTGCTCCTGCTGTGTTTCCTTCTCTGTTTCAAAAATAAATAAACATTGAAAAAAATTTAAGAATATGAAGCTAGGGAAAGATGGAAGTGTAGAGGATGGACACTAGGAAGGGAAATCCCTCAGACACCACACCTCTGCTTTGGATTGCCAGGCTCTTGTGGATTCACATCGGCATGTTTTATTTTCTTTTGTCTCAGGAGATCCACTTTCTTTGTTTCTCAAGGTGCACGTGGCCGATGTGGGAGCCCCTCAGTTGGGAAGTTTACATTGCCTCAGACCCAGCAGACGGCACTAAGGATAGCTGTTCTTCTGGTGGAGAGAACATATGATTGGTCAGCTATACATCTGGATCCGTCTCTGGTCCAACCACTGATCACTGATGAGGGTAGGTACCAAGGTCTGGAAGCTCCTGGGCTGGACAAGCGCTCCTGAAATTTTGTACGGTGCCCTTTGTAGTTGATTACATGTTCTGTGCATGAAAATAGTAAGCGTTAATAACAACCAGCTAACATACTATGTACCCATACTATGTGCCAGAGTCTTTGCTGACCGTATATTCCCCATCTCAGTCCCCACAATAAATGCTCAGGAGGACATAGAGTGGTCTCACAGACCCACTAAGACACTTTTCCCAGATGATCTGGACAATAAGCAAAGGAAAGAAACCCAGGTTCATCTGTGCTCAGGGCTATATCGTTAACCGTTTCACTGGAACCTAATAAACAGAGGCTGGTCTTAGTGTATACTCTGTTGAAAAAAACTGTCATCACTCTTACAGTTTCCTTTTCCCCGTGGTTGTACGTTGGCTGCTATCAAAGAGCTGAGGACACTTGTGATTCTTGATTTTGTTCAAGGAACTCAGTTAAAGTGATGGTAGCAATTAAGCACAGCAGATTCTCAGAAATCGTTGCCCTTAGTTAATGAGTGACTTTCAGAAGAGTGGGCTTATATCCTCCCAAGAGGACGTGCATAATAAAAATTGATGTCAGGTGGATCCGGCCTGCGTGCGGAAATAGGCTTCCCGGAATGTTCAGGATGCGTTTTGTTTTCTGTAAGTATTTGCAGACTGCCCCCTGAGGGGGACATTGCCCACCCCAGAAGGGTGTAAATGCCAGCAAGAAACCATGGGTCCAAGGAGGCCTCAGTTTCATGTGGCCTCCTTCCAGGTGGAAACGGCTGAGTCTCCCCTCCCTATATTTTATGCCCCACGTCACCTGCACAGAGGAGTGAGAAACGGTTCACAGCAGTTTGTTGGTTTTTAATCATCTCCTTGCTGCATCACAAGGGCTACTTTTGTTGCTTACCAGAGTCAGTGACTGAAATCTCGGTACAAAATTAACTTTGTAAACCTCAGAAAGCAGTTCAGTTAGATTAGTGGTCATTTTTGTCCCCCTCATCTCTTGCCTTTCTCACCTGTAACCTGCAGGGTACTTACTGATTTGAAATGTAGATGAACTAGGTTCTGTCCCGAATAAAAGCCAGATTTCAGTGTTTATTTATTAATTTTTAAATTAATAAATGGTTTCAGTGTTTATTAATTTTTAAAATTTTATTTTCCTCTTGTACTTTATAGCTGTGTCTGTATTCTGAGGCTGATGGATTTTCTTTTCCTTTTTTTATTTTAGAGGGAGAGAGTGTGCCCATGTGTGCATGGGTGTAAGCATGCATGGGGGAGGGGGAGAGGGAGGGAGAGAGAATCCCAAGCAGGCTCTATGCAAAGTGCAGAACCCAGTACGGGGCTCGACCCATGACCCTGGGATCATGACCTGAGCTGAAATCAAGAATCAGATGCTCAACGAGCTGAGCCATCCAGGTGCCCCTTAATGTTTATTTTTATTTAAAATGTTTACTGAGGTGCCACCTAGCTACTACTTTATTAAGTCCACTTTAGGAATTATTATTTTTTTGTGTGTGAAGAAAGTTAACTTTAAAATTTTTAAATTTTTTTCCATTTATTTATTTTTGATAGGCAGAGAGAGACAGACCACAAGTGGGGGAGAGGCAGAGACAGAGGGAGACAGAGAATCCGAAGCAGGCTCCAGGCTCCGAGCTGTCAGCACAGAGCCCTCCGCGGGGCTTGAACTCACAGACCGCGAGATCATGACCTGAGCTGAAGTCGGACGCTTAACTGACTGGGCCACCCAGGTGCCCCGAAGAAAGTTAACTTTTTTTTTTTTTTTTTTTAATTTTTTTTTTTAACGTTTATTTATTTTTGAGACAGGGAGAGTCAGAGCATGAACAGGGGAGGGTCAGAGAGAGGGAGACACAGAATCTGAAACAGGCTCCAGGCTCTGAGCTATCAGCACAGAGCCCGACACGGGGCTCGAACTCACGGACCGCGAGATCATGACCTGAGCCGAAGTCGGCCGCTTAACCGACTGAGCCATCCAGGCACCCCAGAAAGTTAACTTTAAAAAATAATTGGAAGGTGGGGCACCTGGCTGGCTCAGTCAGAAGAGCACACGAGTCTTGATCTCAGGATCGTGACTTTGAGCCCTGTGTTGGGGGCGTAGAGATTACTTACATACATACTTACATACATGAATGCTTTAAAAAATAAAAAATAGGCATAAGAATTTCTGTATTGGCTAGTACAATTATTCAGTAGCTCTCATAGTTAGAGCTAATACAAAATATCTAGGACTTGAAAACTGGTGGTGAAACTGCTTGTGTGCACACACGAATGCACTCAAGTCCTATTAGAATTTCATTTAGAATAAATTAGTTTAGGATTTAGTGTAAAATATTTTTCTAATTTCTAAAGAAGCACATTTTCATTATAGAAAATTCAGAGAGTACACATACAGATTTAGAGACCTAGTGAGTACATGTAAAACTAAGGTGTGATGTATATATCACATGTATACGTGAATGTTGTGTATAATTTACTTCCTAGAGATTCCTATCTCAAATTTGAATACAGAACATTGTATAAAAGGCCATTAGTATGAGATAACCTAGCCAAATAACCGACAGTAATTTAAATGATCATGTAGTGAACAAGCTAATACAATTAAAGGTGTGTAAGACTCCTATTTCCATATGTGGCTTCCAACATCTAATCAGTAACCCAGACTGCTGAAGATGATGTGAGCATATACAAGTGTGCACTCATGAATGAGAACAGAACACAGGTTAGGTATTGATGTTTAATTAGCTGCTAGGCTTTTTTACCACCTAGGTAACCTCTCCCCACAAATTTTTTTTTTTTTTTTTTAAACGTTTTTATTTATTTTTGAGACAGAGACAGAGCATGAACGGGGGAGGGGCAGAGAGAGAGGGAGATACAGAATCGGAAGCAGGCTCCAGGCCATCAGCCCAGAGCCCGACGTGGGGCTCGAACTCACGGACCGCGAGATCGTGACCTGAGCTGAAGTCAGACGCTTAACCAACTGCGCCACCCAGGCGCCCCGCATCCCCACAAATTTTAACAACCAAGCTGTTTGAGCTTAGGTCTTAATGAATTTATAAATTGTGACATGCCATGAGCCTTGATGCTAGAAGTTTAAATGCGTGAAGACGAGGACGTGTATAATGTAATATAGTAGGTTTGTTGAAACCCACCCCTTAGAGCCCATCCCTTCAAGTGTTTTGTCCCACGTAGTTGCGTTAAGAGGTTATGAGTTGTCTCCGCAATGCGTGAATGTAGTCATTCAGCGATATTGATGGACTGCTGTGTGTACACGTAATTGTGGATGAGACTGTCATGATGGACAGAGAGGACTCCTGGCCAGTCTGAGACAGGAGTGTAAGTCCTGCATGGAAGGTGGCCCAGGGTGATAGAGACTCCCGCCCAACCCCATCCCTGGGGTCAGGTCGATGGAAAGACACATGACTTCTCAGCTGAATACTGGTCACTGAAATTCCAAGGTGGTGTGGGGCCTTTAGAGACTGTACTAATCGGGCCTTTAGAGACTACCTTTAGAGACTTGTCATAGCCAAGGCTTCAGTTAGCACTGTGGTTAACTGTGGCTTCAGTAGCCTGTTCAAGTCAGACCTTTGACCTGTGGTTTTATTTTTATTTATTTTTAATGTTTATTTTTGAGACACATTGAGAGAGACAAAGAGTGAGCAGGGGAGGGGCCGAGAGAGAGGGAGACACAGAATCGGAAGCAGGCTCCAGGCTCTGAGCTGTCAGCATGAGCCCCACGCGGGGCTTGAACTCACGAGCCGTGACATCGTGACCTGAGCTGAAGTGGGATGCGTAACCGACTGAGCCACCCTGGCGCCCCGAGTCAGACCTTTGAAAAGCCCCAGGATTTAGCGGAGGGCGTTGCAGTACGTACTCAGCGACCGCTTACTGATGATCGACCGCAGGAAGTCTGATGAAATGATGCTTGCACGACTGAAAAATCCTTGTTCTGCTCTAATCCCAGATGGATCTAAGCGCTAGGATGGATTTGCTTGTCTGGCTTGCTAATTCGTTATCTCCATCCCAGCAGCTCTTCAGCAGTTCGAACGAGAGAGGCCGGGCTGCCAAGGCGTACTGAGCATGTCTCGCGTCCTCGGGGTGAGTAGTTTGACAAGGACCGTGTGTATTTCCATCTTAAAACTGGGATACGTTTGTCTCAGTCATATCCACTCGATTTAAAATTACTCAGTTTGCATGTGGATTGACACACCCATAGACCACACATTTAATTGATGGGTGTTAACATGAGTCAGCACTTCTTTTTCCTGGTTCATGCTGACAGTTCAAATCCAGGCTCTACCGCTTGGAGCTGTGTCACCTTGGGAAGGTTACTTGACATCTCTGTTCCTCATTTCCTAATCTATACATGATGGATAATGATTACACCCAAATTACAGAATGCATCTGAGACTAAATGACTTAATGCAGGTAAGGAGCACAGAATACTGTTTGTCACATAGTGAGAACTGTATAATTACTGTATTGTCACTATCCTAAAACATAAAACACTGACATAAAAAACAAGTAATTCAGCAGAGAAAATAGTCTATAAAGTAGTTGTTAATATATACAAGATGATGATTAGACTTAAAATTCTAAACATATCTGAATCCAAATGAATCCATATTGCAAAGAACAGAGAACCCTGTCACATGGTACCAATTTTATTATTCCTAACTGTGATGGTAGTAATATGAAGAATATTTAGATTATTAGATCAAACTAATATTTAGTTTATCATCTATCACAAAGGTTTCCATTATTTTCGATGTTTTAAATATGTTGAAAAACATGAATTACAACAATGAGGATGAAATTAAATGGTGAAAATGGAAATGTAGTCATTTAGAATAGTTTTTCTGTCTTCGGATGAAAAATAGATCCTGCAGGAAGCTAGGTCCTCGGAACTGAATACATTTTAAAATCTCATTTGTTTTTCTTGCAGTTTGCAGATGTGGAATTGTTAAAATGTTCGTATCTTTGAGCTAATGTGGCATCACAAATTTAATTTGCAAAACAAAGATGACGTGTCTAGGACATGAGCCATAATCACTTTTTTCCCTCTTTCAGCTTCACGTTGTAGGGGCTCCGTTAGACTACTCAAGCATATTTTGTGACTTTGTAGAAATTTCCAAATAAATAAAGTCTTGGAAAATCATAAGAGAATAGCATTTTGGAACAAAACAGTTGCTCATAATTTATCCTTTTCACCGTTTCTAAGTTGTGTCGAGTTGTTGGAATGTCTGGGGTGCTTCGGGCTCGTAATTCACTGGGAAGCCTTCGTGCCACGGTGATCGGATCCGTGGGAAGGGATGGGGGAGTTGGGAGCGGATTGGGTGGTGAGAACCACACGTGGCGTTGCCCCCCCCAAGACAGGGTGGGCCGACGGGAGGGTTGCCTGCAGCGTGGTAGCTCCTGGGGCCACCGTGGCCGCCCCCTCATACCCACCACTGTGCTCCACCCTTGGCTGGCGGCTTCCCCAGCACGAGCCGGGCCTTACTTTCAACACCGCGGCAAGTCTGGAGGTGCTGCGGTTGGAGGCTGGCAGCCAGTGCTCCACTTGCAGTGGGTCTCGGTTCATTCTGGAAGGCAGATTGGAGCGGCACGTCTGGTCACTGCTTCTCAATGCAGCTTAGCATCTGCGTGCAGTCTCATCACACCTTCGCCGTGTCACACAGAGATGGCCAGACTTCAACATTGGTGCACTCCTGGGGTGTCTGGTTTCGTAGAGCGTCATCTTTGAAGGTCGTTCACGCTTCATGTTGCTGCTTTGGCAGAGTGTATGGGAAGGGGGTAAAGAGTAGCTCAAAGGGTTTATTATAATTGAGTTTGTCTATTTAAAGGGCCATTTACTCTGCCAATAGCAGGGATGATTATTATTATTATTATTATTATTATTATTATTATTATTAGCTCTAGCTGTAGTAGTAGTTATGGTAGGAAAAGCAGGGGAGGGGGAGAGAGGAAAGGAATCTAGTAGCCATCCTAATGCCATTAATATTTATTGGGCCCACTGCTAAGGGCTGCCACGTAGAATGTCGTGCAGTACTTACATGGGCATTACAAACAGCGTGTCAGTATGGTTCTCAGGTTGGAGATGACGTACAGAAGGGGTTGTGTGACTCGTCCCAGCTCATGGAGCTAGGAAATGATACAGGTGGATTCAGACCTCTGCGGTCGGCATCCTTCATACCCGCTCCCATCTATGTCCTTAGAATCAGGACCTGGGCTTGATTATTCCGTATGCTCATCTTACGATATAACTTGTCACTATGGGTTTGATCTTTTTAGCCTCGATATCCTCATCTACGGAAAGTCCCTAATAACAATAACCAATCTTTCTCGCAAGCTTAATGTGAGGGGGGGAAAAAGATGTTGTTGACAAACTGTTTTGTAAACTATAAACCCTTCATCAATAAATGTTAGTATCTTACTGGTGTTAAGTATTTTGTGTTCTAGAAATGAGACTAGTATGCAGTTATAAAATGTTGACAACAGCAAATGCTGTCAATTCATTCTCAGGAGTTGTGATCCCAGGATGTTGGATGTGGAGGTTATCCAGTCCACAAGTGCTCAATCAAGTGCTGCGTATTTGTATCATTTAGGGGAGCTTCTAAAAATGGTTGTTGCTCAAGATTCAGTCCATTTTCGGAAATCGTATTTCATTGGTCTGGTGTAGGGCCGAAGCATCTAAGTATGTGTACACTTGCATGCATACGTATTTGGACGTGTAGACGTGTGTCTGAACATACGCGTTTATATGTATGTTTGTGTGTGTTCTCCAGAATGATTCTAGTATGTAGCCAGAGGGCAAAAATGGCTGGATTCAACCAGCCAGCTTCCTTCTGATGTGAGGGGTGACCATCTGTTCACCAAGGACAGCCCCCTGGACACATGCTGCCCACTGTCCCACCTGGTTAGCCCACCCCCTTTTACTCTCAAAAGTCATTGTTGGGATGGCACATGATACAGGGTTACGTAGGTGATGTAGTCCCCTGCTGATGAGGAACTGAGGTTTTGGGAGGCTATTGTCCTTCTAAAAGGAATAGAATATGAGATTGCTGCAGAGCCATGTTGAACACCTTGTGAGTAAGTAGGATGTTTCTTGTGATTCTTAACCTGAGAGGATTTCTCAATTTTTCTTTGATAATAAGAAGTCTTTAAAATAAGAATACGCTGTGTTTCCACGTCAGCCAACAAAGTTTTGCGATACTGACGTCTCATCCCACGGGTTGATTCACGTAGAACATAGTTGATCCTCGTTTATAATTGCTGAAAGCAGCTTCTTGTGAATACTGTCCTTTGTTATTTAACAAATTAGATTTAGGAAACAAATCAACAGCTTTATCAACTGTCTGAATACTGGTTTTCTGAACATCACATATGGTCCTCCTGGGTACGATGTGCTTAATGACAATATTTATGCAACCTCGGACCAAAAGAACATTCGATCCTGACCAAGAGATTTGACCTGTTGTTCCTCTGACAAAATGATGCAGTGTTCTTAGCTGACACTTTCTCAGCCGACGTCAGACTTGATTTTGGCATTAAAGCCAGCATTACCCTGCATATCCGTGCCCCAGAATAGCTAAGATATTTTTCAGCCAGTAGTCTGGGTTTTAAAGGATGCACAAGGAGTCTGTATTCAGTCCACATACAAATCCATGGATGTGGGCATTTTGCTGTGGTGATAGTAACGTTATCCTCTCATCACTGGGCTGCTGTTCCAGGGTGACCCGATCAGAAGTGCAGATCTATGAAGATAACAGGTCTCCGAGTGAAACCAAGGATGCTAGAAGTTTACGTCACTGGGCAGTAATGAGTGTCTGCTTGTGGAGTCCGGGAACTGTATGATACCCTAAAGATCCAATACAGTAGACCATATGAGACTGGAGTGTTCTCACTTTTGTTTGTATATGATTATGGATGAACACCAGAAATTCATTTAACTTTTTTAAATTCTGGCATAGTTAGCATACAGCGTTATAATAGTTTCACGTGTACGATATAGTGAGTCAACAATTGTGTACCTTACTCAGTGCTCATCATAGTGAGTCAACAATTCTGTACATTCAGTGCTCATCATAGGGATTTAACACTTCTGCTCATTACTCAGTGCTCATCATAGTGAGTCAACAATTCTGTTCATTACTCAGTGCTCATCTTGATGATTCTGCAATTCCGTACATTACTCAGTGCTCATCTTGATGAGTCAACAGTTCTGTACATTACTTAGTGCTTATCTTGATGAGTCAACAATTCTGTACATTACTTAGTGCTCATCTTGATGAGTCAACAATTCTGTACATTATTCAGTGCTCATCTTGATTCAACAATTCTGTACATTACTCAGTGCTCATCATACTGAGTGAACAATTCTGTTCATTACTCAGTGCTCATCAGAGTGAGTCAACAATTCTGTTCATTACTCAGTGCTCATCCTGGTGATTCGGTAATTCTGTACATTACTCAGTGCTCATCAGAGTGAGTCAACAATTCTGTACATTACTCAGTGCTCATCTTGATGAGTCAACAATTCTGTACATTACTTAGTGCTCATCTTGATGAGTCAACAATTCTGTTCGTTACTCAGTGCTCATCTTGATTCAACAATTCTGTACATTACTCAGTGCTCATCATACTGAGTGAACAATTCTGTTCATTACTCAGTGCTCATCATAGTGAGTCAACAATTCTGTACATTACTCACTGCTCATCTTGATGATTCTGCAATTCCGTACATTACTCAGTGCTCATCTTGATGAGTCAACAATTCTGTACGTTATTCAGTGCTCATCTTGATTCAACAATTCTGTACATTACTCAGTGCTCATCATACTGAGTGAACAATTCTGTTCATTACTCAGTGCTCATCATAGTGAGTCAACAATTCTGTACATTACTCAGTGCTCATCTTTTTTTTTTTTAATTTTTTTTTGTTTATTTATTTTTGAGACAGGGAGAGACAGAACATGAACAGGGAAGGGTCAGAGAGAGGGAGACACAGAATCTGAAGCAGGCTCCAGGCTCTGAGGTGTCAGCACAGAGCCCGACGCGGGGCTAGAACTCACGGACTGCGAGATCATGACCTGAGCCGAAGTTGGCCGCTTAACCGACTGAGCCACCCAGGCGCCCCTACTCAGTGGTCATCTTGATGATTCTGCGATTCCGTACATTACTCAGTGCTCATCTTGATGAGTCAACAATTCTGTACATTACTTAGTGCTTATCTTGATGAGTCAACAATTCTGTACATTACTCAGTGCTCATCTTGATGATTCAACAATTCTGTACGTTACTCAGTGGCCATCTTGATGATTCTGCAATTCTGTACATTACTTAGTGCTCATAATAGTGAGTCAACAATTCTGTACATTACTCAGTGCTCATCATGGTAAGTGTGCTCTTCATCCATGTCAGCTATTCCCCCCAACCCTCACTTCCTGTCTGATAACCACCTGTTTGTTGTCTACAGTTATGAGTCTGGTTTTTTGTTTTTTGTTTTTTCTTTGTGTGTTTGGTTTCCTAAATTCCACCTATGAATGAATACCTGTGGTGTTTGTCCTTCTCTGACTTATTTCTCTTTGCATTATACTCTAGCTCTATCCCTGTTGTTGCAAATGGAAAGGTTTCATTCTTTTTTTATGGCTGAGTAATATTCCATTGTATACATGTACCACAACTTCTTCATCCATTCATCTGTTGATAGACACTTGGGCTGCTTCCATAATTTGGCTGCTGTAAATAATGCTGCTATAAACATAAGGGGGCATATATCTTTTGAAAGTAGTGTTTTTGTGTTGTTTGGGTAAACACCCAGTGGAATTACTGCATCATGTGGTAATTCTGTTTTTACGTTTCTGAGGCACCTCCATACTGTCTTCCACAGTGGCTGCACCACTTTGCCCTTCTACCAGCAGGGCATGAGGGTTCCTTTTCCTCCACATCCTCGCCAACACTTGGTGTTTCTTGCATTTTTGATTTTAGCCATTCTGACAGGTGTGAGGTGGGATCTCATTGTAGTTTTGATTTGCATTTCCCTGATGATTAGTGATATTGAGCATCTTTTCATGTGTCGGTCATTTGGATGGCTTCTCTGTAAAAGGATCTGTTCATGTCTTCTGCCCATTTTTTAATTGGATTATTAGTTTTTTGGGAATTGAGTTGTATAAGGTTTTTATATACCCTGGATACTAACCCTTTATTGGATATATTATTGGTAAGTATCTTCTCCCATTCAGTAAGTTGTCTTTTTGTTTTGCTGATTGTTTCCTTCGCTGTGCAGAAGCTCTTTATTTTGATGTAGTCCCAATAGTTGATTTTTGCTTTTGTTTCCCTTGCCTCTGGAGACCTATCTAGGAAAATGTTGTTATAGCCGATTTCAGAAAAATTACTGCCTATACTCTCTTCGAGACTTTTTATGATTTCAGGTCTCCCATTTAGGTCTAAATTTAATCTGTTTTGTGTTTGTTTTTGCGTATGGTGTAAGAAAGTGGTCCAGTTTCATTCTTTTGCATGTTGCTGTCCAGTTTTCCCAGCACCATTTGTTGAAGAGACTTTTTACCATTGCATATTGTTGCTTCCTTTGTCAAAGATTAATTGATGATATGATGGTGGTTTTTCGTTCTGTTCTATTGATCTGTGTGTCTGTGTTTATCCCAATACCACACTGTCTTAATGACTGCTGCTTTGTAATGTAACTTGATGTCTGGAATTGTGATGCCTCCAGGTTTGCTCTTCTGTTTCAAGATTGCTATCACTGTTCAGGTCTTTTGTGGTGCCATACAAAGTTTAGGATTGTTTGTTCTAGTTCTGTGACAAATGCTGTTGGTATTTTGGTAGAGATTGCATTAAATCTGTAGCTCGCTTTGGGTAGTATAGACATCGTAACAGTATTTGTCCTTCCAATCCATGAGCATAGAATATCATTAAGAGGTCGATTTTGATGTATCTGAGATTTCTTCTACAAATCTCCAAAAAACCCTTTGCAGAATATAGTGGCACTTTCCTTGATTGTAAATTTTGAATGGTTATATGGTTGATTTCGAAAGGTGCTATGGCTGTGCCAAGTGGGCCCTCCGCAAACAGTTGGCTCGTGTTATTTGAAAAAGAGGAGTGTAACTCTTAATGGGATTTAGAGCCCAAGAAATGTATACTCTTCTCATAGTTGTCTAATTTACGAAAGAAAGGTCAGCAGATTTCCCCATTTTCTGAGGAAAGGGGACAATGAAAAGAAACACTTACTCCAGCTGTTTTTCTGATTCTCCCAAGACATGCTGGGTGTCCCTCCTCTGTATTCTAAGCACACCATGTACATTTCCTTTATTAGGATCCATTGCACAGTGTCCTAGAAGTACTGTTTTGGCAGTCTTTCTCTGGTCTAGAGCAGAAACCATGTCCTTCTTAGATTTGCATGCAAAGCTCTCGGCAAAGAAATTAACCCAAACTGGATTTACAAAATACCTTTGGAGGTAACACATAGTCAGGGAGCAATATTTAGGGTGACGTGAACAACTACAATGAAGCATCACGGAAACCAGACCGTTCCCATAAACAAAACACTCATTCACTATTCAGAGTCAGTTCCTTTCTAAAGGTGATCAAAAGAATGAGGGAGGTAGAGAGAGCTTATCAAAATCTGGTTTTGCTCAAATTGACCAATATGTTTTGAAGACCCTAACGCAGATGCTTTTAAATAGTTGCGCTCATCAAAGTTCACTCTGACTTAATCTGAGCGGTGGGGAATGTCTTTGAATGTGGAGATGGCCAAACGTTCATGGATACACTTTCCAGAATAATATGATTATGAGATCAACCAAGGATGACCAAATGCAAAGGGTTTAAGTAGTTCTAGAAGATGCCGGCTGATTGTCTGGATGAAAATGGCAGCATACACACTCAATAAAGCACATTACTGATCCCGGTCACCTGCTTCGTATGGCTCTACTGTGGCCCTGTTTTCCAGGGTGGCAGTTTGGCCGTCATCTCCAGAGCGTAAGGACTGCCCACCTTCCTGAGTCCGTTAGACTCCCTGAATGCTTTACTTACAGGCAGGTATCCACTTCTGAGCCACTGCATCGCCTCCGTGGTAGAGGAAAAGAGCGGTGATAGATGGAGTTGGCCTTCTGAACAGGAAGGTGCTTTTTCTAATACCAAGCAGTTACTGATTTCCCTGCGTGTGTTCAAAGGAGTGTAACCCACCTGGCGTATTTCAGTTGTGCTTATCCATAAAATGCCAGATGGCCCCTCGACACCAGCTTTGCTTACTAATCACAACCAGTGTCATCTGTATATCGGCGTAATGCGCACACTGATAAAGTTGTGCAGTTGTCATGGGACTGGAGAAGGTTTATAACCACACCAGCTTCTGCACTTTACAATCCGTAATGTTTACACACCGCTTTGGGGATGTTTCTCCAAGGACAAATCGATCCCTTTAATCTTGGTGTCATCTATGCATCACTGACGTGTTTCGCTCTGTGCTTTCGCCTGTTCACAAGATGAATGAAACTCTTCCTTTTGGATCTCACACCAGCGTGTGACACAGGAAGCATCGGCGACCTCACGGTCCCGGGAACCCCATCACACGCCAAGCTCTCTGACCCCTAGGCCATCAGTAGTGCTTGTAACTGATACGGGTTGCAAACTATATAGCTACCAGAAAACCAGATCTTCGAGAACATTTTCTCTGAGCTTAGCACGATTGACTGAGCCACCTGGCCTTTCTTCAGAGATCTTTTCTTTGTCTTTTGTCTTGAAGGAGGGGAGTCGATACCTACTGGTCTCCACTGTCCTTTTGTAAGAAAATCTTGCAGAGAATCTGCTTCACATTTTACCAAGGACAGTAACTGTTTCAGATGACTGGCATAATGGTGATTCTGTTTCGGTTTCTTATTTTTATTTTTTTTTAAGTTTATTTTTAACAGAGAGATAGCATGAGTTGGGGAGGGGCAGAGAGAGAGGGAGAAAGAGAATCCCAAGCAGGCTCTGCACCACCAGCACAGAGCCTGATTCAGGGCTCGAACTCATGAAACCGCGAGACCATGACCTGAGCCAAAACCAAGAGTGCAACGCCTAACTGACAGAGCCCCTCAGGTGCCCCTCTATTTCTGTTTTTTGTTTGTTTGTTTTTAAATAACAGTTGTGACTTTAAAATGCAACATGCAGCAGTTGTATTTTTTTAAATTAATTTTTAAGTAGGTTCTATGTCCAGTGTGGGGCTTGAACACGACCCCGAGATCAAGAGTTGTGTGCTCCACTGACTGAGTCAGCCAGGTGCTCCAAACGGCAGGATTATTTTTTTTTTTAAACAAGATAATGTTATATGTGAGCTGCAATGCATTTCATTTGAATATTGTTTGTTCCACTATTTCTGTGTTTCAGTTCTTCTTTTCCATAGTTTTTACTCTATGAAAAATGATGTATTTTAGAATAGATGACTCTGCCATTGTCCACTTCTAGTTTTCCAAACAGACATTTCTGAGATGGTTTTTAAAAACTAACATTTTGGGAGCACCTGCGTAGCTTAGTTGATAAGCATCTGACTCTTGATTTTGGCTCAGGTCATGATCTCACAGTTTGTGACATCGAGTCCTTAGTCGGGCTCTGTCCTGACGGCATGGAGCGTGCTTGGGATTCTCTCTCTCTCTCTCTCTCTCTCTCTCTCTCTCTCTCTCTCTCTGTGGCCCCCACCAACTCTCACTCTCTCAAAATAAAGAAACATTAAAAAAAAAAATAAGTCACATTTTGGCTTTTACACAAGCGATGGAATCATGCTTCCCAGGAGTAAAACTTTTTTCCAGTAATGTCTGCACCGTAATAGCCATGACACGACCAATTCTAAATTTCAAAATGATGAGGAAATCGGTATATTAAGTTAATTTTGAGAAGCATCACTTTTAGAGCAGCCTGTTGCTCTAGTGACGTTAATAGCATGTACACCTTTTTGTAATGGAGAACTAACTAGAATCACTGAAAAAAACTTTTTAGCATTTATTCACTTTTGGGAGAGAGAGACTGTGCACGAGCAGGGTAGGGGCAGAGAGAGAGGGAGATAAGAATCCGAAGCAGGCTCCAGGCTCCGAACTGTCAGCACAGAGCCCAATGCGGGGCTCAAACCCATGAACTGTGAGATCATCACCTGAGCCAGAGTTGGACACTTAACCGACTGAGCCACCCAGGCGCCCCTGGAATCACTTTTTAACATGGCTTGGTAGGGAGTCTACGGTGAGGGAAGACCTGAGGATTGGTTTCTTCAGCCTTTTGATAAGATACTGGTAGAGATACGGCTTCCTCTTCCTAGATAACCGGTTTCTCACAGTAACCATAAATATTCTTTTGGATTTCACAGACCTGTATGTTCTGCTAAGGTCAAGGTTTCAGATAGAGCTTAATAAATTTGTGGTAGTATTTGGTGACTCAGTAGGGCTTTGGTTTGTCCTCGGCCAGACTCTCAAGAGAATATCCTGTCCTAGCCTCTTTATTTATTTATTTTTTTAATTTTTTTTACATTTATTTATTTTTTGAGAGACATAGACAGAGCACAAGTTGGGGAGGGACAGAGAGAGAAGAAGACACAGAACAGAAGGAGGCTCCAGGCTCTGAGCTGTCAGCACAGAGCCCGACGCGGGGCTCGAACTCACAAACCGTGAGATCATGACCTGAGCCGAAGTTGGGCGCTTAACCGACTGAGCCACCCAGGCGCCCCTGTCCTAGCCTCTTTAAACTGTGGTGTTTCTCCCACTCCATGCAGGTGGGGCCAGCTTCTCCAAGGTGTAACCTGTGGTGTTTCTCCCACTCCATGCAGGTGGGGACAGCTTCTCCAAGGTGGTCTCTGACTTTAGTGATGCCCTTCTCTGGGCAGAAAGTCCACATGCTGTCCGATCCCATTCAACTCCCAGTTGTAAGGAGAACAAAATTTTGTGACTGGAAACACAGCTGCTTATCTTTCACGTCTACCCAGATATTTCTGCTACGCTGCAGGGAATCTCCATCAGTTAAAACTCGTAGAATACAGATGGCAAACAAGCATATGAATAGATGCTCTGTGCCTTCTGTCATCAGGGACATGCAAATGAAGACCATCATGAGATACCACTACACAACTGTTAGAAAGGGTGGAATTCAAAACACTGACAACACCAAATGCAGGGGGTGGGGGGGGAAAGATCAACTGGGACGGTGTCATTCACTGCTGGTGGGCATGCAAGATGGTGCAGCCACTTGGGAAAGACACTTGGATGATTTCTTACAGAATGACACAGCCTTACCATATGATCTAGCAATCGTGCCGTGCAAAGGAACTGAAAACTTACGTCTATGCAGAAACCTGCACGCAAATACGTAGAGCAGCTTTATTCATAACTTCCCAAACTTGGAAGCAGCCAGGGTGTCCTTTAGTAGGCAAAGGGCTAAACTGTGGCACATCCAGACAGTGGAGTATTATTTAGCACTAAAAAGAAATGAGCTATCATACCAAGAAAAGACCTGGAGTGAACTTGTAGTGCATATTACCTAGTGGAAAGAGCTAACCTGAAAAAGCTATGTACTGTGTGATTCCAAGTCGATGACATTCTGGAAAAGGCAAAACCGTGGAACAGTAGACAGATCAGTGGTTGCCAGGTGAGTGTGGGAGACATGAATAGAGCAGAGCACATAGCACTTTCAGGGCAGTGGAAAGACTCTATGATACTATCGTGGTAGGTACTTGTCATCATACATTTGTGTAAACCTATACGACGGACAGTACTGAGAGTGAACCCTAATGTAAACTGTGGACTTTGTGCAATTACGATGTGTCCATGTAGCTTCGTCAGTCTGTAACCACGCTCTTGTTGGTACTAGGAGAGGCGATGCGTGTGTCGGGGCACAGGTGTGCAGGCAGGAGATATCCCTTTACCTTCCTCTCAGTTTGGCTGTGCACCTGAAATTGCTCTAAAACAAAGTCTTAATAAAGACAGAAGCAGAAACTAGTGATCACATTTTGGTGTAGCATGATCAGTTACTTCACGAGATCGGAGCCTCAATTTATGCTATTTAAATGCGATTTAATCCTCGGGTTGCAGAACTTACAATACCCTGTGTTCTCTGTGTTGGTTTCGTGCATAGTTTGTTTCAACATATTCTGTGTAAGCAAGCTCTTACTTAGGTTATTTTATGAGTCCATCTGTGTATCGTAGATGCGGAAATGTGCTTTCTGCCTACGCCTTTTAGACGGCATTCCTCGCCTTTTCCTTGAGTTCTTTAAGCCGTATGACCAACCTTTCTGTACACCAGCACAGGTCCGCTACCTGCTCGGATGCCATGCCCCTGGCAGGTACCTCCAACATAAACTTGTACTCCGGAATCCATCGGAAACCATATTTCCTTCTTTTTCTCCAAACGTGTGGAGTTTTAATAATTTTAGGAACAATTTATTAAGTGCTCCCTCTGAGGCAGGGATCCCACTAAACGTTAGACATTATCATTTTGTTTGTCTGCCCAACAGCGTGGGCAAGAGCTGGGTGGTGATTTTATCCCTCTTTTGAGATCTGCAGGCCGCAGTTTAGTTAAGTAACTTTCCCCAGGCTGTGCAGCTAGCGGTCGGACCAGCCAGAACCACAGAGCTCTATCATCCTAAAGCCCGTCGTCTTCATCGGCGTGCTCCCTCCTGGTTGGTAACTCGGCCTTCGTCCGGGCTCTGCAGCAGGCCTCACCGTGTCGACTCTGTGCGCCCCTGGCCACGTCTGCAGCCCTAGCCTCGGCCGCTTCTTACCTGTGCACCGCCTTTCAGACAGAGTGGTTTCCTCCTCTTCTGTAGCCTGTGTTCTCCCGTACAGTCCCTGAGGGCACATGTGGCTCCCTTGGCTCCCTCGGTTCTGCTGGTCTCCCCCTCCTCTGCCCATCTTGTGAACCCCACACCCTGCAGCGTCCACTTCACCCCTGACCTGCTGGATGACGTTTCCCCGGACGTCCTGTGCGGAGCTGCCTCACTCTGAGCTCACTTAGGTTGCTCTATGCGTGGAGATGTGGTTGCTTTCTGCTGTGAATCTCTCTGACGTACTCGGAGTTCCTCGAAGACAGCTCAGGTTTCATTTGCCTTTGTATCTCCCAAGACCTGCAGTGTGAAGAGCTTGATCGTGATGTAAGAAATATTTGCTCAACGTATTCCCACTCCCCACATGTGTGTGACTCGAAGTCTTACAAGGTCAGAGCGTCTAAGGGCATCCCTCCGTCACGTCTTCTCTACTCTCTCAAGGTTGAGCAACACGACATCTCATCACTTCTGATGTGGGTGTGGGCATCTTGCGGGCAGTTTGTCCTCCGAGCTTTTGTTCGACTGATTGTCTGTGTTCAGAAATCCTTGCTCTCCATCAAATTCTGTGTGTCCCACGTTTCCGTTAGTGTCTCCCTGGGTGCTCATACCGTGCTCATATTGTGTCTCGTGTGTGTGGAATCTCTACTGGTGCTTTGGACCCGTTGAAGTCTCTGTTCCTTTGGGTTGGCATCTCCAATCACGCCCTTCCTCGTTAAGGCACATATGATGCGCTCTCCTTCCTGTGGTCTCCTCTTCTTCCTGCTCTCCCTCCCTCTCCTTCTTTCCCTCCTCTGCCCCTCCTCCCCCTCTTCTTCGCCTCCTTAAAGTAGGGTCTACACCTAACATGGGGCTTGAACTCAAGACCCCCAGATCAAGAGTTTCGTGCTCTACCTACTGAGCTAGCCAGGCGCCTGTCTTTCCTGTCTTCGTGATCCTTTATTAGAACCTTGGTCCATTCGTTCATCACTGTTGATTGACATAAACCTAGTCACATACATCACTGTTTATTTACACACAGACTTTATAATTTTATCGTCTTCCTCTTTGTATCGTAATGCCATACAGTGCACCCCCTGCATCCCAGCCAGGAAATGCTTACTGCAAGGTCCGTCCAACTGCAGACCGATTTCAAAGGCTTGCTTACTTATTCAGCCTTGAGCTATCTCTTGATTGAAAAGAAGTGACTTTCTTTCCTGAACAATAAGCACATATAGTAGTATCAATTTTTATTTCAAGAGTTAAATAATTACTTATTAAAGAAAACTTCCCATTTTTAGGAGTTTGCAATAATCATGTAAATGAGTTAGTGACTTTTACCCAGGCTTTATCGAGGGAGCTGCTAATTTTCTATAGGTGTGTCAGTAGAGTTTCATTACATTGGGATGATATGGTTCTTTAAAAAAGTAAGTATTTTAGGGGTGCCTGGGTGACTCAGTCGGTTAAGTGTCTGACTTGAGCTCAGGTCATGATCTCATCATTTATGAGTTTGAGCCCCGTGTCGGGTTCTGTGCTGACAGCTTGGAGCCTGGAGCCTGCTTCAGTTTCTGTGTCTCCCTCTCTGTCTCTCTGCCACCCCCCTGCTTGTGCGTGGGCTCTCAAAAATAAGTAAACATTTTTTTAACGTTGGTTGGTTTGTTTATTTATTTATATACTTTTGAGGTGGGGGGGGGCAGAGAGAGAGGGAGACAGACAATCCAGGCTGAGCACAGTCAGTGCAGAGCCCAATGTGGGTCTCAGACTCACAAACCGTGAGATCATGACGTGAGCTGAAATGAAGAGTTGGATGCTTAACCGACTGAACCACCCAGGTGCCCCAAGGATATAAACGTTTAAAAAAAATAAGAAATAAGCAAGTGTTTAGAATGCTGTGCAGGGGTCCGATCTCAGGACCAAGGAGAGCCTTGACTTGGGAAGCCCATCAGGCTGGCTCCCTGAGACCAAAGGTAAAATGTCAATGTAGCGGTCCACCAGCTGTCCGAGCAGCACATGTCCGTCATGTGTAAGATACAGTATTCCATGTCAGAATTTTATAAGACACAATCTGGAGATGTTTTCCAAACATCAAGTAGTATAAAAGCCTAAGTGCTTAATAACTACTTCAGTTTATCTTACTGAATTGTCCAGTACATGTGATTGAGCTGTTTATTGTTACTGTCTTATATTTACTTCTTTCCCCCTTCTCCCTCTTTCCCATCTGCTTGTCCTTCTCCTCTCCATTCTCCTTCTCCTCCTCTTTTCTGTTCCTTCTCTTCCTTCCTCTCTTTTCCAAGTGATGCCGTCGAGTGACCTGTGCTCACTTGCATATAAGGTTTTTGTTCTACAGCATGAGCATGCCCCCTACAGCTGTGGACCTCAGGAATTTTTGTTTGCATGCATTTTTCTCAGAAAGGAGAAGCAAAAGATAAAATGGAAGACAAACAACGTTTCTGGGGCAGCTGTGCACGTGAGAAAGTGTCCCTGCTGCGTTCCACAAAGTAGTTTGTTTGATCCTTGTGTACACATAAGCGGCTTCACCTCGCAGGGAGAGCGTGGTCAGACTGCCACCTGTCACGGCCACACCTGTACCCGACTGGAACGGACGCCTTTCATGCGCTTCTGTGGTGATACGTGGAGAGTAGCTTGGGGGCTGTGGTCAAAAAATAAACAAAACTCGGTCTTCATGGATGGACATCTCCCCGCAAGTGTTTGCATGGGATTTCTACCGATTTGTGACCGAGCTGTACCCCAGGCGGTTGGGGATTGTTGGGTCCAAGTAGATTTATGTGATGCCCCGTGCTGTTGCACTTGACAAGCTTAGTATTTGATACACGTAATAAAGTCTTCTTCGCGGAGAAAAGGATCGCTGACAGTGGGCACACTAATTCACACCGTTTCCTTTTTAATATCACTGTGTGTTTTGTCACTGACATTTTCCCATGAAATATTCTTCTGTCTCAAGTAAAGTGCCTCTGTTTAATTTCCTTCAGGATAATGAATTCTTTACAAGGAAAAGCTGTTTTGTGTGGGGCCTCATTTCTGTTCTTTTACCTTGCTGCTACTTTGCAATTTACTTACGGTTCTGTTCTTTGTTTGAGAACGCTGCTTTGCCACATGGCCGGACTTTGTTTTTCCTGCACGTCACTGTCCCTGCTTTGTGACAAGCATGCTGTCTGCAGGCATCTCGTTCTTACTCAGTGATACTGGATAAACCATGACTCCCGTCACACGGAGCACAGTCACGGGGTGGACCTTCTCCCTGCTCTGTACATGACGCACGGTGGACCCACAGTGGCTGGCACTCCAAATGTTGCTTCACATCTCAATGTTTCTTTCCGGTTTTTTCTCTTTTTCCAGAAGTGGATGGAAAACAATCACACGTAGCATCATCTACTTTTGTTTTTGTCCTTAAAAAGATTTTCCTGTCTATTTGATAGTGCATACATCCTCACGAGTCAGTTCTTGTGTTCAGTGGTTCCTGACATTGGTTTTGAAAATAAAACGGACAGACTTTTATAGATGTTTGATTGGAAAATAGAGCCCTTCGTTTAGCAGAGATATTGCAAAATATGAGCGTTTGACATGCTGACAGTTGGCTGCAAACAGCGGCGGTTCCAAACTTCATTGGTTCACCAGTGCATTCTTTTCCTCCAGTTTCAATCTGCCTGCTTATCTAGTCCTTTTCTTAGGGCACTCAGGGAAGTAGACACCTTAAAAATAATATTTGCTCCCCAGCAAGGATGTGGGAAATACATATGTATTTGCATGTCCACACACACATGCACACATGCTTATATATGTGTATATATGTTTATACACACACACAATACTTCTCCATTATACCTATGTGTGTGTGTGTGCATATGTATGATTGATAGTATATGTTTGTCACAAATATATATTTGTTGGCAGTATATGTGTTACATATACAACACGTATATACACATATACACGCATATACATATGTATTTACATACACAATTACATATCTTTATGCCTTTGTGTGTGTGTGTGTGTGTGTGTGTGTATGATAGCACGTATATGTTTGTGTGTCATATATATAGCATATATTTGTCGGTAGTATGTTATATATGTGTACGATATGCACACATGTATACATATATAGACCTATCCATACACAGATAATACATAGCATTATACGTGTGTGTGTTCATGTATACATGGTAACGTGTATGTATATCTCATATATAATATATATTTGTTAGCATATATATCATATACTACACTTATGTGTTATACATACACGTACATGTATACACGCAAATACGTATTTACACAGATACGTGATACATATCATGATAGCTGTGTGTGTATATATGATAGTACGTATATATATGTCCTGCATATACTATATATTTTTTGGTTGCGTATGTATCATATGTATACTACGTGCATGTACTATGCATATAAGAATGTATACGTGCACGTACATAACAGTATATGATATATAAGCATAATAGTAATGCATAGTTAGTCTACAACTTTTAATTAAGTTCACAGAGAGGAAGAACTGAAGGGCAGAAGGCCAGAGAAGTCCTATCATCACACCCACTTCTGGTTAGTTCTAGGACAGGGCCGAGTAAAAACCTAGGATGTGGGGCCATGTGGAACAAAGACTTTTTTGCTAGCCTCAGTGATAGAAGATGGCCATTGAAGATGAGGGAAATCCATAAATGTTCAGGCAAGGGAAAATAGAAATTGAGTCCATCTGAGAGATGCAGACAAGTGCTCACAGTAAGAGTCCCCGTGGCTCATTGTTTAAACCAGCCAACCTGGAATTTGGGCTCGTGCCCTAGACCCAATAAGGAACTGAGCTGGAAAGCGGAAATTAAAGCAGAAGTCAACAGGAAAGCTTAATTATAAATGGGCCCATGGCTCAGCAATTTTTAACCTTTCTTGTCATCCAAAAAATGTGTATTCACTGAGGAAACCACATTTCAGGGACACCTGGGTGGCTCAGTCATTTTAGTCTCCAACTTTGGTTCAGGTCGTGATCTCATGGTTTGTGAGTTTGAGCCCCGCGTTGGGCTTTGTGCTGATGGCTCAGAGCCTGGAACCTGCTTTGGATTCTGTGTCTCCCTCTCTCTCTGCCCCTGTACCACTCATGCTCTGTCTCTGTCTCTCTCTCTCTCTCTCTCAAAAATACATAAACATTAAAAAATTAAAAAAAGAAGAAAAACACATTTCAAAATGTAGATAACAAACAAGAAAATAAGCAGCACAACGTGATTAGCAGGATTCACTCTGAAGCTTTATTTTCTGTTAATTGGGGGTGAGCTGCACTTCTGTTTGAAATAGCCGCACTGCTGCCGCGTCACAAAATCAGTGTTGCGCACCATGGAGGGGTTGCTCGTTGGTCTACAGGATGCGGGGCAAGATGAGACCCATGGGTCAAACAGAGTGTCACGTTGAAGTGTTTGCACTGTGCTCGTGGGCAGTGGGGCATCCTGCAGCACGGACAAGGAAGGTGGGGACAGGGAGAGCTAGACTTTAAAAATAATGATGTTGAGATGTTAAGCATTCTATAAAAACACACATGGCCGACGTTGTTGGCAGATAGTTCCAGGGTGGGAACTGCTTGTGTACCTGTAGAACAGGAAAGAAAGATCTGAGCGTTCTCAAGATGTAGAACGGACATAACGTGGCATTTGATTAGAGCTGGTTAGCGCAGAAGGGCAAATTTTCAGAGAGGTGTGATTCTGTGTCCCAGTGACCACAACTAGTAGAAGACGACTATTTGTGTGGATTTGGCTAAGAGGCCATTATGGATCTTGGTGTCTGGTATCCAGGTTGAAGGGGGACAGATGGGAACACACCAGGCCAGGCTAAGGAGCCAACTTTGTTTGAAAACGGCCTCAAGGAGAGCAGCCTGTAGCCTAAGTTTCTTCTGTTCGTGTAGGTACCATTGCTTCATTTCTGCATATTCTTTATGATCGAAAAAGCTCAGGGCACGTGTCAAGGTAGAGATCGGAGTCACATTTCATGACTCCTTTGCCATCTTTCTTGGGATCAGGGTTCTTAGTGCAGTGTCCAAAAGTCTGTTGTGGGGATTTCAGTTCACCAGTGGAAGCTGGTATTACACCCCAGTCCAAGAAAGATGGGCTAGCTGAAAGCTTTTATCAGAGAGAACTAGCAAATGCCAAGAGGAGCAGATCAGTGTGCGTAAATACGACGTCAGGATGCAGTCTGCATGATCTTTAGAAGTAGCACTCAGAAGTAACAGATGGCTTGTACGACGAGGGAGCAATATAAGCGAGTAGCTGAGTCGTTTCCAGCATTGGTGTGCAGGGATTTTTGAGTCACTGCCTCTGAGTTCTCTTTCATTATGACGGGTTATAATGTCTAACATCAAGCATAATGCTGAAAGGAAATTTAAAAGAAGCTCCTCCATTTCAATCCTTTGTCTTTAGACCCTGACCTTACCGTTGAGACAGGCCTTCAAAGTAACCTGCTAATCCAACCTGCTCTCCTACTCAAAACACACTGAGAATGTGATCCACCCGCCAAGCCCACTGGGGCAATACAGAAAATATGGCGGATCCTGAAATAACAAAATAGCAGTGCTCCATCAGTTGGGTGTTTTATAGTCAGATGATGCACAGCAGTATTCTGACAATCCCCTCAGCACAGCTTTCTCTCCCTTGCGTTATGTTATATGTTTCTAGTTAGGCCAATAGCAGCCTAGATTTCTAAAGACCCAGTACTTAGCAAGGAAGGAAAAATTGGTGACTTGGTTGTAACATAGATTGCAAACATACTCAGCCACAAAATCATTACATCACATCGTTGTACTTTTAGCCTTAGAATATAGGTAAACCAGCCATCCTGTTTTATAGTTAATGCGCATAAACATTTTATGGGCCTGAAAATTAGAGAACAACTTTGACAGTGACAGAGATAATTTGGTCTCGTGTGTTTTTCACAAGAGAAATGCTCTGTTGATTAAAATGCCGTGTGAAAGGGCATAAGATCTTGCATGAGAAAACTTTGGGTTCTGGATTGAGCGGTGAACCGGGACCAGTAGCCAAATCCTCTATGGAGAGCCCCTGCTAAGATCAGCTCCTCCACTGGGTCCGTGCAAGAGTCTCACAGAGAGCTACTGGGTGTGGAAGAATGTAGCCAGCTGCGTAGTTCAGTGCAAATTTAGAGGTGTCATTAAAGTATATAGTCCTTGCTTTAAATAGCAATATATATACATCTTTTTTCTTTCAGAACTTTATTCATAAGGAATTAAGTACTCCTGGAATAGTAATTCTAACTCCTTGACTAATAAAAGTGAGTGTAATTTCTTTTTCCTGTAATCCACCATTTGATAGCAAGACAATAATGTTTATGGCTTTCGTTGGTTTAATGGATAATGGAGAGGAGAACTCTTTTTTTATTTTTTTTTTTCAACGTTTTTTTTTTTTTTTTTTTTTTTTTTTTTTATTTATTTTTGGGACAGAGAGAGACAGAGCATGAACGGGGGAGGGGCACAGAGAGAGGGAGACACAGAATCTGAAACAGGCTCCAGGCTCCGAGCCATCAGCCCAGAGCCTGACGCGGGGCGCGAGGTCACGCGAGGTCACGCGAGATCACGCGAGATCACGCGAGATCGCGACCTGGCTGAAGTCGGACGCTTAACCGACTGCGCCACCCAGGCGCCCCGAGAACTCTTTTTTTAAATGATCAGATTTGTCCTTGAATAAAAAGGCAGTGCCGTCCAATTAGTATTCAGTTGGCTTGTATTACCCCAACTTTCTGAGCTATTTCTTCAAGAATCTTTGAGTATTTGCCACCTCTTTTAAAATTCACAAGGTGATTGGGGCGCCTGGGTGGCGCAGTCGGTTGAGCGTCCGACTTCAGCCAGGTCACGATCTCGCGGTCCGTGAGTTCGAGCCCCGCGTCGGGCTCTGGGCTGACGGCTCGGAGCCTGGAGCCTGTTTCCGATTCTGTGTCTCCCTCTCTTGCTGCCCCTCCCCCGTTCATGCTCTGTCTCTCTCTGTCCCAAAAATAAATTAAAAATGTTGGAAAAAAAAAATTTAAAATGCACAAGGTGATATTTAGGGAAACATTCCATTTTAGAAAGATAAAAGTGTGAGCAATATTGAATGAGCACTTGCGGTGTGCAGGATTTCTAGAAAATGTCATGTGACAGGACTTCTGGTGGGGCTCACGATGAGAATACAATGGAACTTTGTGGTGAAGCTTGGTAAAGCTTTGCCATCTTCAGCACTTAGATTTCACTTATATGAGCTGATTTATTTGTGGATTTAAGAACCTCAGGGACAGGATAGGAAGTCTCAAACCACATCAACAGTTGGAAAAATAGGGAACATTTCTGGTGTACTACCAGGTAGGAGCGGGGATACGAGTAGATGGGAAGGACTAAGCTGCCTTTAAGACCCACATCCCAGAAGAGGATGATGTAGCTCCTGAGGTCATACTCCTAATAAAGGGAGTGAGCAGGGCCATCTGTGTGGCTCGGTGGGTTAAGTGACCGACTGTGGCTCAGGTCATGATCTCACAGTGGGTGAGTTCAAGCCGTGTGTCTGGCTCCACACTGGCAATGCAGAGCCCGCTTGGGATTCTCACTCTCTCTATCCCTCCCCTGCTCGTACTTTCTCCTTCTCCCAAGTTGAATAAATTAACCTAAAGAATAAAACTAAGGGAGGGAGCATTCAGCAACATGGTGGGAATGTGGGCGGTACAGATACGTGGCAGATTTGCACACCATCCTGGTGACACATGACCGCTTTTGGAATTAAAATTCAGTAAAAGACAAAAACAACTATTTCTGGGGAAAGTGCTTCTAGAAAGCGATAGACTGTCTCCTTGTGGATATAAGCCCACCTGCATGTGGCTTGTATAACTGGAATAGCTTCTCATTTGCCTGGCGGGACAGGAGAGGTCTCTCAGCTGCTGCCGTCCATCCCATGCCCCGGGATACAAAACAGTGATTTCCCTCATTGTAAAAAGCACTTTGCAGTTAAGACTTTTGAGTGATAGGTGAAATTGTCCTCAATGATAGGTCTCCTCCCAACCCCCCGGAAAAAGTGTGGGTTCGTAGAAGACCCAGGAGAATATGAGCATATGGTGCTTCTGTTCTCTCCACCGCGGTCTGTAGTTTGCAAAAGGTTGGGGACAGGAGGAGAGAGGCATCATGGCGTTGTTTCTTCTTCGGCAGCCCCTGCTCCTTCATTCTGTATCATATTCCCATTCTTACATACGTAAGCAGTATTCGTTACTGATGACAGTTTGTCCTATCACAAACCTTAGCTAATTAATAATACATCTGCAGAGAGAATCCACTGCATGCAGTGTGGCACTCCAGGTTTCTGGGGAACCATAAATCAAGGAGACAGTATGTCATCTTTCACCAAAAATCTTAAGGGAAAAATGAATTAGAAATATCATTGGAATGAGAACGTTCTTCCTACCCTAGTCCGTATTCTCAGAGGATTTTCAAAAAAGGAGGGATAAGAAAAGTGTGTGGCATTGCTGGAGTGACGGTCGGGGTGGTGGGAGAATGGATCTGAACTCCTGAGGACTGGGTTCCTGTAACTTCACACTCCCTCTACCGGCCAGGACTTTACCTGCATCATGTTAGGAGTAAAGACTTGGTCTCTCACGCAGCCTGGGGCGTTCCCAAGCACCTGGGCCACCTTCGAGTTTGCTCAAACGACTCCTTTGAGTTTCCATCCAACTCCATGACTCCCTGCTTGACTCTAGCTTTGGCAGAACTTGTAGTTAAGCTTGTGTGCCGGGATTAAACTCTGGGCTGTCACGTCTGCCTTCCAGGAAGTCACTGGCAAACACACACTCTCAGTTTGTTTTCAGATTGGTCACGTGGCTGATGACCAAGCTTGTCAGTCAGCCGGAAAGCGTGTAACCTGCAAATCACAACTGGAGTCCATTTGCCGGAACGATTTCAGAAGATAAGGTGTGTTTCACCCGGGAAGCACATTGAGCTGTGCAGAATTTACGTGTTTTAATTTTTGTCACTCTCGCGTGTTGCCCTGTAAATGTGAGCTCATGAGACCGAATTCGTGCAAAATGCCTAACAAGATCAGGTGGATGATAGACATGTCAGATAAGATCCTTGGACTTTCTCTTGTACCTCTCTCCCTGTACTTGGCCAGCGGAGATGTGACCCCTTAGAGGTGGTTCACTAACACCAGGCTGCCGGAGAGGTTACCGGTGCATAATTGTACGTGCAGCAACATGCACCCGGCATCCACATGACTCCACAATGACCCATGGGCAGAAGCTCTGATGACGCTTTAAACTTCCTCTGCCTGCAGACTTCTTCCTGATCTTACCTGGAATCTAGATATCGCTCCTGTGTTAGTACTGGGGGATAAACACGTAAAATGAATACCAGAAGCTGACTACAGTGCATGACATAAACGCACAGTGGTGAGAGTACATGTGTGAAGGGTTCACGTGTTTTAGCTATGCTTGTATTTACTTGAGCTATTTTCAGTTGATAACTCAGTAAGTGAGACAAGGAGGTCTTTAAGAAGGATGCACCAGGATTTACGAGCCATGCCTTCTGTACTTCCCGTGTCCTGTGATGTTTCCGGATCCAGAATTCTTTGATTTTGCAATTTACAGCAGAGTAGAACTCTCTCTTTTGGATGTGTGATAAAAAGCTAAAAGGAGCAGAGGCAGAGTTCAACGGGATATATTCATTTATTAACGGGCAAAAAGAATACATTTAATAATCCCATTGTCAATAAACCTGCTGGCCACAAAGTGGGTTCAGAGGAAACCCACTTCAGAGGAAAGTGGGTTATTCGCCCACGATTGGGATTACTGGTCAGGCTAGTCTTAGCATGTGATTTTGGTCACATCGTGGCCACCAAGAAAGGAGTTGTGCACAAAGAAGTTACGTGTTAAATAGAATGGAATTACACCAGCTGCACATCAGTAAGACCAACTTAGAATAGCACCGGATAGCCTCGCGTGGAGTCTGATTTCAAAGCTTTGTGACACACGTGGAGTGCAGGAGTCCTGTAGGGGACACAGATACGAGTCATGCTGCCTAACAGCTTTGATGGCCGTTAGGACTCTGTTTACCCCACCCGTGACTGGGTAAGCACACAATACAATACATGGATGATGCTTAGTGATGCTTCATGGCTTTGCATGACTCTCTTCATTAAAACACAAGTTAGTGAGGGGCGCCTGGGTGGCTCAGTCTATTAAGCGTCCAACTCGGCTCAGGTCATGATCTCGCGGTCCGTGCGTTAGTGCCCCGCATCGGGCTCTGTGCTGACGGCTCGGAGCCTGGAGCCTGTTTCAGATTCTGTGTCTCCCTCTTTCTCTGACCCTCCCCTGTTCATGCTCTCTCTCTATCTCAAAAATAAATAAATGTTAAAAAAAAAACACAAGTGACTGGAGATGTTATAAGCCAAAAAGTACAGAATCATAGAGAGGCTGAAAAAAGTATTTAGAGGGCATAATTCACTCAAATTGGATCACAATCTAGGAACGTTGTTTAGAGAATTTTACAGCATTTTTTCCATCACATGCATTGTTGCCCAGTGATGAAGAACACTGAAGCTTTGTCAGGTGTCTGTAAAGGAATTCTGCAAAGGCACATTATATCACTGACACATTATTTTAGCTCCATAGCTCAGGAACACATCTGTTCTATAAATTATGGTAAACTCTACTCACTGTGGTTTCCTATGTTATTTGGTCACATGATAACTTATTTGTAGACTTACTCTTAATTCTTTTGACGTCCCTTATTAGGAAGTGCATATTTCAGAAAGTTAATCCCAGTGGCAATTATTGGATGTGTAATATTATGAAGCAGGTACTGGAGGAAGCTGCTAAAACCAAGAGAACCGTTACAGATACAAGGACTCACCGAGCATCTGACTTGGGAAAGTGAAATAGAAACTCTGCGGGGGAAAACGAAATGGGAAGACAGTGTATAGAATGCTCTGGTGTCTCTCTTCCTGAGGTCTGCATTCATGGCCCTTATTGTTTTCTTTCATGAGACAAAATATAATTAATTTGACTTTATTTTCCTGGTTCTACTCACATTCTGCCTGCAGGAAATTGAGCATCTTGGTTGCAGGATGTGCAGTAGAGCCCTTTAAGTCACACGTTGCTAGAATGTACCTTGATTCATTACAGCATTGGTTAATCTCCTTCAGAGCCCTTATGACTGTAATCATGTATGTACGCTTTAAAGGGTCAGTGTGCTTCCCTCATTTCCGGTGTCTTGTTGTCTCCAAATATCAGGGCTCATAGACTAACTGCCTGAGCACCTACATTTTGAGATTTGTGCTCACATTGTTTTCTTGGTCACCTTCTCTCCCTTCTCCATTCACAATATCCTACTCATCCTAAAAGTCTCCTTCTACCCCTCAATCATCCCCATCTCTCTTCTTCCTGCACACACCCCTTCAGCTTCTTATGATGTGTGTCGCTCCCGACCCTTACTGATGTCGCCTGTATTTGTATTGAGGTGCCATTTTTTTGAAAAATATTCCCGTACTCTCGCTTGCCCTTGGGCATAGCTTTTCTCCCCAGTGAACCAGAATCATCCATTATCCGAAATGCCGATAAGGATTTCTAAAGTAGGAAAGGAAAGAAGAAATAATGAGGTCATTGTTCACCTCCTCCCAAAGCCCAGTCTTTTTTGAGCACCTAAAGTGGGGCAGCCAATCTTGAAAGTCAGGCTTTATCAGGGAGAAAGGGGATTTATAGTTCGCTCTACATATCAAAAGGAAAGCGGTGGCCTGACTGTCAAGTGTTGCTGCAGTCCTCGAGAGAGTACAGGGTAGGACTTAAGGCTGGCATCAGCAGACTTTTTCTGCAGTGCTCTAGATAGTAAACATTTTAGGCGTTGGGAGTCCTCTGCTCTGCCATTGTAGTGCGGGAGCATGACAGATAACACTTCGACAAATTAGTGTGGCGGGGTTCCAAACTGTGTCATCTAGGATACTGAATTTGCATTTAAACAAATTTCACATGTCACTAACTCTTCTGTTTTTGTTTTTCACCACCCATTAAAAAAGATGTCCAAAATTCCCAACTCTTACCTCTTAGACTATACAAAAAATATATAACCGGGTGGATTTGGTCTCCCTAAGGCTGTAGTGTGCAGATCCCTGATTTGCAGGAAGAGTCTTTCCCCCAGAAACACTTTAGGTGGGTCCAGGAGGCACGAAAGGAATAAGCTGTTCAAATGGCACAGCAGCAAATCTAGATCCTTCGTTGGAGTTACGTGTGATGGGAAAGGCGAGCACGGAGTTTGAGGAGAAGGAAAGCCAGATGCTGCGGGCCATTTTCCCTGCTTCCAGCATGAAAATCTGGAACACAACTGCTTAGAGATCGCCCCATGCTGGCACAGGGGTGGGGAGTCTTCAGGGGAGTAGAAATGCAGATTGTTGGTGAAGAGAAGGGCTGAGCCTCCTGCTGGAGGCTGTGTCTGGTCTATGTAGGCAGGGGAGGTATGTAGTGCATCCTCAGGACCCCCAGTGGGGGTTGAGAAAGGGACTGTTGGTGGTGAGTCCATAGGGTGTTGTGGCAAGGGGCAGGGCGACCTCAAAGCAGAGCGTGGACAGCGGATGACATCTGAGAGGCAGGGGCAGTAGTCCCCACAGGAGTTGACCTCTAGAAGCAGGAATATAGTTCATCCATTTTTCCCCCCCTAAACTACCTCACTATCAATATTCATTATCTGTCTCCTCTCAAAACTGGGAATTCTTTGAGAATATAGTGCATTTGTTTTTTTTTCAATATGAAATGTATTGTCAAATTGCTTTCCATACAATACCCAGTGCTCATCCCAAAAGGTGCCTTCCTCGATACCCATCACCCACCCTCCCCTCCCTCCCACCCCCCATTAACCCTCAGTTTATTCTCAGTTTTTAAGAATCTCTTATGGTTTGGCTCCTTCCCTCTCTCTCTTTTTTTTTTTTTTTCTTTCCCTTCCCCCACGGTCTTCTGTTAAGTTTCTCAGGATCCAAATAAGAGTGAAAACATGTGGCATCTGTCTTTCTCTGTATGACTTATTTCACTTAGTGTCACACTCTCCAGTTCCATCCACGTTGCTACAAAGGGCCATATTTCATTCTTTCTCATTGCCACGTAGTACTCCATTGGGTATATAAACCACAATTTCTTTATCCATTCATCAGTTGATGGACATTTAGGCTCTTTCCATAATTTGGCAATTGTTGAAAGCGCTGCTCTAAACATTGGGGTACAAGTGCCCCTATGCATCAGTACTCCTGTATCCCTTGGGTAAATTCCTAGCAGTGCTATTGCTGGGTCATAGGGTAGGTCTATTTTTAAATTTTGAGGAACCTCCACACTGTTTTCCAGAGCAGCTGCACCAGTTTGCATTCCCACCAACGGTGCAAGAGGGTTCCCGTTTCTCCACATCCTCGCCAGCATCTATAGTCTCCTGATTTGTTCATTTGGGCCACTCTGACCGGTGTGAGGTGATATCTGAGTGTGGTTTTGATTTGTATTTCCCTGATGTGGAGCGACATGGAGCATCTTTTCATGTGCCTGTTGGCCATCCGGATGTCTTCTTTAGAGAAGTGTCTATTCATGTTTTCTGCCCATTTCTTCACTGGATTATTTGTTTTTCGGGTGTGGAGTTTGGTGAGCTCTTTATAGATTTTGGATACTAGCCCTTTGTCCGATATGTCATTTGCAAATATCTTTTCCCATTCCATTGGTTGCCTTTTAGTTTGATTGTTTAGTTTGATTGTTGATTGTTTCCTTTGCAGTGCAGAAGCTTTTTATCTTCTTGAGATCCCAATAGTTCATTTTTGCTTTTAATTCTCTTGACTTTGGGGATGTGTCAAGTAAGAAATTGCTGCGGCTGAAGTCAGAGAGGTTTTTTTCCTCCTTTCTCCTCTAGGGTTTTGAAGGTTTCCTGTCTCACATTCAGGTCCTTTATCCATTTTGAGTTTATTTTTGTGAATGGTGTAAGAAAGTGGTCTAGTTTCAATCTTCGGCATGTTGCTGTCCAGTTCTCCCAGCACCATTTGTTAAACAGACTGTCTTTTTTCCATTGAATATTTTTTCCTGCTTTGTCAAAGATTAGTTGGCCATACTTTTGTGGGTCTAATTCTGGGTTTTCTATTCTATTCCATTGGTCTATGTGTCTGTTTTTGTGCCAGTGCCATGCTGTCTTGATGATTACAGCTTTGTAGTAGAGGCTAAAGTCTGGGATTGCGATGCCTCCCGCTTTGGTCTTCTTCTTCAATATTACTTTGGCTATTTGGGGTCTTTTGTGGTTCCATACAAATTTTAGGATTGCTTTGTCGTAGCTTCGAGAAGAATGCTGGTGCAGTTTTGATTGGGATTGCATTGAATGTGTAGATTGCTTTGGGTAGTATTGACATTTTGACAGTATTCTTCCAACCCATGAGCACAGAATGTTTTTCCATTTTTTTATATCTTCTTCAATTTCCTTCATAAGCTTTCTATAGTTTTCAGCATACAGATCTTTTACATCTTTGGTTAGGTTTATTCCTAGGTATTTTATGCTTCTTGGGGCAATTGTGAACGGGATCAGTTTCTTTATTTGTCTTTCTGTTGCTTCATTATTAGTGTATAAGAATGCAACTGATTTCTGTACATTGATTTTGTATCCTGCGACTTTGCTGAATTCATGTATCAGTTCTAGCAGACTTTTGGTGGAGTCTCTCGGATTTTGCATGTATAATATCATGTCATCTGCAAAAAGTGAAAGCTTGACTTCATCCTTGCCAATTTTGATGCCTTTGATTTCCTTTTGTTGTCTGATTGCTGATGTTAGAACTTCCAACACTATGTTAAACAACAATGGTGAGAGTGGACATCCTTGTCGTGTTCCTCATCTCAGGGGGAAAACTCTCAGTTTTTCCCCATTGAGGATGATGTTAGCTGTGGGCTTTTCATAAATGGCTTTTATGATCTTTAAGTATGTTCCTTCTATCCCGACTTTCTCGAGCGTTTTTATTAAGAAAGGTTGCTGAATTTTGTCAAATGCCTTTTCTGCATCAATTGACAGGATCATATGGTTCTTATCTTTTCTTTTATTAATGTGATGTATCACGTTGATTGACTTGGGAATGTTGAACCAGCCCTGCAGCCCAGGAATGAATCCCACTTGATCATGGTGAATAATTCTTTTCATATGCTGTTGAATTCGATTTGCTAGTATCTTATTGAGAATTTTTGCATCCATATTCATCAGGGATATTGGCCTGTAGTTCTCTTTTTTTTACTGGGTCTGTGTCTGGTTTAGGAATCAAAATAATGCTGGCTTCGTAGAATGAGTCTGAAAGTTTTCCTTCCTGTTCTATTTTTTTGGAACAGCTTGAGAAGGATAGGTATTATCTCTGCTTTAAATGTCTGGTAGAATTCCCCAGGGAAGCCATCTGGTTCAGGACTCTTAATTTGTTGGGAGATTTTTGATAACTGATTCAATTTCTTCGCTGGTTATGGGTCTGTTCAAGCTTTCTATTTCCTCCTGATTGAGTTTTGGAAGAGTGTGGGTGTTTAGGAATTTGTCCATTTCTTCCAGGTTGTCCAGTTTGTTGGCATATAATTTTTCATAGTATTCCCTGATAATTGCTTGTATTTCTGAGGGATTAATTGTAATAGTTCCGTTTTCATTCAAGATTTTATCACTTTGGGTCATTTCCCTTTTCTTTTTGAGAAGCCTGGCTACAGGTTTATCAATTTTGTTTATTTTTTCAAAAAACCAACTCTTGGTTTCATTCATCTGCTCTACAGTTTTTTTTTTTGATTCTATATTGTTTATTTCTGCTCTGACCTTTATTATTTCTCTTCTTCTGCTGGGTTTGGGGTGTCTTTGCTGCTCTGTTTCTGTTTCCTTTAGGTGTGCTGTTAGATTTTGTATTTGGGATTTTTCTTGGTTCTTGAGATAGGCCTGGATTGCAACATATCTTCCTCTCAGGACTGCCTTCGCTGCATCCCAAAGCATTTGGATTGTTGTATTTTCATTTTTATTTGTTTCCATATATTTCTTAATTTCTTCTCTAATTGCCTGGTTGACCATTCATTCTTTAGTAGGGTTTTGTTTAACCTCCATGCTTTTGGTGGTTTTCCAGACTTTTTCCTGTGGTTGATTTCAAGCTTCATAGCACTGTGGTCTGAAAGTGTGCATGGTATCATCTCAATTCTTTTATACTTATGAAGGGCTGTTTTGTGACCCAGTATGTGATCTGTCTTGGGGAATGTTCCATGTGCACTCGAGAAGAAAGTATATTCTGTTGCTTTGGGATGCAGAATTCTAAATATATCTGTCAAGTCCATCTGATCCAATGTATCATTCAGGGCCCTTGTTTCTTTATTGATCATCTGTGTCCAGATGATCTATCCATTTCTGTAAGTGGACTATTAAAGTCCCCTGCAATTACCACATTCTTATCAATATGGTTGCTTATGTTTTTGATTTATTGTTTTATATATTTGGGGGCTCCTGTATTCGGCGCATAGACATTTATAATTGTTAGCTCTTCCTGATGGATAGACCCTGTAATGATTATATAATGCCCTTCTTCATCTCTTGTTACAGCCTTTAATTTAAAGCCTAGTTTGTCTAAGTATGGCTACTCCAGCTTTCTTTTGAGTTCCAGTAGCATGATATATCTCCACACCCTCACTTTCAATCTGAAGGTGTTCTCAGGTCTAAAATGAGTCTCTTGTAGACAGCAAATAGATAGGTCTTGTTTTTTTTTTATCTCTTCTGATACCCTATGTCTTTTGGTTAGAGCATTTAGTCCATTTACATTCAGTGTTATTATTGAAAGATAGGGGTTTAGAGTCATTGTGATGTCTGTAGGTTTCATGCTTGTAGTGAGGTCTATGGTACTTTGTGGTCCTTGCAACATTTCACTCACAGAATCCCCCTTAGGATCTCTTGTAGGGCTGGTTTAGTGGTGATGAATTCCTTCAGTTTTTGTTTGTTTGGGAAAACCTTTATCTCTCCTTCTATTCTGAATGACGGACTTGCTGGATAAAGAATTCTCGGCTGCATAGTTTTTTCTGTTCATCACATTGAAGATTTCCTGCCATTCCTTTCTGGCCTGCCAAGTTTCAGTAGATAAGTCTGCCACTAGTCTTATTGGTCTCCCTTTATATGTTAGAGTGCATTTATCCCTAGCTGCTTTCAGAATTTTCTCTTCATCTTTGTATTCTGCCAGTTTCACTATGATATGTCATGCAGAAGATCGATTCTAGTCACGTCTGAAGGGTGTTCTCTGTGCCTCTTGGATTTCAATGCCTTTTTCCTTCCCCAGATCAGGGAAGTTCTCGGGTTATGATTTGTTCAAGTACACCTTCAGCCCCTTTCTCTCTCTTCCTCTTGTGGAATTCCTATTATACAGATATTGTTCCATTTCATTGCATCACTTAGTTCTCTAATTCTCCCCTCATATGCCTGGATTTTTTTTATCTTTTTCTCAGCTTCCTCTTTTTCCATAATTTTATCTTCTAATTCACCTATTCTTTCTTCTGCCTCTTCAATCCTAGCAGTGGTCACCTCCATTTTATTTTGCACCTCATTTATACCATTTTTTAGCTCCTGATGACTGTTTTTTAGTCCCTTGATCTCTGTAGCAATAGATTCTCTGCTGTCCTCTATGCTTTTTTCAAGCCCAGCAATTAATTTTATGGCTATTATCCTAAATTCTTGTTCCATTACATTGCTTAAATCAGTTTTGATCAATTCGTTAGCTGTCGCTACTTCCTGGAGTTTCTTTTGAGGAGAGTTCTTCCGTTTCGTCATTTTGCATAGTCCCTGGGGTGGCGTGGAACTGCAGGGCACTTCCCCCATGCTGTCTGCAGTAACTTGTGTTGGTGGGCGGGGCCACAGTCAGACTTGCTGTGACCCTACTGCTGGGGCCACAGTCAGACTGGTGTGTATCTTATCTTCCCCTCTTCCAAAGGCAGGACTCACTGTGGAGTATTGTGGCCCCTGTCTGGGCTACTTGCACATTGCCAAGCTTGTGGTGTTGCTTCAGTGGGATCTGGCATATTAGCCGGGGTGGATCTGCAAGGTGCATGGGGGCAGGAGGGGCAGGCTTAGCTTGCTTTGCCATTGGTGTTCCCCTGCAGGAGGGGCCCTGCAGCACTGGGAGGGAGGCAGGCAGACCTGTCAGAGGGATGGATCCACAGAAGCACAGCGTTGGGTGTTTGCACGGTGCAAGCAAGTTCGGTGACGGGAACTGATTCCCTTTGGGGTTTCGGCTGGGGGATGGGGAGGGAGATGGCGCTGGCCAGCGCCTTTGTTCCCCCGCCGAGCTGAGCTCTGTCTTCCGGGGCTCAACACCTCTCCCTCCCGGTGTCCTCTCGCCCTCTTGCTCTCTGAGCAGAGCTGTCGACTCATAACATCCCAGATGTTAAGTCCTGCTGGCTGTCAGAACTCACGCAGTCCGGCCCCTCTGGTTTTGCAGGCCAGATTCGGGGGCTCTGCCTGGCCGGGCGGACTGCCCCTCCACCACCCCGGCTCCCTCCCCCCAGTCTGTGTAGCGTGCACTGCGTCTCTGTCCTTCCTACCCCCTTCCGTGGGCCTCTTGTCTAGGCTTGGCTCCAGAGAGTCCGTTCTGCTCATCTTCGGGCGGTTTTCTGGGTTATTTAGGCAGATGTGGGTGGAATCTAAGCAGTCAGCAGGACGAGGTGAGTCCAGCGTCCTCCTACGCTTCCATCTTCTATCTGTAGTCCATTTGTTAACTCCCTTTGTCACTCAAAATCTGTCCTCACTGCTTCAGAAATAACTGGGGCTTGATATTATTGTTGAATTAAGATGTTATCGTATATTATATCCACCTTCAGTGATGGAGTTTTGGAGATGGAATGGTTTAGAGCTGATGGCCCAGAAAGAATTCTTAAAGGCATCTTTGGTGCAGAAAGGTGACTTTAGTAAAGCACGGGGACAGGACCCATGGGCAGAAAGAGCTGCACTGGAATTGTGAAGACTGACTGATTAGGTTGGGAGGTGGTTTGCGTAAGTCTCTAAGGAGTTTTGGAAGCAAGGTTTTCAGGACCTTGAGGGGCTAGCTGTTGTTAGGAAAACGTCATTTATTACTGTTTAGTAAAACCTCAGTCATCAGATCCTTCAAATGTATATCAGGGACCATTTGCTTGGAGTATAATTGCCAACATATCCTTGGGGGTTAAAGATGAAGTTTGCAAATGAATTTTTATGTGTTTAAAGAGACTCACAGGATCCTGGGGGAGGGGGTGCTGTCAGGATAATGTTAAACTAAGATTCCCTTTTGCCCCCAGCAGAGTGTCATCATCGAAACTCTGCCAGTTTCAAGGACTCGTAACTGGGCTGTAGGCATTCAGGGAATTTAATTTTTCATTTGCCTTTGCTTTCCTACATCACCAAGGCCAGCACTTAAACTCCCTTCCATCTTGGTGAGGGTGATATTAGGGCTCCAGGAAATGGAGTCTATGGGTGTCTGGGGATTAGTTTGTGGATAAGATTGCCTTTTTCTTGCAGTTTACTAAGTGATGCATACACTGAAGGAGACTCCCGTCCTGCAGGACTGTGATCTCCATCAGTCCTACATTTGCTTTCGTTCCTTTCCCCTGTTTTTGGGTGGCCAGGAGTGTCTGAGGAATGTCACACATACCCCACTGGGGGTGGGGGGGTGCTGTTAGCCTGTCCTCTGCCTTCAGCGTGCCCCACACTCCCTCATTATTTAGTATGTTATAAAGGAATAGAGACCCAAACTCACATGTTTTCCATTTAGCCTCTAGTATGGAATTTTATAATTATGTCTAATCTTCATTGTCGTAATGCTCAGAGATTTCTTAGCAAGGATATTTGATAATACATGTTAATAAAATTTGCATTCTATTGTAACAAACCTTGACAAAATTAATGTTTATCTTCCTCTTCTTTTTTCCCCTAACTTTTCTACAAATCTTGACATGTTAGTGTTTGTTGTCAGTGTATAAACCAATGCTTTCTCCTTTCTTTCTCTTTTGTTCTTGAAGTGAGCTGACACTTAACCGCATGGTTGTAAATTGGTTTGTCAAGAACAGTGTTTGTAACAAGAACTTTATGGAACTTTTATAGTAAAATATCTTGAAAGGCAGTACTTACCTAAATTTCATTTGTCCCAAGACATCATATTTCAGACAGGGTTTCATATTGTTGACGTTTTGACACTTTGGAAAATGTATAAGGGAAATGTGATTATTTTTTAAACCGCAACGCAATTCTGCACTGAGCTGAAGGATAGGAAGAGATCTGATCGGGACTTCAGTGTTGCATTCAGTGAGATGTGTGAATGCACATTAGGAATGTTCCTGATTATAACATGGGGATGAGCTTCAGGGTGGTTTCTTTTTTTTTAACTTTAAAAAAATGTTTATTTATTTATTTTGAGAGTGAGGGAGAGTGCAAGTGAGGGAGGGGTAGAGAGAGAGAGGGAGAGAATCCCAAGCAAGCCCCACGCTGTCAGTGCAGAGCCTGATGTGGGGCTCGATCTCATGAACTGTGAGATCACGACCTGAACTGAAATCAAGAGTCAGTTGCTTAAGTGACTGAGCCAACCAGGCGCCCGGGGGATGAGCTTTGTTAATTTACTTCATTATATCAAATGGAAAATAAAATGGCTGTATGGTCACATGTAATGATTATAGTTTCTTGAAAAAAATTTTTTTTTTCTGGAAGGCTGATACAGGCTGAATTGTGTATCCTTCACATCCCCCAAATTTGTATTTGGAGTTAGCCCCTAGGAGAAATGGACTGTACTGGCAGATAGGACCTTTACGTAGGACCTTCTTCTAAGGTGCCCTTCTAAGACCAAGTTAGCACACAGACACAGAGAGTGACGACCACGTGAGGACACAGGGAGAAGATGGCATGTCCGTGCTCAAAAGAGAGACCAACTCTGTTTTACACTGTTATCTCAGACTTCCAACCCCGTCAATAACGAGAAAATCTGTATGTGTGGTTTAAACCCCAGTCTGTGGGACTTTGTTCTGGCTGCCCTAGGAAATGAATGCAGAGGTCTTTGGGTCTTTCCCGGTCCCAGGAGATTTGGATGATGAATATATATATTATCACATCTTATCTCTGGGTGGGTATCTTTCAGCTCATGACCTCCCTTTACTGAGGTGGGCACACAGCTGGGGACAGTTCAAGCTTACAGCACAGTGGGTCTCTTGGGCTCATGTGCACAATGTGTTGATGTTCACGTGTCACCTGGGGATGGCCGGCTGGTGGGTGCCCAAAGGCCTCTAGGGCACAGCGGACCTCAGTGAGTTCCACAAGTCCAAGGTTTCATTTTCAGTTGTGAGGGTTCAGAAATGGATTGTGATTGTGTAAACAGTTTTCTCAAACTGCAGAGTGCATGAAAATAACCATGCCTTTACTTCAACAAAGGTGTCACAAGGGCACCGTGACAAATGCCGTGTTTCATGTATTGCAGATATGCTGAGGGCTATTATTAGGGCGTGGAGAGGCTTCAAAAGTGAAACGTGCAGAGAGGAGAGTGGCAGTTGATTTCTTTGCATTCCAATTATGATTGTATTGCCAATCAGCTGTAGAAGAGATTTGCACAGACTGCTCTCCTGATAGACTCTCAAACACACTGTGTATAAGAACAGAAGGCAGAGGAGCAGGGCTAACCCCCACCAAGAACCCTCAGTCTCTCCAAGCATGTTTGTAGGATAAAGGGCTGCAGTGAAGACATGTGAGCCTGCACAAGAAGGATTGCACTCAGCCTGCTCTCTGTTCTCTGATACCTTTACCTCTTCCTAAATGAAGAAGCTGTCGCCAAGAGGGAGAAAGTTTCCCATTGGTCTTTCAGGGCGAGACTCCCATCAGATCCAAGGTGTATTAAAAATATACCCTGGCTTAGTTGAGCCTTCCTGGGTGACTGAGCCCATCTTGGGGAACTTCTAGGAGGAGATGTAAGTCCAGAATCTAGGGAGAAAGATAAAAAGAATTAAACATAAGAAATTTCAAAGAATAAAGATAAAAAGGTTCAAGAGATTGGGGGGACCACTTATTCTTAGTGCCTTCACTCCCCCAAGCTTATAGCAACCCCTGGCTTCAGCAGGTGTTTGCCGTAGGCACCTGTGAAGCATCCTGTCTTCTTATGCGGGAACAGAATAGTCAGCATGTGGCTGCTTCCCTCTCGGTTACTTGGGAACCAACGTGCACAAGTCTTAACTTGATGAGTGAATAAGAAAGGAAGATGGAGATAGCCTCTCACAGGCATCTGGCTTAGCCAGCTGAAGACTGAGATACAAGGTCTGCATAGCAGTGAACATCTGGCATAGCCCGTGGGCTTATCAGGAGACAGAAAACTCTGCAACAGAACGTGCACCAAGATCTTTCTAATCATTGTCATTACCGTTCTCTGGCTCAGCTCAAGCTGGATGTCCATATGTACGAGACATCCTGGGTTGGGTGTTCTTAAGTTGGGGAGCTTCTGCCCTGCTTACGTTGTTATGTCAGTAGCGATGATAACATATGTTGAGTATACCTCAGAATAATGACTTATGCATGCCTGTGATGCACGTGAAATCTTGCATGTGATGTAGAGGTTGATGTCAAGACTTTGCTCTCTTTGGGCCTCTGCCATGACACATCTGACCCTTGGGGCTTCCTTGTGCCTGACACAGGACGGCCACCAGATCATCTCAAATCAGCAGGGCTGCTTGGATTTTAACCTTATTTGACTACTCGTAGATGCTATTATTGTTATCATTATTAATTCATTTTTCTTTTAGTATATGATTTTATTGGTTTTTAGTACTCCATTCTCTTGCCAAGTATTTAATCTTT